>NC_083276.1:120742313-121042313 GCF_963506605.1 Zootoca vivipara | reverse complement strand
AGGCAAAAACTGAGAAAATTAAATTAAAGCTATGGTTTTCCCAGTAGTGATGTATGGAAGTGAGAGCTGGATCATGAAGAAGGCTGATTGCCGAAGAATTGATGCTTTTGAATTTTGGTGCTGGAGGAGACTCTTGAGAGTCCCATGGACTGCAAGAAGATAAAACCTATCCATTCTGAAGGAAATCAGCCCTGAGTGCTCACTGAAAGGACAGATCCTGAAGCTGAGGCTCCAATACTTTGGCCACCTCATGAGAAGAGAAGACTCCCTTGAAATGACCCTGATGTTGGGAAAGATGGAGGGCACTAGGAGAAGGGGATGACAGAGGACGAGATGGTTGGACAGTGTTCTTGAAGCCACCAACATGAGTCTGCCCAAACTGCAGGAGGCAGTGGAAGACAGGAGTGCCTGGCGTGCTATGGTCCATGGGGTCACGAAGAGTCGGACACGACTAAATGATTAAACAACAACAACAACCAATTATTTTGCCACCAACAGCCACAATGATTACAGAGTACAGGTAGTTTTATACACATTCAACTACTTCCCTGTCTCAGAATTAAGGTAGAGAGGTGAGCTAGTGTCCCATCAAAATATGCATACATATCTCCTCTAGGGGTTCCATCACATGTTTTCAAGTAGGACACAATTTGTTTGAAGATTCCCATTGGACAAATGTACAATAGCCACATTCTTTTCACATGAATACGATTTTCATTGGGGTGCTTTCAAACAACTACCCATATGGAAACTAAAGTGGTAGAGAGCCTCTGCCAGGACTGTACCTTACGTCGTACAATGGCACATATGAAACAACTTGGGGAGCTGAGGGAGAAGTGATGTAGTGACTTATAGTTTGGGCTGAGAGATAGTGGCTGATCATGTCTCAGCGAGGATTTGAACAGAGACCTCCCTGATTCAGATAGGTAGCCGTGTTGGTCTGATGCAGGAGCACCTTAGAGACCAACTCTGTTGTCCAGTAGCACCTTAGAGACTAACTAAGTTTGTTCGTTCTTGGTATAAGCTTTCGTGTACATGCACACTTCTTCAGATACACTGAAACAGAAGTTTCAGTTCTCCCTGGTCCAAGCCCAGTACTCTTGCTCAGAGGCTGCCATCACCTCCTACGACGCCTGCAAATGGTGTCAACGAACACTCCCTCAAAAATCTACAATGCACAAAACACTGTTTTCTCTGGCTCAGCTCCTCTTTTCATTGCCTTGGCCTCTCAACATTGAGCCTGTCCCTTTAAACATGCCAACATTTCATTGGATGTCAAGAATGGATTCTTTCCCTTCATTACTGAGAAAAGAGGCGCAAAGAGTTTCTCTCTGTGAGTGAACCTGGCTTTAACTTTTTGTATGCATTTAAATTAAGGTTGCATATTCTTAGGGATATGGGACCCAGGTGGCGCTGTGGGTTAAACCACTGAGCCTAGGGCTTGCTGATCAGAAGGTCAGCGGTTCGAATCCCTGTGAAGGGGTGAGCTCCCGTTGCTCGGTCCCAGCTCCTGCCAACCTAGCAGTTCGAAAGCACGTCAAAATGCAAGTAGATAAATAGGAACCGCTACAGCGGGAAGGTAAACAACGTTTCCATGTGCTGCTCTGGTTTGGCAGAAGCGGCTTTATCATGCTGGCCACATGACCTGGAAGCTGTACGCTGGCTCCCTCGCCCAATAATGCGAGATGAGCGCGCAACCCCAGAGTCGGTCATGACTGGACCTAATGGTCAGGGGTCCCTTTACCTTTATTCTTAGGGATAATTTTGTAAGTGCCCTGTTGATGGGTGTGACTGAAGTGGGGCATGCCCACATCCTTTTGTGTTTTCCACCCTTTTAGATGTGGAGGCCATTTTGTGTTATGCCACACTTTCCGCAGCAGTCATTGTCCATGACTGACATCCATGGACTTAGTCAAAATTCCAGATGTGCCCACTGGCCGAAATAGGTTGGCGACAACCACGGGTCTAGCTACTAAACCACACTGGCTCTCTAATGTGATATTGTCAAGTTGGCAAGTAATGCGGTGGTCATTTTGGCAATTGCCCTAATGGCATGAAGCCTCATGGCAAAACAATAGATCAGAATTTAAAATGATGTACAAAACTGTATTGCATTCTCTGTGTTAACAAATTGTCTGCAAAACCTTCTTATCATTTTCAGGGGTTTTGTTCTGCTAAAGAACAATTTGTTCTCCTGGACCTCACCGAGCTCACAGCAAGGACAAAATGCAGCAGCTGCTGGGGAAACTTGGAGTCTCCTGGGAGAGAATACTGGAGTCCAGAAATTAGAATTTAACAGGAAGAGTATATTGCTGCTTAAGGGCTGTGTTCTAACCGATAGTGTGTACCTCAGTACTGTCACTCCAATAAAGAAAGACAAAGCAGTTAGATTCAATGGGGTGTTCCTCTTGATTTCCAAAGTACAGTATGTAAGTAAATAATAGAAAAAGAGAGAAAATATTATTTTGGAAAGTATATTTCCAGAACTTTTCTTTTAATGGATTTTACAAACAAAAGTCCTATAAAGCTCTATGAATACATTGATCTTAGCCATTGCTTGCTAAAGTTCATATGCCTCTCTATTGCATTATGGTTCTGTCCTAAAGAACGGTACAGTAGACAGTCTGGGTTTATAAAATAATACCGTCTGGGGGAAAATGTTTCTAAGAAATAAAAATATTTGAGGCCATCCGGTTTTGCCTGGTCCATCCCTGATAATGGTTCCTCTTTCTCCTAAGAGGAAGATTCAAAAGAGCAAAGCAAAGGCAGAGGGGAGGGACAGAAGACACTGAATCCCAGTAGGAACAACCTAACTGGGATATAATCATGTAAAGAGCTTTCCTGGGAATGACCAAAGGCCCATCTAGTCCAGCGTTCTGTTCTCACGGTGGCCAAGCAGGAGCTTATGGGAAGCCCACAAGCAGAGCATGTCCTCCTTTAACCCTGCCCTCAAGATGCTGTCAACTGCCTCTCCATTTGTTTATCTGGGACAGTGGCGTGGATCCCAGAGATGAAATGATGCTTGGCTCCGTCACATCTCTGTGTGAGGGAGCCAACCGCTTTCCCTACCTCAGCTTCTGTGATATGTCAGGTAGCAGATCGTTTGCAGTTGTTACTTCTAAAAGTGTGCCTCTACAAATATTTTACTTGATTACTTAAAGTCATATCCCACCTTTCCTCCCAAAGTGAACCAGGACAGCACAGGAAAAAGATATAAAACCAGTACGATTAAAAGTAAAATAAATAAAAAACTTTAAAAATGTAGAACACTGAAAAGCACATACCCTGCAACCTTTCTGCAATGAAAATAGGGGCATCCTAAGGAAGATCGGGACATTCTGGGATCAAGTCAGAAACCAGGACAGCTTCTGTAAATCTGGGATTGTCCCTGGAAAATAGGAACACTTGGAGGGTTTGAAAACACCTTTAAAAAATTAAAAAGCTCTCCAAATTGTAAAATAAATAAATGAACATAGATTATTTTTGTGCAAATCTGTGTTCTCCTTTGCCCATTTTTGGGGGATGATGCCTAAAACATATCAGCGATGGTGAATACAGCTTTGGTGCAAAGGCCTCTTGCTCAATTATAAATTATAAATCAAGTATGAAATGTAACTGCTCTTTATCACACACGAAAGGAGGCACATATTACAGCTGTTTACAGTGAACCATTTTAACCCTTGGGTAATAGCCTTGAAATGTTAGCTCAGAATCCATTGACAAATATGAGGTGAGAGATTGCAGACAAATCTGCCACGGGCTCTACAGAGATTTTGAAAATGCCATCAGCTTCTGTGTGCTGAGTAAGTGCAGAAAGAATGTTAGCTTAACTACAGATTACGTTTGCTTTATCTGTAGGACGAGCATCTCAAGAGTCGAAGAAAAGCATTGCGTTCCAAGGGTCTACATGTCTTTCACATGTCTCCCTCCACAGTGGTCAAATTCTGCCAGAAAACAGAGACATGCTCACTGCCCAGTTCACTCTGATTTTATGCTTTGCTTACTCAGAATTCACTGTAAATGATGCCAGCCAGCTGATGTACAAGTTTGGGCCCAATAACTTGTAACCCTGAAATAACCCAATTCCCTGTAACAGGGAAAGCCAATGTGGTGCCGTTTTTGGTTTATAACTCCCATCAGCTTCACCCAGCACAGCCAGGTTTCAAGGCAGACCCTGTTAGGATTCTTTTCCCGTGTTAGCAGTCATGGGATTGTTTTTATCACATGACAGTGTATGTTTTCATTCCACATTGTGGGAAGAGATGGAGACAGGATGTTTTTATTACTGCATTTCCATGATGTGGGACATTTGTCCTTTGCTCTTTCTCTTTGCTGTCTGATGCTGAAGAAGAAAGAGCTGAGTTACGACCCTCCAAGTGTGTATATGTAAATAAAGGCAGTATAGCCAAATGCTGCGCTACTGAGTCTGTAAGCCGACTGCCTATACTCTGCTGATCTTGAAGTGTGCTGATGCCTCTGAGGTATCAGTTGCTGTGATGTTCAGGCTGGAGAAAGATTTTGAATCTCCCAAACGAACGACCAGGAGGGAGAGAACATGCCAGTTGTTGTTGTTGTTGTTGTTGTTGTTGTTGTTATCTCTGTACTTCTGATCCAGTGTCAGGGATTAGACTTGAGGGCGAGAGAGAGGAGGAGGAATGGTGGAGATCACCGCCTCCCCTTCTCCTGATGCTGCAGGAGAAGAGGAATCAGCATTGATTTACAGCAGGGGTTTGAGGAGTTTGAGGGAAGTCACAGCTCAGAGATAGGCAAACAGAAGAGTTGTGAAGTGTTAGAAGAAGGAAGGGACTGTGGCAGGGCAGCCAGCTGACACGTTGTCACTGGAGGGTACTTCCGATCCCCCTTCTCCCAGAAGTCGGCGTTCGTTAAGAGTACAGGAACAAAGGAATCAGATACATTTGACCACGAGTGGCCACCATAAAGGGAGAAGCTATTGAAAGGAAGGTGGGAGGAGCCCAGTTTGGAGCAACACCATGATTAGGGTAGACGGAGTTCTTTTGCATCTCACTGTTATGAAGAATAAACTCATTAAAAAGGACTTGGTCTTGTTTCTCTGCTTCTTGCTGCCAATGGCAAGGAGTAGAATTCCCAAAGCTCTGACATCCAGACAGCTGAAGAAAACCCCAGAGGAGGTTTAGGAGTTGTGGTGCAAGGGGGCACATGATGACAGTGGTCCCTAGCATCTCCAGATCATAAAATGTCAATGAGTCACTCAGAGAAGACAAAAGGAGAAGACAAAGTTGGGAACAAGAATAATGCCCAAGAATATTAGAACGACAATGCAATTCTTACAT
Organism: Zootoca vivipara; assembly: GCF_963506605.1. Lineage (NCBI taxonomy): Eukaryota > Metazoa > Chordata > Lepidosauria > Squamata > Lacertidae > Zootoca > Zootoca vivipara. The sequence continues at coordinate 121,037,001 of NC_083276.1, read as the reverse complement.
TACAAAGCTGGTGATGTTGCCTGGCCAGCAGGTTCTTACCTATTTGGCTGTTTGATGCGATAAGACATGAGTTAGATGGTGGTAACACACCCCTCTTAGAATCATAGAATCATAGAGTTGGAAGATACCACAAGGGCCATCCAGTCCAACCCCCTGCCAAGCAGGAAACACCACCAAAGCATTCTTGACATATGCCTGTCAAGCCTCTGCTTAAAGACCTCCAAAGAAGGAGACTCCACCACACGCCTTGGTAGCAAATTCCACTGCCGAACAGCTCTTACTGTCAGGAAGTTCTTCCTAATGTTTAGGTGGAATCTTCTTTCTTGTAGTTTGAATCCATTGCTCCGTGTCCGCTTCTCTGGAGCAGCAGAAAACAACCTTTCTCCCTCCTCTATATGACATCCTTTTATATATTTGAACATGGCTATCATATCACCCCTTAACCTTCTCTTCTCCGGGCTAAACATACCCAGCTCCCTAAGCCGTTCCTCATAAGGCATCGTTTCCGGGCCTTTGACCATTTTGGTTCTTGAACTGTGGTGCCCAGAACTGGACACAGTACTCCAGGTGAGGTCTGACCAGAGCAGAATACAGTGGTACTATTACTTCCCTTGATCTAGATGCTATACTCCTATGCTATATCTTCTTTTTCTTCCTCCCCTTTTCTCCATCCCAAACATAATCTGCTATGGTTTATTTCTGCCCGGAACTGAAGGGTGAATGGCAGTGGCTCTTTTTGAGGCTGCTTTTAAAATTAACAGATAAAATAAGGATAAGTTTTTTTAAAATGTGAAAGCAAATGAGATGACTAATTTTTTGCACTTGTCAACTCTTCACACACTTGGCAAGCTCGAGCTTCATGCGGAAAAAGCAGAAATAAAATATCGTTCTGTAGACGCTAATGCCTGTTTCCCCCTGGATTCATTTTTCATGTAGAGAATTTGTCTCTCGAGTGGGGCTGTGAGGATATCCAGGTACTGTCAATTATGAATGGACGAGACTGCTGGTCCTTGAGCTCTGGCTCCTCCTTGTACGCTAGAAGTTTAGAAAAGTACAAAGGCACCCAGAGGAGTAAGCAGAGAGGTGAATATCACAGGTGAAAATCACCATCATTTCAATTTCCTTTCCAGAAATCTGACAGTGAACTAAATAACAGTAAGTCAAAGACAGGTCAGGGCGTTGGCAGGTAAATAATTAGGGTTTTCTTCTTCTCTTCAAAGAATTTTAGCAAGGCGCTATAAAAAAGGAGGAGGGAGAACGGAGTCAGCCACAACTAACAAGGAACGAGGAGACAGAAATTTCAGTAGCTGGCTTTGTTTCAGTTCTTTGGGGTTTTTTTTAGATTTATATTTTTTTAAAGATGCTTTTACTGAATAAATTGCATTGGTGTGCTGTTCACCATCCTGGGGGCTCTCACAGAAAGAAAGCATGGAAACGAAAGGGGAAAAAAACAATGGGCAATATCCAACCCAGAGCTGACTCATTGAACTTAATGGAATTAAGGCCATCAGTTTCCATGAATCTGCTCTAAGTATGGCTGTTGAAATCGCAATCATAATAATCATAATAATTTCTGTCTCCAACTGTGATCGGTATGAAATATCTCAGGGACTGTTTCCAAAAACAGAGCAACAATCATCGGAATGATCACTGACAAGCGAAGATCATATCGGGACCACTGTTGAGACTAGACAGGGCTTGCCCAAGACATTTTGCTGCCTGAAGCAAAGAGCAAGAAGAAGCCTTCTTCACCTGATCTATGTACAGATGCCAAACAGACTGGTGGTTGAATGTTACGTCATTAGTGGTGATGCAACAACATCCTCCGTCATATTTGAGGGCAGAAGTTTAGCTCAGGGGGATAAACAACAAGCTACCTATCCCCCAAGACTGCACTCCCATGCCACAACCTCCAACATCTGTTTTCTAAGGCAGTCGCCAAGGGTCCGCCTAATGGTAGAGCTGGCCCTTTTGAATGAAAGTGTAGAATTTGCCTATGCCATAGCTGCCAAGTCTCCCATTTTCCCCAGGAAATCCCCGTTTTTCCAGCTGTTTCCTAACTGTTTATTTTTCCAGCTGTTTCCCGGTTTATTCTGGCGTGGCGGCCATTTTGGAACTGGGCGAAGCATGCTCAGAAGCGACTTTTGATGCTGCTCTGCCCAGTTCCAAAATGGCTGCAGTGTGACTTCTGGCACGGCGGCCATTTTGGAACTGGGCAAAGCAGCATCAAAAGTCACTTCTGAGCATGCTCCGCCCAGTTCCAAAATGGCGGCAGCGCTACTTCCGGTCTGCTATTTCCAGCCCGGTCCCTTATTTCTCTGACAACAACTTGGCAAGTATGGCCTATGCATCCAACAAAAACAGGTGGCGCTGTGGTCTAAACCACTGAGCCTAGGGCTTGCCGATCGGAGGGTCGGTGGTTCAAATCCCTGTGACGGGGTGAGCTCCCGTTGCTCGGTCCCAGCTCCTGCCAACCTAGCAGTTCAAAAGCACGTCAAAGTGCAAGTAGATAAATAGGTACTGTTGTGGAGGGAAGGTAAACGGCGTTTCCGTGTGCTGCTCTGGTTTTGCCAGAAGCAGCTTAGTCATGCTAGCCACATGACCCAGAAAAACTGTCGGCAGGTAAATGTCGGCTCCCTCGGCCAGTCAAGCGAGATGAGCGCTGCAACCCCAGAGTCCTTTGGGACTGGACTTAACTGGCAGGGGTCCTTTACCATTACCTTTTTAACCCAATGATAGGACTGTCATATATCTGGGATTTCCCGGGATTTTGAAGGCAGAAGTGATACCTGGGAAAAATTTCTAGAAGGTGGCAGTTTATTGGCATTTTTTGGAGAGAGCAAACTCAACAATTTTCCTTTAAAAAGCTCAACAACTTTGGGGGTGTCCGGATTTTCACTACTTGAAATATGGCAACATTACCCAATTAGCAGAGCTGTTCTTCATTCCTTGACCATGGAAATTCCAGTTCTATATGTTCTTAATCTGCCTCCTAACTGCTGTGGAGTTGAGGCCTCCATGATGTGGCTCCAATTTCTTTGGAAACTTTCATGAATAATGATTAGTAGCTGGCTCAAATTTTGGCAAAATGGCCAAGGCCCTGCCAAAATGCTTTGTTTCGGATTCCCACAAACGATATGAGGATATCATAATATATTATCCAGACCACTCACAAAACCCAGCATGGCTAGCCAGCTGGCACCAATTTGCCACAAATTGCAGGACAGATTCACTAGGTAGCCTGGCATGGAAGACACATTTAAAGCACTGGCTGATGGCATTGGTTTATAACCACCTGTCGCACTGCCTTAGTTATATTATGAAATGGCATCATTTCAGGACCTTATGGCGCCAGAAGATCACAAATCAGTCCATAGGTTTCATAGCCCACCACTCTTAGGAAGATAAATTTTTACTTTGTCTGATGATCAACCCATTCGTAGTTAGCCAACGAGAAACCTATGAGTTACTTGGCGACTCGGAGCGCTCCTGATTGATGCTTTGGCTCTGGCGCTTCCTCCTTGAGAGGAGTATGCGATATGGAAGCTGAAACTGAAGTTTACTCAATTTCCTTGATGAGTCCCTGTTAATTTCATACCCTACAACATTCCTCAGATGAAAATAGGGACATTTCTCACTCCGTATCAGAAGAGCGAGTGCAATAGGATACAGCGCACAGGCCCTCTACCATCCTGAGAAAATCCCTTAATCCCAATTTTATTTTATTTTATTATTTGGTAGATTTACAAAAAGAAAAGCACACAAAAAGAAATAAATTTTAGAAAGGGGCAAGATTAGACACAGGCGCTCAAAGATTTTTTTTTTAAAAAAATCAGGAATCCTTATGTGTTCCACTTTGCTCCCACTTTCTCCCTGCCCAGAGCAGCCCTGCCCTTCTGCCTGTCCCTTGGAGCTGGTGCGTCATGTGGGGCTGGGCTTTGGCAGTAGCAGCTTCTCCTCCTTCTAACCCGCTCTCCAGCAGCCACTATGAGCTGCCCAAGGGAGGAGGCTAGCAGTGGCAGCCCTGGAGAGGCCCTGGAAAGGCAACAGGATGCTCTTTCACAGCCGCTGCCGCCTTTACTCAAGACAAGCACCAACTCATCTTCCTCTCCAACCTTGGTTGTGGCAGCACTGGTGGAGAAAATAGGGACATTCTGAGATCAAAACAGAAACCGAGGTGGCTTTCCTAATTCTGGGACTGTCCCTGGAAAAACAGGACACTTGGAGGCATACCTGCCAAGTCCTGGACTGCAAAATCCGGGACCGGCAGCCGCGTGACTGTGAACCATCTATGGGCACCAACATAAATAAAAACATAATAAAACATGATTTTTTTAAAAAAAAAAACACTTCCCCATACAGGGCTGTCTTCAAATGTCTTCTAAAGGTTGTATAGTTACTTATTGCCTTAGTTCGGGGGTCACATAATGCCATACCCTTCAATATTTATCCAATGAAAATAAGGACACCATAAGGATCTGGGATCAAATCAGAAACTTGGGTGGCTCCTGGGACTGTCCCTGGAAAATAAGGATACTTGGACGATCTGAGCACGTCTTCATCTGGCCTGGGCATCTTCCATCCTTCAGTTTCACCTTGATGGCTGTGGGTTTCAGTATGTCCTATGAGAAAGGATTCTCCCCACTCAATCCACACCATATATGATGTTATACACCTCTTTCACGCCACTGTCTTAAGGAATCAGGAGGTAGCTGGGAAATGGCAAGAGACGGTGTGGCTTGCCTTGGGCCGTTGCAGCTGTCCACCCACTTATCCAGGTCACATAAGATGCTCTAACATTAGTGATTCACTTGTAAAGAAGCTTACAAGCCTTGTTTACAGAGCATGCTTTTCTGGTGGAGTCTCTGCTGATCAAATAAATATTGAATTACGGTGTACAGCTGAAACCCAGCAGAAAACAGATAAAAGATTAATGCCATTTTCCTCTTTGGAAGTGAAGGATACGATTCAAGTCACACAAAAATCACAAAAGCCTTTGGCATCAAATATACTCTGAATAGGGGCAGCCTTTGATGTCTGAATGCAGATGCTTGTTCCATTTGCCATTGTTCTCTTTCGCTTTGTTTTTCTCTTTCCTCTTCCTTTCCTCTTCTTTTTCGCTAATATTTTCTACAGCACCATCCATCAAATTATTTAAAGTTTCAGAAACCCAAGCCTTTTAGTTGCAGCTCTGGAAATTTTGCCTCTGGCTCTGCCTTTAAAGCAACGTGAACACTGCGATGGAGCAATTAGAGATACATTAACAAACAAATTAGAGATTCAGGTTACAATTGTGTTTGTTTTGTGGTTTTAAGATTTTTGTAAGGCTGGGATTAGTTACATTTTGTGTGTGCCGCGTTCCCTAAATAGACATGAAAGTCTGGTTATTGTATTAACCCTGTTTTGCTGCGCGCTTTTTTATTCAAGCTTTTAATTTATATTCCATGCGGTCCCAGAGGTGCTGGGATACATAGGGCAGAAGTCTAAAAAATTACTAGCTGCATATCAGATGGCCGCTGTAAAAGAGAGGAGGAATTTGCTGCAATGTGTGTTGGGACTGTTTGAAAATGTGCATTTTCATCTGCATTGCAAAACAGAGAGCAACCCATGTCATGCTCAACAAGATGATGTGTGGATAACAATGAGAATCTGGATGGGAACAGGATTAAAGTTGCCAATTGACCAGAACAAATAAGCCAGCCTGCTCTTGTGTGTCTCGGTGAAGAGTAATTAGCCTGCAAAGCTTTTCACAGCATGGAGATTAGTATTATTTATTTACCAAAGAAATGTATGTGCCATCTCTCAAGCCCTCCAAAGGCAGCCTATGAATAACAATTTAAAATGATTAAGCACACACACACACACAAACAAAATCTGGTTGCAAAACTAAGAACAGTAGTCCTTTAAAAACCCAGTGAATCACTTTTAGTAAAATGTAAGTTTAAACAAGAGGTTGGGTTTTTTTTAATGTTGATTGAAAAAATCAAAAAGATGGGGCCATCTGCACTTCCTTCAGGAAAAAGTTCCAGATATACAGTAAAGGTAAAGGACCCCTGGACAGTTAAGTCCAGTCATTAATGGACCCCTGGACAGTTAAGTCCAGTCATCTGGTTGCAGCGCTCATCTCGCTTTCAGGCCAAGGGAGCCAGCGTTTCTCCACAGACAGCTTTCCGGGTCATGTGGCCAGCATGACTAAACCGCTTCTGCTGCAACGGGACACCGTGACGGAAACCAGAGCGCATGGAAACACTGTTTACCTTCCCGCCGCAGCAGTACCTATTTATCTACTTGCACTGGTATGCTTTCAAACTGCTAGGTTGGCAGGAGCTGAGACAGAGCAACAAGAGCTTATCCCATCATGGGGATTTGAACTGCTGACCTTCTGATCGGCAACCCCAAGAGGCTTGGTGGTTTAGATCACCCATATCCAGAGATGTGGGGCCACTACTGGCGAGGTCCTGCCTCTGGTGCCCATCATTGTGGTGTATTTTGATGGTGGGTGTGGAAGTAAGATCTCTGAGGCTGATTTTAAGGCCTGGGCACGTTCCTGTGGACAGAGAGTGCAATATTTCATTTCATGCTGAAATATGTCAATCAAACTTCCATGAAAGGCACAGGAGCAGGTCAAAATCTTGCAGCAATTGTGCCTAGTACTACATGAAGATGACTGTTGAGAGCTTTTGAAAATAGATCATACCTAATGTTTGGGCATGATCCAGCCAAAATAAGAACTTTCAAGTCCCTTTGATATTAATGGAAGGGATGTTGCATTGCTTCCTGGGAGTAAGTACCATTGAACTCACTGAGGCTGATTTCTGAGTAGACATGGCTAGGATTGTGCAATTGCCCTACCCATGGCTGTTTCACAGCCTGTATTTTTTTATCTCTCATAATAATAATAATAATAATAATAATAATAATAATAATAATAATAATTTATTTATACCCCACCCATCTGGCTAGGTTTCCCCAGCCACTCTGGGCGGCTTCCAACCGAATATTAAAAACAGTACAGCATCAAACATTAAAAACTTCCCTAAACAGGGCCGCCTTCAGTTTTCTTCTAAAAGTAAAATAGTTACTTATTGCCATGACATCTGCTGGTCATACATCAGTCATCATTCCAACAACACACTCCTAACACAAGAGAGTAAGGCCTGTAGCTCATTGGTAGAGCATATTGTGTTTTATGCAGAAGGTTCCGGGTTCAATTGCTGGCATCTCCAGGTAGGGTTTGGAATGTCCTTTTCCTGAAATTTTGGAGAGCCACTGCCAGTCGATATAGATAATCTTGAGCTATATCAGGCATCCCCAAACTTCGGCCCTTCAGATGCTTTGGACTACAATTCCCATCATCCCTGACCACTGGTCCTCTTAGCTAGGGATCATGGGAGTTGTAGGCCAAAACATCTGGAGGGCCGCAGTTTGGGGATGCCTGAGCTAGATGGACCAGTATCCTCACTCGGTTTAAGGCACTTTATTAAGCCTCTATGCAGTGCTTTTTTCTGGGGGGACGCAGAGGGACATGTACCCCTAAACATTTTGTGTTGCCCTGATGGACCGACGGACCAACATGGCAGCTGTCTCTGCAGTAGCAGCGCAGACTGGAGCTCCGTCATCCTCCCTGCCAGTGCCCAGGGAGCGGAGTCTGGGGCGGCCACGGTGGAGGCAATGGACCTCCTCCTCCTCTACATCTCTAGAGAGTCCTCACCCCGAAGAAGAAGAAGAAGAAGAAGAAGAAGAAGAAGAAGAAGAAGAAGAAGAAGAAGAAGAACATAAAAATGAGAACAGTCATGCAGCTATTTTTCATGTTTGATCCATCTTTTTCATTATTAAGTCCTCTTTCTGGAAGATGCTATTCCTTGGGACTCACAAATCCAAGGAAAATGTTACAGTTTTCATGCCTAATCTTTCCATATATTCTGTGGAAAGAAAACTCTTCAGTTCAGCTTTTGATTGAACAAACCAGACCTCTTAAAACGCCGCAAGTTTTTTTTTCTAACTTGCTTATCTGTTCCATGTAAGAAAAATCCAAGTTCTGCAAATTTGGGACAGAAACAGCACAAGACGTTCTCCCAAGAGATTTCTAAATGTTGGTGGTGCCCCCCCCCAGACTTGCAGCTGGTATAATCTGGCACAGTGTGCTTTTAAAGAAAAGTATATATATATATATATATATATATATATATATATATATATATATATATATGTACTTTAAAGAGTTTCTTTCTCTTTCTAAAATGTTAAGCTTGTTAGGAATGTTGAGAATAACTGTGGGAAAGAACATAAGAGACTGCTGAATCAGGCCAAAGGCCCACCAGGTCCACCTCTCTATTGTCACAGTGCCCAATCAGATGCCTATCTGTTAGGAGGGACTGGTCTGATGAGGAATGGTGGAGTCCACCCCCTCCTCCTCCTGAGCCTTCCCTAGGAGAGGAAGACAGTATAGATTTAGAAGAGTGGTTTGCAGAAGGTCATAGTTCAGAGGCTGCAGAGAGGAGAAGCTTGGTAATATTGGGAGGGGAGCAGTAGCAGGAAGAGAGTACCAGGGGAGAGACAGCTGACAAACTCAATGTCTTTGGACAGCATTTCCTGACCTGCCCCCCACTCCCAGGACCCAGCATGCAATTGAGAGTAATAGAACAGAAAGCTCAGAGGAAGAAAGCACAGATTAGCTGACGCAGGGATGACGTAGACTATGACAGAGGGGATGGGACTTTACTTAGCACAACACCATTACCTGACAGGCGGCATCATCCGCCTCTCTCTGTGAATATTGAATAAAATACCATGGTAAGAACGTCTTGTTTTCACTTTCCGGCTGGCAGCCGTGAGGGAGGGGGGTCAGATTCCCTGAAGCCTGACACTATGGGAAGCTCGCAAGGAGAGGATGTTTGCACCTTCCATACAGGTAGGCTGGACTAGCTTGAGCATTCAAAAAAAGTGAAGCAAGTAAGAACATAAGAAAATAAGAAGAGCCGATTGGATTGGGCCAGTGAACCATCCTAGTTCAACAGCCTGTTCTCACAGTGGCCTAGATGACCATGGGAAGCCCATGAACAGGACCTGAACACAACAGCACTCCCCCCTCCTGCAGTTTCCAGGAACTGGTATTCAGAGGCATATTGTCTCTGTTACAGTGGAAGTAGAACATGTCGGCCACTTGTAGGAGAACTACTTGAAAATGATGTACAGGTGGTACCTAACTCTGAATAGGCTTGCTAAGATGTACAGGTATAAGACTGAATCATATAAGTGCTGGAGATGCAATGAGGTCGAGGGTACATTCTTTCATATGTGGTGGATCAGTAAAAGGGTTAAAGAGGATTGGGAAATAATTTATAATGAATTGGAAAAAAAATGTTTAAAAGCACTTCCAGGGCCGGCTCTAGGTAACCCCCCGGTGGTGCGGTGCGCCAGGGCGCCGGGCCGGTAGGCCGGGCGCCACGCGGAAACCATGCTGCGTCCTGCGAGGGCGGGGGCACCGGAGCGATCTCCACCCCTCAGCACCAGGGCACGCGACCTGCTCGAGACTGCCCCAAGCACTTCCCCCACCCCACCCCCCAAAAAAACCAGAGACCTTTCTGTTGGGGATAATTCAGATGTAAATTCCCAGGTGTCAAAAAAGGTTATTTATGTATGCCACTACTGCGGCCTGTGTTTTGTTAGCTCAAAAATGGAAAATGATTGAGGTCCCAACTAAAGAAGAATGGCAACTTAAACTGATGGAATGTGTGCAGCTTGCGGACCTAATTCATAGAAGAAGAGAACAAGAAGAACATAAGTTTAAAGAAGATTGGAAAATGTTTACTGAACATATGGGGGGGGGAGAAATTGTGTACATTTGAAAACGCTGGCAGCATTAAGATAAATTCAACAGGGCAAATAAGTTTTGATGGATGTAATAAGGGAATAATGAATGGTTTAGTTTGTGTAAAATATGCAGGGATTTATGATATGCAAAATGAGCCACGGAACGTGAAGAAGGGAAGTGATTGATATTTTAAGGTTGTTTAAATTAATATTTTAAATTGCATAACAGAAAATTTAATTAAAATTATGTAAAGAAAAAAAGAGCATATCAGCTACTGATAGCTTTATCCTCCATGATTTCCCCACAGGCAACTGTTCAGCCACTGGGAGAACAGGATGCTGGACAAGATGGGCTGTTGGCCTCATCCAGCAGGCTCTTATGTTCTTGTTTTAGCCAAATCCTCTTTTTAAAGCCATCAAATGATCCAAGAAGACTGGATTATTATTATTATTATTATTATTAACCAGGCCATAACTCTCCACAAGCCCAAATGCTTCTAAGATATCTTTGACTTTTCCAGCCCTGAAAGAAATTCCTACATTTAGGTCATACCCTGCCTAATCTAATCTGCTTTTGATTCCAGACGCACATCTACTGGTTTTACAGTACAGAAGTCGCTGGAGTAATTTAAAGCTGTAATGATTTTCAAATTATGGTCCTATAATCTTTTCTTTTCCTTTTAAAGGAATCAATAAAGGCTAACTTTACAAGGTATTATCTAATGAGATACTAAGTCAGAGCTGCTGTTGGTCTCTGGGCACCCTTCCACACAAGACAAGTGTTGTCACTTCTGCTCTTCACTCCTTTTTGGCATGTCATCTTCAGCTTGTTTTGCACTCTGAATGAATTTCACACCTTAAGCAACTGGAGGGGGAAATGACATGCTATCGCTTTCTTTAGGGACTGAAGGGGCGAAACACAGGGAAATCTCTTCACTGCCATTTGCACAGCCAATGAATTGATGATGATGATGATGATGATGATGATGGCATGGATGGCGCTGTAGTCTAAACCACTGAGCCTCTTGGGTTTGCCAATCAAAAGGTCGGCGGTTCGAATCCCCGCAACAGAGTGAGCTCCCGTTGCTCGGTCCCAGCTCCTGCCAACCCAGCAGTTCGAAAGCACGCCCAAAAGTGCAAGTAGATAAATAGGTACCGCTGTAGCGGGAAGTTAAACGGCGTTTCCATGCGCTGCTCTGGTTTCAGTGTTCCGTTGCGCCAGAAGCAGCTTAGGCATGCTGGCCACATGATCAGGAAAAACTGTGGATGAACGCTGCCTCCCTCAGCCTGTAAAGTGAAATGAGCGCTGCAACCCCGGAGTCGTCTGCGAGTGGACTTAACTGTCAGGGGTACCTTTACCTTTTTAATGATAATAATAGAATTTATATACCGCCCTAAACCTGGAGGTCTCAGGGCGGTTCACAGAAAAGAAACGAATGAAGGGATGCATTTGCCACTCTGAATCCCAACCATTCCCTTTTCTATGGAAGTAGCTAAGCCAAAGTTAGGGGGTCAGTTCAAACCCAACAGGTAACCCACATCAAAGCATTTGAGCAGTGCTTGAAACAGAAGCCAGTACGGTATCTTCACCTATAGCTATTAATTGGTTTTCTGCTCCATCTCCCCAAGGAGAACAGCAGGAATTTATTCCCAATAATTTTCAGCGCCCTCACTGCACTTCAATTCCCAAAAGTCTTGGGGGGGGGGAGTGAAACCTTTAAAGAAAGTTCTAGTTTCCCTCACATTGTTAGGATTGTGTGAGGGAATCTAAGAACGTTAGGTCTGGATCTGCTGGATCAGGTCAATGACTCATCTAGTCCAGCATCCTGACCTCGTACTGGCCAATGGGATGACCACAAATGGGATCTGGTCTGGTGGGATGGCAACATCATTCTTCCCTCTTGTAAGCTTTAGCAACTGGTATACTAAGGAATGTAGGGGCCCAGGTGGCGCTGTGGGTTAAACCACTGAGCCTAGGGCTTGCTGATCAGAAGGCCGGTGGTTCGAATCCCTGTGACAGGGTGAGCTCCTGTTGCTTGGTCCCAGCTCCTGCCAACCTAGCAATTCGAAAGCACGTCAAAGTGCAAGTAGATAAATAGGAACCGCTACAGCGGGAAGGTAAACAGCGTTTCCATGTGCTGCTCTGGTTTGCCAGAAGCAGCTTTGTCATGCTGGCCACATGACCTGGAAGCTATACGCCGGCTCCCTCGGCCAATAATGCGAGATGAGCGCGCAACCCCAGAGTCGGTCACGACTGAACCTAATGGTCAGGGGTCCCTTTACCTTTTATACTAAGGAATACTTCATCCGACACCAGACCTATGACATAGCTATCATGGCTAGTAGTCGCAGAGAGCGTTATCCTCCATGTATTTATCCAAGTTTCTGTTGATGTCATCCGACATAACTTTTCCAGGCTCAACCTGCTCCTTTCACCTGTTTCCAAAGTTGTCAGTTCCTCCTGCCCCAAGAGAAGAATGTCTATTCTGGTGCAACCAGCATGGTTCCATCCAGGTCTTTTGGACTACAACTCCCATCTGTCCCAGGCAGCACAGCAAATCACCAACAATGATGGGAGTTGTAGTCAAGAAACATCTTAGGTTCACTATGCTGGAGGACCCTGCTTTGTGTAATAGAGGTGTTTTGGTGTGTTTCCTACTCCTGCCCTAATTTCTTGGGTGGGAAAAGTATTCACCCTTCTATTTATTCATTTATATATTGAATCCATTGATAATACCACTTTTCCTTTGAAAAAAAATCACAAAGTTGTTGGCATTGGAAATATACAAGAGAACCGGCGGGAAATGAAATGCAATCCCACAAAGAAACATGCCCATAAAAGCCATCTAAATGTTAAAACAGTGGCCAGATAAAATAGTCCCATAGACTGTTTTGTGCAGATCTCTCTTGCCGAACACTTGAAGGGCCGAGAAGTCTTCACTTTCTATTACCTGAGCTAGTTCCTAAAAGCAAAATGAAATAAACAAGAATGCTTCCTTCCAGAGAGCTTACTTTGAAACGCAGTAGTCGAAAAGCTTAAAATAACTTTTGTTTCCATTTTAACGGCTCTCCAACTCCTAGCAGTTTCAGATGTCTGGCTTATGGTGCCTTGGCTGGAACATTAAAAAAACAAGACTAGTGGGGCAAACCTGTTCCCAAGTGGCAGCTATTCCCCCCCTCCTATGGTGAAAACAGCACCATCAAAGGGCAGTTTAGATTAAGAAATGATTGAGAAGGATTAACACTGAGTGCCACAGGTCCGAGCCAATTCAGCCAATTCAGCCCTGCTCCATAGCTGTTTTCAAGTAAGCATAAACATGTCTTCTGTGTAACATGAGGCCCCAGGTGGTTCCAGACTGTCAATATTCTGCAGGTGGGATTGAAGTGCATGCTGGGAAATTTAAGTTTGCACAATTAAAAGTTGTCCACCAGTAGGGATGGGGCAGAAATTCATTTCCGATCATATTTAAAGGCAAAACTCCCAATTTTAACATTTTCCCAAACAGCGCATGAACCGAAACACAGCCATGCTTTGAAAGCCATGCCTCCCTTAATTTTGCAATGTGGTTCTCCAGCCAAGTAATCTGTACGAAAGTGCCAATGTGTGGGGTGCTACTCATGAGCAATAAACCTGCCAGTTCCTAGGGCAATTCTGACCTAACCAGCAAGTATGGTTCTTGCTCCCTTACCTATTCAGGCAAGTCGCTCTTCCCACAGACCCCACAAATTGCGCAAGCAGATTGTACAATCAACTTGTCCTGTTGATTTCATGAGAATTGAAAACCTGCTGTTATGTCTACAAAGAACTGATTTTGTTGGGATTTATTTCCACATGTCCCAGAGACATGAATCATTATAGTTGGGACACTGGTTGGCAGCTCAGTACCACTAATTCCGCAGCTACAGTACACTATATCCACAGTTTGGCCCTAAAATAGTGACTACTCGAAAATCCCTCAGGATGTGGCATCAGAACTCACTCTCTCATATACAGTGGTACCTCGGTTTATGAACACAATTGGTTCCGGAAGTCTGTTCATAAACTGAAGCGTTCATAAACTGAAGCAAACTTTCCCATTGAAAGTAATGGAAAGTGGATTAATCTGTTCCAGACGGTCGGCGGAGTACTTAAACTGAAGCATTCATAAACTGAAGTGAACTTTCCCATTGAAAGTAATGGAAAGTGGATTAATCCGTTCCAGACGGGTCCGCGGAGTACTCAACCTGTAGCGTACTTAACCCAAAGCATGGGTGTAATTGGTTTCGGAAGTCTGTTCATAAACTGAAGCGTTCATAAACTGAAGCGAACTTTCCCATTGAAAGTAATGGAAAATGAATTAATCCGTTCCAGATGGGTCCGTGGCGTTCGTAAACTGAAAATTCGTAAACCGAGGTGTTCATAAACCGAGGTTCCACTGTATCTTAATACAGTCATACCTCGGGTTGCGTACGCTGCAGGTTGCGTACTTTCTGGTTGTGTACTCGGCGGCACCAGAAGTGTTTACTTCCGGGTTCCGCCACGCATGCATGCGCAGAAGCGTTCTGCGCAATTCACACATGCGCAGAAGCACTCTATCGTGCTTTGTGCGTGCTAAAGCACAGCTCAGGTTGAGTACTTTTCGGGGTGCGAACGTCACCCCAGAATGGATTGGGTACTCAACCCGAGGTACCACTGTAAATATATTTTAATGAATAGTAATAATGTGTTTGTGGGAGGGGGTTATTGGGGGGCTTTTTGGTTTTGCTTTACAGTGATACCTTGGATCTCAAACTTAATCCGTTCCAGAAGTCCATTCCAAAACCAAAGCGTTCCAAAACCAAGACATGTTTTCCCATAGGAAGTAATGCAAAATGGATTAATCTGTTCCTGACTTTTAAAAATAACCCCTAAAACAGCAATTTAACATGAACTTTACACATACCTGGATAAGCTGACCAGATTTCTTTAGGACCAGGTACTCCTGTCCCAGTGAAATGGAGCTAGGTTACCTCAATGTCCTAACCAAATGATATATTCTATGGTTTTGTCATTATTGCGAGAAGTGAGGTTACAGGGAACCAGACAGAGGGCCTTCTTGGTAGTGGCACCCGCCCTGTGGAACGCCCTCCCAGCAGATGTCAAGGCAATAAGCAACTATTTTACTTTTAGAAGACAATTGAAGGCAGCCCTGTTTAGGGACGTTTTTAAAGTTTGATGCTGTACTGTTTTTAATATTCGGTTGGAAGCCGCCCAGAGTGGCTGGGGAATCCCAGCCAGATGGGCGGGGTATAAATTATTATTATTATTATTATTATTATTATTATTATTATTATTAACAGTGAATGCACTTCTCCATTGAACTTCTTTACATTATCTCGTGTGCATTTTTCTACCCAAAGTAACTTTGAAATCAATAGCATGAATGTTACATAATGGGCTTTATGACTGGCACTTTCAAAACTTTTCCACCCTACCCCCATCACATTTCTCTAGATGAATCCAATGATAATGGCCGTAACATGATGGAAAATTAATTGAGAGAGCATTTCTTCCTTGCTATCATCCATTCCACTGCCTGCTATTAGCAGGAATCCAAAAACCCATGGGCATTTCAAGTGAATCTCTCTCTTAGCAGAACTTACAGTCTAGAGGTCAGAGTGTTAGCTTCTTCCATCAGCCAGGTGTCAAATCACTGTCAGAAATAAATGGCTGGGGTATTTTTATTTTTATTATTATTATTTCAATACCTTCTAGCCTTGTGCTTTGCCATAGGAGCTGATTTGTAGTTGGCCGTGAGGGACGAGAAAGTGCTGGCGGCCATTTGGGATGTCTTTTGCACTGCTACTTAGCGAAACCATTACATGTTAACTTGCAACAATGCAGCTGTGTGGGTGATGGAGAGCCCATTATGAGCATTAAAGGGGCATTATGAAATTGCGGGTTCTGAGTCATCCATAGATGTAGCTATCGCTTACTACAACACCATATGTTATTCAAAAGGGAGAGGGGAGAGGGGGGGCAACTTGGATTCAGTGAAATCTTTTGTTAAGAAAAGACACAGGGTGCCCCCCCCAAAAAAGGTAAACGACTTTATGATCCACTTTCTTTGTTTTGTTATTGACTCAATTTCTCATCATTCACAATATCGGTAAAGAAAACTGATCATTTTATCTGACTCTTCTGTCGTCGTCCCCCACTGCCGCACTATTCTGTCCAACTGCCAGCTGGAAATTTTCACTGCCACTTGGTTGTGTGTCAGTTATGTGTACCCACAACAGTTATGGTGTGATGAATTTCATTGATTCAACTTTTGGGCATATACCCTGCCTTCCTAAACCAGCATCAACAAAGCTTGCCACATGGAGCTTACATTGCAATGCTCTATAACAGTGGTGTCCAAACCTTTTTTCAAAGAGGGCCAGATGTGATGAAGTGAAGGGCCGTGAGGGCAGACCAAAGGGCCAACCAACTACCACAGGGGCCAGATTAAACTGACCTGTGGGCTGGATTAGGCCCCCAAAATGGACTTTGGACATGGATGCTCTATAATATTTCATTTTGCCATATTAATATGGCAAATACTGGAGAGCCAGTGTGGTGTAGTGGTTAAAAGCGATAGACTCGTAATCTGGGGAACCGGGTTCGCGTCTCCGCTCCTCCACATGCAGCTGCTGGGTGACCTTGGGCTAGTCACACTTCTTTGAAGTCTCTCAGCCCCACCCACCTCACAGAGTGTTTGTTGTGGGGGAGGAAGGGAAAGGAGATTGTTAGCCGCTTTGAGACTCCTTCGGGAAGTGATAAAGCGGGATATCAAATCCAAACTCTTCTTCTTCATCATCATCGCTAATATTGTTGTAACATCCCCCCGTATGGTGAAGGGCAGGTTAATAATAATAATAATAATAATAATAATAATAATAATAATAATAAACATCAACTACAGTACTGCCACTATGCCTATAAGATTTTTTAAATTGTCTTTCAACTTTTTTTGTCTTTATGATGTACATTATTTTGTCAGCTGCCTTGAATGCGCTCATCACAGGAAGGGCAGGTTGAAAATGCTAGCATAAATAAATGATATATTAATATTTTTTCCTCAGATGTACAAACACAATGGATGATTTTCATTGTTGGTCACACTCAGAGTAAGTAAGGTAAAGGACCCCTGGACGGTTAAGTCCAGTCAAGGCGACGATGGGGTTGTGGCACTCATCTCGCTTCAGGCCAAGGGAGCGGGTGCTTGTACACAGACAGCATTCCAGGGTCATGTGGCCAGCAGAGGCATAGGAAGGGGTGTGTGGTGAGGGGGGGGTCACCACTAAGGGGGGGGCAGCACCCACTGGGGGGTCTGCAGCACACCCGAGCCACGCGTCTCTCCGCAGGCCCCAAACCGTCTGCTCGCTGTCTCCCCCCCCCAGCTGTAGGGTGGCTGAGTGGGAGGAGGCAGGCAGACTCCGGAGGCCCCACAGAGTGTCCTGCCCTGGCTGCCCCTGCCCCTACCCCTGTGGGTGGGTGGCCCTGCCCCAGGCCCCGCCCCAGGCGCCCCGTCGGCTTGCTCCGCTGCTGGTGTCCAGCATAACTAAACCACTTCTGGCGCAACAGAAGACCATGACGGAAACCAGAGTGCACGGAAACACCATTCACCTTCCCCTGCTGCGGCACCTATGGGTTGGCAGGAGCTGGGACAGAACAACAGGAGCTCACCCGGTTTCACGGATTCGAATCACTGACCTTCTGATCAGCAAGTCCAAGAGGCTCAGTGGTTTAAACCACGACGCCACCCGCTCAGAGCAGATCCACTAAAATCAATGGACTTAGGTAAGTAAGCCTGTGACAACCTTGCAGTATTGCCTGTTGAATCTTGACTGCTGGAATCAGGTTCCACATACCATCGCTGGCTACTAAGCCAATTCATATCAAAGTTATATACGACTCCCTCACAGGGTTCCTAACCAAGGCCCGCAGCAAGGTTTCTCCTACTGCTTTTATATTTGCGTTTTATTGTATTGATCTTCTATGTTGTGCACTACCCTGAAATCTAATATGATGAAAGATGCTATAGAAGTGTGTGTGTTTTAAGTAAGTTAAATTAAATAATAAATAACGGAAGGAAGAGAGGGAAGGAGAGAGTCTGGCAGCTGGCTTATTCTAAAGGAAGCACCGCTCCTCAGTGCCTGTGCACCCCCTAAGGTGCAAATTTATTTTTATTTTATTTATTTAGAGCATTTGTACTCTGCACTTCAGTCTAAAAAACTCCCAGAGCATCTAACACGCAGTCAAAACAAGACAGTCCCTACTATCGGGTTTACAATCGAAAATGAACAAACGAAAACTAAACCCAGGTGCCAATTTCTAAACATCTATTCCTATTATGAACAGGTGGAACAGTTCAGGGGAAGGAGTTGCCCAATGGAGCTGGGCCTATAAATGGACTTCAGAATATTATTCCCTGAAGGTCATCGCATTGCCATCATGTTCACATGTTCACTAGAGCCTGTAACATCAAGTAATATCTGAAGATTAAATGCTGTGCATAGCAAGCACAAACATTGAAGCCCAGCAATGCACACACTTCCCAATCGTTCCTTCACGACTGCTTTTCCTCTCTGTACAGATTTTTCTCCCCAAGGAAGGACAATTCCAAATGCTTTTCTTTCCCATGTTCTTAATTTGCAACACATTTATTAGATTTTTTCCACGTCTTCCTTTCCACTTGTTCTCTCCTCTGCCAACTTATTGTCGCAACATTTCCCCAGAGGGGAAAATGAACTTCATATTCATCTGTACAGAACATAGCATGAATAAGGCTTCCTGTAATCCAGTTGGCAGACAGGGAAGACTGTGAATGACAGTGGAAAATGCCATTGGCTGAAAATGCCTGCGATCGCCACATCTTGATAACAAATGACCTAACTGAAACAGAGCAAGAGGTTTGTCTTAAACTAGGATTGACTTAGGGAAAGGACCCCTGGATGGTTAAGTCCAACTATGAAGTATGGTGCTTATCTCCACTTTCAGGCCGAGGGAGCTGGCATTTGTCCGCAGACAGCTTTTCTGGGTCATGTGACCAGCATGACTAAAACACTTCCGGTGCAACAGGACACTGTACTGTGTTGGAAGCCAGAGCTCACAGAATCACCATTTCCCTTCCCGCCACAGCGGTACCTATTTGTCTACTCATGCTGGTATGCTTTCAGTCTGCTACGCTGGCAGGAGCTGGGACAGAGCAATAGGAGCCATAGCTGCCAAGTACCCCGTATTTCCCGGGAAACCCCCGTTTTTCCTTACTGTCTCCTGGCGGTCTCCCGTTTCAGCTCATCTCCCGTTAATCTCCCTTATTTTGGTTCCTGTCGACGGCCATTATTCTGGTGTCGCTTTGCCCATCTACGCATGTCCGGAAGTGCATAGACGCAAATTCCGGTGTCGCTTTGCCCATCTATGGGCACTGAAAATGGCCAGTGCCAGCACTGGAAGTTGTGTCTACGCACTTCCGGACATGCGCAGACGCGACTTCCGGTGCTAGCGCCGGCCATTTTTGGTGCCCATAGATGGGCAAAGCGACACCGGAAGTTGCGTCTACGCAACTTCCAGTGTCACACGGCTGCCAATCCTGGATTTCTCCGCGAGAGACTTGGCAGGTATGATAGGAGCTCATATTGTATCATTTCTTTTCTTTTTTTCAAGTGTTTCTTTTTTCTTTCTCTTTTTTAAACTTTATTTCTTGTCAATTAAAAAAACAAGGTGTTTTGCAAGCTCCAGATCAGGTCAGTTCTTTTTTTGGAGTTTGCAAAGAGCAAATTCCTCAGGCATCCTTCACTGTGAAACTGTAGGGGCAGGGAATATTGCACCAGTTTAGCTGCTTTTAATGTTGGCGCTCCTGTCCCATTTTCTATTGTTTCCGTCACACTGCAGTACCTGTTGTGTTACAGAACTGTGGCTTTTGGACCGATATACCAACCTGCAGCACCAAATTTCATTCGCACAAGTGGGCGTGACGTGACACAACAATGAATGCCATTGTACATCATGGATACTCCCCCACCCTTTCCATACATGCATATTTCTGCTCCCCGATGAAACACCAGGGGGAAAAAACTACACTAATGTGCTACCCCAATTCTTGTCACTTTCCTTCCATGATTCTCCAGGTAAAGTGGCCGGTAAATGGATTTCATCTGTAGTTAACGAATGTGGAAATAAGTGCCAAACTTGAGCAAAATAATAATAATAATAATAATAATAATAATAATAATAATAATAATATATAATGTTATTTATACTCCGCCCTCCCCAGTCAAAACCGGGCTCAGGGCAGCTAACACCAATAAAATTACAATAAGACATAAAAGAAAAGAAAACAATTAATTAAAATACAGATTAAAATACAATGTTAAAATTTAAAATTTAAAATGCAGCCTCATTTTAAGTAGTCCATAAATCCAAACCATGAGGGAGGAAAACACAGGGGTCAGACTGAATCCAACCCAAAGGCCAGGCAGAACAGCTCTGTCTTGCAGGCCCTGTGGAAAGATGACAAATCCCGCAGAGCCCTGGTCTCCTGTGAAAGAGCGTTCCACCAAGTTGGGGCCAATACTGAAAAGGCCCTGGCCCTAGTTGAGGCCAATCTAGCCACCTTATGGCTTGGGATCTCCAGAAAATTGTTATTTGTGGACCTTAAGGTCCTCCGCGGGACATACCAGGAGAGGCGGTCCCGTAGGTATCCCGTTTGTTTTCTGGAAGTGGCTTGTACATCCTGTGAAAGGTCAGATATAATGTGGAAATAAACAGGGAAATGTCAGGGAAATGAGATAAACTGTCTTGTGAATGCAACCTGTATTTGGGTATGAGTCTCATTCAAAGAGCCATGTGAGCGAGCTATGCGCATCAAAATGTGCACTCTCTCGCCCTTATTAGCTTGCCCTACGCAATCTTGCCTCCCCCCCCAAAAAAAGGCAGCAATGGTAATTTTTCAGCTCATTAGGTGCATATTCATCTTAATGCAACATTAAAGTTGAAAACTATAATGCATTCCGCTCATTTAATACTCCAGGGGACAGGCACAGTAACCACATGAAAGCAGAGATAGGGTTTAATGCTGGAGCTTCACGAGCAGGTGTCTGCTTTTCCCCTTCAGGCAAACAAGCAGGGAAAGAAAGAGAAAGAAAGAAAGAAAGAAAGAAAGAAAGAAAGAAAGAAAGAAAGAAAGAAAGAAAGAAAGAAAGAAAGAAAGAAAGAAAGAATAGAAAAGGAAACTATAAACCTGGATTATAAATCTGAATCAAAAGTCCAGGCAGTGCCTGTTTTGCTTCTGACTAATAAAGTGTGTCCTGTCCTCCCTAAAAAAGGGCACGTGTTGCGGTGAGACCTGGAGACTAACCCTCGTGTTGTGGGTGGGTATATTGGATAGCCATAATACCCGACTAGTAGGTCCCTCGTAGCTGGGTTTAATCTGCCCAGTGGGGTGCTGTCTCAATGGATCGAAGGACCTATAAATACCTATGTTATTGTTTAGTTGTTTAGTCGTGTCTGACTCTTCGTGACCCCATGGACCAGAGCACGCCAGGTACCCCTGTCTTGCACTGCCTCCCGCAGTTTGGTCAAACTCATGTTCGTAGCTTCGAGAACACTGTCCAACCATCTCATCCTCTGTCGTCCCCTTCTCCTGCTGCCCTCAATCTTTCCCAACATCAGGGTCTTTTCCAGGGAGTCTTCTCTTCTCATGAGGTGGCCAAAGTATTGGAGCCTCAGCTTCAGGATCTGTCCTTCCAGTGAACACTCAGGACTGATTTCCTTAAGAATGGATAGGTTTGATCTTCTTGCAGTCCATGGGACTCTCAAGAGTCTCCTCCAGCACCATAATTCAAAAGCATCCATTCTTCAGCGATCAGCCTTCTTTATGGTCCAGCTCTCACTTCCATACATCACTACTGGGAAAACCATAGCTTTAACTATACGGACCTTTGTCGGCAACGTGATGTCTCTGCTTTTTAAGATGCTGTCTAGGTTTGTCATTGCTTTTCTCCCAAGAAGCAGGCGTCTTTTAATTTCGTGACTGCTGTCACCATCTGCAGTGATCATGGAGCCCAAGAAAGTAAAATCTCTCACTGCCTCCATTTCTTCCCCTTCTATTTGCCAGGAGGTGATGGGACCAGTGGCCATGATCTTGGGTTTTTTGATGTTGAGCTTCAGACCATATTTTGCGCTCTCCTCTTTCACCCTCATTTATAGATATTTATAAATACCTATAAATACCTGTGGAACACCCTCCCTCCAGATGTCAAAGAGAAAAACAACTACCAGACTTTTTAGAAGACATCTGGAGGCAGCCCTGTTTAGGGAAGCTTTTAATGTTTAATAGAATATTGCATTTTAATGTTCTGTTGGAAGCCGCCCAGAGTGGCTGGGGAAACTCAGCCAGATGGGTGGGGTATAAATAATAAATTATTATTATTATGCACGTGACCAAGAGCTTCCTCTTTTAGCTCTTGCATCGGAACACCCGCCCACCTCTCCCTACTTTTAGGGCATTTTGCGATTGACCTTGCTATGCTGTCGTGTGTTGTCTGCCGTTGGGACAGGGACATGGCAGGAATTTTCCCCACTTGGCTGATTGGCTGTTGTGATTTGGGTTTTGTCTGTCACGTAGCAAATCGTCACAACTTGTAAGGTTGCAGAAAGGCACTGGTTCAGGTGATAGGGATAGGAGAACGGTCTCGCCATCCCTATGCGAAGGGTATTCCATTAAAGGAATCCAGGGACTCAACTTGTTTTGGTCAACCCCCAAGAGGGCGTTGTGCCCATGCCTGAGTCCAGGGGAGCATCTAGTGGAGTGAACATAGCCTGTAACCGGGCTTTCTACCTACCTCAGGTGTTCACCCTTGGCTGACCTATGATGGAGCTCTGGGTCAGCGCTACCTGCAAGGGTGCAGGGAGCTAGTCGAACTAGAGCCTATGCAACCACTCACTTTCTGTAATCAATAAAGTTGTGGCCTAAATTTGGCCAAAAAACCTAACTAAAATTTGAGTCAAATGTGTTTTTATTTAGGGGGGCGGGTCTCCGAGTCTGAACACACAAATTGTTGAGCTCTTTCCACGTGAGGGGGAAATCCTCAAAGGTGCGGTCCTTTAACCCAAACTTTGGAGTGAGCCAAGCAAATGAAACCAGCTAAATTCCTGTTGAAATCAATGAAGAAGTGAGTTGAAATCTTAGCTAAATTAATGTTACCACATTTTCCTATCTGTCAATTGACCCTTGTTACTTTTCTTTTTTTGGAACTTGTACCTCAATTTTATTTCTTTTTCAGAAGGAGGCTGCCAATGCACTCTATAGAAATCATCAACCCTTAAAAGGAGCCCTTTCCTCCTTCTCTTCCCTTTATGTTGGCGGTAGAGCATATTGCCTTGCTTATATGGTTTCCTTCTCTTCCGTTTGCAGCGCACGCTTTATTCTGAAAGCGCACACTGTCTTGTTTAAACGATGCTCTGGTATGCAGCTGTGAAATTCAATAAAACCTGTTATATATGGCCTTCGATCAGCTTGCAAAAACACCTACTGGCAACACAGCAAGTTTATTCGCAGATCAAGATTACCATAATATTCCAACCTTAAAAAACAAAAGAAAAAAACCACAGCTGAGATTAAGACTCCGTTAGAGGCAGAGCTCTTTACAAACAGCAATGCCTTATGGGACACACTGGCTAAAAACAAATGAAATGCTAACATTCTGAATGCAGCATTCACCAAATTCTGATTCAGCTCCTTTAGTTGGCCACACGTACCAAGGAAAAGGCTTGTTCACACTTCCTCTTGTGTCACTGCTTTCCTCCAGGGAAAAACACTCTTTAGTGCTCAGTCAGAACAAATAACAATTCAGGTTTTTCACGGGTTGACGTTTGCTCCGATTTAGAGCTAAAGAGACCGTTTTCCCTGGGAATGGAGTGAGGTATGGGGAAAACTTGTGCTTAGAAAGTGTGGTCAAGTGAAAAACTGCTGAGATTTGTTCTTCATAGGCATGGGACAAGTGTAGAAAAATTAAAAGCTGAGGTGTGTAATGGCACAGTGAGAAATCACAGTGAGGTAGCATAAGTCTTCTCTCTTCTCTCTCTTGTTTTTTACCAAAATTGGTAAAAGCCTGAAGCCTTTTATCTTCTTTAACAAGGACTCAAAAGCCGAAGTTGAAAAACCCCTCTGTTGAATTTCATTCACTTTAGGAGCCTTCCCCAACTGGATGCTCTCCAGACCAAAGACATGATATAAATACAAGAAAATAAACTTGCATTTAAAAATAAGGATCTGCTAATGAAGACTCAGTACATTTATATTACCGGTAGTCGTCGTTGTATAGTTTACATTGGTTCATCACTTTCCACAAGAATAAAAAAAAATCCTTCCAGTAGCACCTTAGAGTTTGTCATTAGTATGAGCTTTTGTGTGCATGCACACTTCTTCAGATACACTGAATCAGAAGTTTTTTCCACAAGAAAGTATCCTAGAATGACTTACAAATCCATAAAAGACAAAATAATTTCATCATCAAGTAAAAAAAAACTGAATACACAGTAAAAACCACCAAACAACAGAATTCCTAGAACTGCTGCTGTAAGGCAAACCGTAGAGTTTGGGAAGATCCAGTCAACCACAATATTTTTAGATGAAAGAAAGAAAAAGGCAGGCAAGGCAGGCCCACCCATGAGGCAGGCTGAGGCAGCTGCCTCAGGCAGCAGAAGTCCATTAGGTGGTGTTTCTGCTCGTTCCACCACCTCCACCACTTGTAGAGAAGCAGTACAGGCAGCTGGCATAGCCGACACCGCTGGCATAGCCGGCACAGCAGGGCAACAGCAGGGCAGGGTGACCCTTTCGGATTTCACCTCAGGCAGCAAAAAAACAAGATGCACTACCCCTGAGGGCAGGCAGCTTGAGTAGAACTCATGCCTCTAGTTTCAAGGAGCACCACTCAAAAGGACATGGTCATAGGACCAGAGAGCTTCAAGGCTTATATTGGCACCATTGCGCTTCCCAGGGATATGACATGTCACCACACTGTCCTTGCATCCTTCCCTAAAGGTAAAGGTAAAGGACCCCTGGATGGTTAAAGGTAAAGGGACCCCTGACCATTAGATCCAGTTGTGACCGACTCTGGAGTTGAGGCGCTCATCTCACGTTATTGGGCAAGGGAGCCGGCGTACAGCTTCCAGGTCATGTGGCCAGCATGACAAAGCCGCTTCTGGTGAACTAGAGCAGCGCACGGAAATGCCGTTTACCTTCCCGCTGTAGCGGTAACTATTTATCTACTTGCACTTTGACGTGCTTTCGAACTGCTAGGTTGGCAGGACCCTGGATGGATAAGTCCAGTCAAATGTGATTATGGGGTCATGGCGCTCATCTCACTTTCAAGCCAAGGGAGTCAGCGTTTGTCCACAGACAGCTTTCCGGCTCATGTGGCCAGCCTGACTAAACCGCTTCTGGCACAACAGTCCACTGTGACGTAAGTCAGAGCTCACGGAAATGCCGTTTACCTTCCCGCCGGAGCGGTACCTATTTATCTACTTGCACTGCCGTGTTTTCGAACGGCTAGGTTGGCAGAAGCTGGGACAGAGCAACGGGAGCTCACTCTGTCGTGGGGGATTCAAACTGCCAACCTTCTGATCGGCAAGCCCAAGAGGCTCAGTGGTTTAGACCACAGCACCACCCGCGTCCCCCTTGTACAATATCATAGCTCCCTTGGCTCTTTGATGCTTTATAGATATAGCTCACCGCGCCGTGGGGATTCAAACTGCCAACCTTCCAAGCAGCAAGCCCAAGAGGCTTAGTGGTTTAGACCACAGCGCCCCCCGTGTCCTTCCCTACCCCACCCCATTGATCATCTAGCGGGTGATCAGCCTTAGAGCCTGGTACCTAAGGATATTTTCAAACATCAGATTGCTACAAAACGTCATTTCAGCTCTGTTTCCAAAAGATGCCCTGAGACCCCAGTTTTAAAATAAAATTACACCACATTATCTTGTCTCTTACTTGGGGGTTGGGGTGAGAGGAGTCTTTTTTTGCATTGATTTGTTAGCATATTGCTCCTGCACATAATCCTTGTCTCATCATGCCCTTCCACAATAAAACCATGTTATTTAAGTGTCCATCGTTCATTATTACTCTAGACTCATTAATTTCCTTTACAATAAAAAGGAAAGAATGGAAGTGCATTCATCAGATGTTTCTACAGCTAGCCTTGACTGGGTTATTGTTTCCTCCGCACGCATGTCATTGCAGTAATCTTCCTCTAATTAAAATTCATTTTATTTTCCCCAAGTTGTTTAAGACAAAAGATAACCTTTCCCATTCCGTAAACGAAATTGGATTGAAACAAAAAAACAAAACAACGCAGAACAGACCGACTTCTTTGTCTAGCAGGGTTTATCTTGCTGTTTTGTATAATCATGCTCATTAGAAAACCCAATCTCCCATATTAACCAAGCTTCTCACCAGAAACCATTGCAATCGTAAGGCCCTTATCATGATGCATTGATAGGAAATATTTCTTAGTAGCTGGGTGGCATGTTTATTTGGCACTGCAACCTTTATTTAGAGTGAGTTGTTTGTTAAGTCAGGCACAATTTTCATGGGTTCAGCCCTGAAAAGATACCACACAGGCAATTATTGTGTACAAAAGATTGTTCTCTCTCCCCTCCCCCCCGCCACTTTTTTTTTTTATAAAAAAGACATTTTTTAAAAAAAGGTTTCTGCTATTATTAAAATGAACAAAAGCAGACAATATGGTATTTTCATTACACTTTGGTACATTTTCGGCATTGAATATGGGCATGCCGGTAAGACGAAAGTTGCTGAGGCAGTAGAAGTGTCTTTCTAGGAATGAAAACAGATGTGAACCAGAAAGAGGGACAGGATTTAATAGGGGGTGGGGTCCCTCAGGTCCAGGGTCAAGCATAGAGCCCATTCCTAGGGGCCGAGGCCCCTTCAGTCCCCCAATAAAATATTTGAGGGGGCTGCCCCCCCCCAAGTTGATGGAAATTGCCATTCAAATGGTGTGGGTGCATCCCATCATGTGATTGATTGTGCCCCCCCCTGCCCAATATTTTATTCAAGTTCAGGGTCCAAGCATGGTTAGTATTCCCACCACAGACTACATTTTTCAATGACCCTGCTTCGCATCATGACCATTTTTTTCCTGGCTGGAATGTGGCCTTGAACTCTGGCACTATTGACCGATTCTTAAGCAGCACACCACCCAAGGCATGGAGAAGGAAATGGCAGGGCGAGAAAGCGCCTCAAGAAGAACTACTGTGCACGACTATAGGCTGGAGCAGATAATGCCGCAAAGGGCTGACTACTCCGAATAGCTTCTTGGGGTATCAACTCTTCAGCATTATTGGCAAAACCATATACGGTAGATCAGAGGTTCCCAAACTTATTTGGCCTACTGCCCTCCTTTTTTTAAAAAAAATAATGAAATGAAATTACTCAGCGCCCCCTGGAAATCTGCCTTCTTTGAGTGAAGAAACAGAAAGAATCTTGCGAATCGCGGTTTCCCGTAGGAATGCACTGAAATTTAATTAATGTGTTCCTATGGGCAAAAAAAGAAATTTCAATGCATTCCTATGGGAAACCGTGATTCGCAAGACGATTTTTTTGCAAAACAAATTGACTCGCGGAACGAATTAAATTCATCTTGCGAGGCACCACTGTATCTCTATTTCTACCTACGTCCTGCCAGCTCAGTGCAATCCGCCACAGGGGCAAGGCCGGCAACACAGCCTACTTGCCACTGGCCAAATACATATCTGTCAAGTTTTCCCTTTTCTCGCAAGGAAGCCTATTCAGCATAAGGGAGAACTTGACAGCTATGGCCAAATAGGCAAGCAAGCTGAGATCCACTTCCTGGTCCTGGGTGAAGCCAAAAAGGGTTCAGCCAAGACCGAGAAAATCCCTCACATCCAGCATGACGGTCGGATCGGGGGGGCGGCGGGGGGCGTTGTAGCTGTCGCACAAGCAGAAATCTAAAATATAGATGATCTCCTCCCTCCTCCTCAATAACGATGTGCAGTGCCGGAATTTACATATAAGCTAAACAAGTTATAGCATAGGGCCCCACTCTCTTGGGGGCACCCAAAAAATTTAAGGGGAAAAACTGAATGTAGATTTCCAAAATCTAAAATAAAAAACAAATAAAATAAAACCGGCATACAGCAACAGTGTTTTGTGTTGTGTAGGCTCCTTTGATGTAAGTAATGGGCCCCGCCTGCTATCCTGCTCCCTAAAATATCACTTACTCTGTTATGTGGAAATGGCTTTAGATACCTATTGGGTCCATAAATTATCATATAGCACAGTGGTCATCAACCCCCGGGCCATGGACCGGTACCGGTCCGTGGATCAATTGGTACCGGGCCGCCCAAGGAACATTAAATACAATTAAATTAAAATTATTAAATCAAAACAATCTAAATAAAATATAAACAATCAACGTTCCCCCCCCCTCAGCGGGCCGCAGTAAAATTACCAAACATTGACTGGTCCACGGCGATAAAAAGGTTGGGGAGCACTGATATAGCATATATTTGACAGGGGGAAAAACAGCGACAATTTGTTGTTGACAAAGGACAGCTGGACATATCAAGGGCCCCATTTCCTTCAGTAGCTTAGGGCCTCATCAAACCTAAATCCGGCCCTGATGATTTGGTGTGTGTTGTTATCCATTAAACGTGTGAAAATGCATATATGGACTTTTAGCAGCTTCAGTGGGGATTTTTACAGCACTTTTAGAAAGGATAGCATCCCCAAACTTCGGCCCTCCAGATGCTTTGGACTACAATTCCCATCATCCCTGACCACTGGTCCTCTTAGCTAGGGATCATGGGAGTTGTAGGCCAAAACATCTGGAGGGCCGCAGTTGGGGGATGCCTGGGATAGCGCATCTTCCCGAAGATGAAAATCTAAAAGCATAAGAGTAAGCCATACAAAAAAGATAACACACACCCCTCCCACCCCATTCGTTCAGCACATTCATGCATAATGCAGGTTTAATAACATATTTGTCCTTAATTTAATGCTGCTGAGTACCCATCATGTTCCGTTGCTCACTCTAAGAAGTGATAGAATTATAAATGCTGTTATGAATATTATCCTTACAGCATTTCCTTTCTGTTAGCAGACTCTGATGCAAAATGCATGGAGAGAGAAAAACCACAGTATAAGGGTAAGTTGGCATTTTTAACCAGTCATCAACAATTTGGACCTAGAATGTGCCATATATAGATAGATAGCTGATGATAGATAGATAGATAGATAGATAGATAGATAGATAGATAGATAGATAGATGATAGGTAGATAGGTAGGTAAAGGGACCCCTGACCATTAGGTCCAGTCGTGACCGACTCTGGGGTTGCGGTGCTCATCTCGTGTTATTGGCCGAGGGAGCCAGTGTATAGCTTCCAGGTCATGTGGTCAGCATGACTAAGCCGCTTCTGGTGAACCAGAGCAGTGCACGGAAACGCTGTTTACCTTCCCACTGTAGTGGTACCTATTTATCTACTTGCACTTTGACGTGCTTTCAAACTGCTAGGTTGGCAGGAGCTGGGACCGAGCAACGGGAGCTCACCCCGTCGTGGGGATTCGAACCGCCGACCTTCTGATAGGCAAGCCCTAGGCTCTATGGTTAAACCCACAGCGCCACCCGCGTCCCAATATGTGTGTGTGTATGTGTGTGTGTGTGTGTGTGTGTGTGTGTGTGTGTGTGTATGCCCCTTAATTGCTATGTACAGTATTTTGGGTGCATGCACATATAGTACCATTAAGGGGAGGAAAGCAGTTGGAAATGAATTTAATTACAAAGCCAATTTGCTTCAGTGGCATGAAAAATTAATCATATGTAACTTTAAAATATACGTCTGCTCCTCAAAGTCCCAAGGCAGTACAGTGTCGAAAACCACGAAGCTGGCTGCTTCCCCCCCCCATGAGGGAGCATCTCCAGAAAACTTCCTAGAGCACTTAGTACTCTAAGCAATATGAAATGTTTACGGAGATGTCATTAGGAGTGTTTCTTTCAGAGGGATGCATTATGAACAATTAATGGCGGGGAGAGACTGGGAGCGTGAGTGCAGCGCCGCTTGGAAACTCCACGGGAAACAGGCAAGCAGGAGGAGGGATGGGCAAAATCATGAACCAGGGATGCTCCCAATACAGCAGAGTTGGGTGTTGTGTCCTATATTGGTACCTGAGGCGTACGCACAGGTGAAGATGCTGTACAGTCTGCTGGGTGCCGTCTGCTGAACGCTGAAGAGTGGAAGTGGCTGACAACAGCCAGGTAATACACATTCAATGCTTTCCTTTCAGGGGAGAGGGAAGCTGGGCCTTCCATCACATTTATGTCTTGGGCTTGCCAATCAGAAGGTCGGCGGTTTGAATCCTTACAATGGGTTGAGCTCCCATTGCTCTGTCCCAGCTCCTGCCAACCTAGCAGTTCAAAAGCATCCCAGTGCAAGTAGATAAATAGGTACTGCTGCGGCGGGAAGGTAAACGGCGTTTCTGAACGCTCTGGCTTCCATCACGGTGTTCCATTGCACCAGAAGTGGTTTCGTCATGCTGACCACATGACCCAGAAAGCTGTCTGTGGACAAATGCTGGCTTCCTCAGCCTGAAAGCGAGATGAGCACCGCAATACCATAGTCGCCTTTGAGTGGACTTAACCTTCCTGGGGTCCTTTACCTTTTTTACCTTTTACCTGCACAGGCTACCCCTACCTGCATGTGTTTGTTTAATTTTGTGCAGGCCTCATAGTTGTATTAATAGATATAAGATTTTTTTTATGGCTCTTGTCTCACAGAGTCTAGTGAAGGGCAAATGAGAAGGTTGGATCAGTCCTTGTAATTCCAAGACATCAGTGTGAAACAGCTTTACCAAATCAAACATCACATGCAGAACTTTAATATTACCTCCAGCATAATGCCTTCAGCTGGTGATAAATCATGGACTAAAATACAACTGTGTATAAAATGCAAGTGGGTCTGAAATCAGCCCTAAGCTTTTTAGATGTTCAATGTTTTGCTATGTTTTTTTATATATGTTGGAAGCTGCCTAGTGTGGCTGAGGCAACCCAGTCAGATGGACAGGGAATAATAATAATACAGTGGAACCTCGGTTTATGAACACCTCGGTTTACGAATTTTCGGTTTATGAACGCCGCGGACCCACCTGGAACGGATTGATTCACTTTCCATTACTTTCAATGGGAAAGTTCGCTTCAGTTTATGAACGCTTCAGTTTATGAACAGACTTCCGGAACCAATTACACCCATGCTTCGGGTTAAGTACGCTTCAGGTTGAGTAATCCGCGGACCAGTCTGGAACGGATTAATCCACTTTCCATTACTTTCAATGGGAAAGTTCACTTCAGTTTATTAACGCTTCAGTTTATGAACAGACTTCCAGAACCAATTGTGTTCATAAACCGAGGTACCACTGTAATAATAATAATAATAATAATAATAATAATAATAATAATAATAATAAAGGACATACCTATTTTCATCAGAGAAATGTTGCAGGGTAAACCAGCTGTACATTTCCACTTCAAGCAATGTTTATTCATTTTGTATTCCCAGCATTCGGAGGAATTATTTCCTTGGAGAACTGGATCTGCTTGCAGAGTCTGTGCAATGCCTGATCCTATCAGTAGCGAGTGTCACTAATTATTAACTGTTAATAGTGAAGAAACAACTCTAGTAGACAATAGGCTTTCTGTTCACACTGTTAATGGTGTGAAGAACTCATTTCTCCTGTAAAATGTCACTTCTGCGCTGGAGTGAGATTACACTCCTGAAAACAGAATAAATATAGTTAGTGTCACTCTTTCTCCCTGGATAATTTTTGAGTCACTCAGTAAAGAATAAAGTGAGGGGGGTGGGGGTGGCAGCATTTGACAACCAGAAAATCCTCCTTAATGAAACTTGCTAGCTAGTTTTAGTGAGAGTAGCTAGCTGCTAATGTCCAAAGGACTGGAATATTCTAGGAATTTCCATCGCTGCATACTCATAAGAGATGATACGCCTATAATCTAGGGACTGGGGAAATGTTCTTTAAAGGTATTCAAAAAAAAAAAGTCAAACATACTTTCGACAAACCTCAAAAACCTGTCAAGCTAAGGTCTGATATCAAGTCATTTGAAATTGATTCTTCCATTCTAGCATAGCATTTCTTTTAAGAATTGGCTTATCCTGCTCAGTTATTTTTTTATGCCTTCCACCACATATAAGTAAATGGTCAGTAATTACTCCTTATCTCTAAATCAACTGTTATCAGTGATTCAGTAGGCAGGAGGAGGAAGCTATGAAAGTATACTGTATTTTGGATGTGCATTACAGTAATGTCTTAAAAAGTAAATAGCAATCTTTTGAAAGCAGAGACTTTGTAAATGATTTCTGCCTCCGGGCAACAGTAGCTTACATACTGACAATCTACTGCATGTGAATTTTATACTCTTATTTACTTCACTCTTAAAGGAGGGAAGTAGTGTTGCCGTAGCAACTGTCACATCAAACAGAATTTGGATAGGGGATACAGACACACACACACACACACACACACACACTTACTTCTTAAAGTAACGGCACAAGGCAATACATAAAGTATGCTTTCCAACTTCTCATGAATTGTGGGCTGGGACAGATTCCAAGATATACTGGTGTTAACTGAAGCTGCAATGTTTTCATTTCTGCCCTTCCCTCCAAACTGCACCCCACGGTTGCAACCCCAGACTCAGTAGATCAGACGAAAACAAAGGGAAGCTAACAATTTAACTATTGGCTAAACCAGGGGTGGAGAACCTGCAGATTGATGCTGCTGGATGCAATCATGGCTAATGGTCAGGGATTATGTGGGTGCAGCCCAGCAAAATCTTGAAATGCTGACATAGACATACCTGCCAAGTCCCGGACTGCAGAATCCGGGACCGGCAGCCGCGTGACACCGGAAGTTGCATAGATGCAACTTCTGGTGTCGCTTTGCCCATCTATGGGCACCGAAAATGGCCGCCGCCGGCTTCAAAAGTCGCGTCTACGCATGTCCGGAAGTGCATAGACGCAACTTCCGGTGTCGCTCTGCCCATCTATGGGCACCAAAAATGGTTGACACCGGAAGTCACGCCTACGCACTTCCAGACATGCATAGACGCGACTTTCGAAGCCGGCGCTGGCCATTTTCGGTGCCCATAGATGGGCAAATCAGAAGGGGAAAAAATGGCCGCCGGCAGGAGAATATAAGGGAGAATAACGGGAGACGAAGTGATACCGGGGACCGCCGGGAAAAGGTAAGAAAAAACGGGGGTTTCCCGGGGAAAACGGGGTACTTGGCAGCTATGGACATAGAATGCCTCACACCCACAACTAACCTAGTGCCCTCTTGAATCACAGCCTCTATCAGCCACTGTCAGCAGGCTGATGCTAAGAGCGTTTTCAGCGATAACACCCGAAAACAACAATAATAATATTTATTATGACGGGGTGCCCCAGCCACTCCGGCTGGCTTCAACGTATATAAAAGCATAATAAAACATTAAACATGTTAAAAAGGTTCCCTATACAGGGCTGCCTTCAGATGACTTCTAAAGGTTCTATAGTTACTTATCTCCTTGATATCTGATCGGAAGGCATTTCACAGGGTGGGCGCCACTACCGAGAAGGCCCTCTGCCTGGTTCCCTGTAACTTTGCTTCTCGCAGTGAGGGAACCGCCAGAAGGCCCTCGGAGCTGGACCTCAGTGTCGGGCTGAATGATGGGGGTAGAGATGCTCCTTCAGGTACACAGCAATTTATCAACAATACAGCCAATAATGTAACTTGTTTGTTTGTGAACACCAGTATAACTTCATGGCAAGGTACTTTGATGAAAGAAGACCTTAATCAACTGGAGTGCCATCTATTCAAGTAATAAATGGGCAGCTACGACTTCAAGCAATTACTCACACAATGACTTCCATCATTTTCTGGCTGTCTTTTTAAGGGCATTTGTCACTAAAATTAACTGGCTGCCTTTTAAAATTCCATACTCCTCCCCAAAGGATGCCCCGCTATTTAAATGCTCACATTAGCGCATTCCAATTTTAACTAAGTGTGAAGCTACTAAATGATTTGCTAGCTGATTGGTGCAATTAATAGATGGACTCAATTGATTGTTTTTTTGTTGCTCTTTAACCAGGTCTTACTTGCAACTGTCGCCCTTTTGTCTAATGATTAGGAAACTGATGTAAACAATCTGTGCATTTCTCTCAATGCAAGCAGATGCTTCCCCAGTTTGAAACTTCTCACTAAGTCGACCTCTGTTGGTGATGGTCAGAGGTCAGCGCAATATGGGGAAGCAAAGCACATATGAAAGATGCAAATAAGCCAGCACAAATAGCAGGGGAGCGGAAGGCATAATTAGTATACATAGTATTTGCATACATTGACCTGTTCACCTTTTCTGTTTGCAACTAGGTTAGAAGATATTGGCATATATATATATATATATATATATATATATATATATATATAATCTACTATTATGCTACTCTGCACATTCAGCATAGCTGTGTTTGACAACAGGGCAGCCTTCCTTCCCTAGAGGCTGCCCCAATCACCTTCAGTGGGAGAGATGGGGTGACTCCCAGCAAGCATGAATTCCAAGTCTATTATTTATTTGTTTGTTTGTTTGTTTGTTTATACCCCGCTCATCTGGCTGGAATTCCCCAGCCACTCTGGGCGGCTCCCAACAGATTAAAAACAGAATAGAAAGTCAAACATTAAAAACTTCTCTAAACAGGGCTGCCTTCAGATATCCTCTAAAAATTCAGATAGTTGTTTATTTCCTTGACATCTGGTAGGAGGGCATTTCACAGAGAGGGTGCCACTACCGAGAAGGCCCTCTTGCTGGTTCCCTGTAACCTCACTTCTCGCAGTGAGGGAACCGCCAGAACGCCCTTGGAGCTGGACCTCAGTGTCCGGGCTGAACAATGGCGGTGGAGACGCTCCTTCATGTTTACATTGGCATTCCCTCAAAACATTTCCCTTCTCTCCACCCCATGCACTCACCCTATTTCAGCCCCAGTCTATTAAAGTCCTTCATAGCTTGGATTGCATTCTTGTCTCCAGTGGTGGCTGGTGCCCATAGGACCTGGTGGGGTGGAAGGCGAGGAGCCCAAATAATAGGTGGCCTACAATAGGTAATGAACATGTGGTTCCCAGGTGGTCTTCACTGACCAGATCCAGGCATATGGCCTCATCTGCTGTCAGACCATACCCTGGGACATTTCAGTAATCTAACTGGGAGGTTACCAGTGTTAGGATTTTGTGTACCCGATGCTGGCTAGTGTGAAGCTAGTGTGATTAGTATAAATCACATGAGATGTCCAAGAAGAGTGTGGGAATGGAAGACTGTCTTATCTCTTCCATCTGAACGTGTTATTGTACTTTACTTTCACTTTTTGCAGTATGCAACAGTTTGTTCTGCCAGAGTTTGGAGAACACAGACGTGATTATGGATTCTCTATATAGACTGTAAATAAAACATAGCTTCGATCTATGGATGTTTCCTTCTTCTTGCTGTGTGATGCCAGAAGACTTGTGTGCACTTTTCATTAGAGAAGTGTCGCAGAAAGGCACTTTGCAGTGAAGTGGCATGTCATTCCAGAGATGTGCCTACTAGGAGACACTCGGAGGATCCGGGGGTCTGCCGCCCCCGCCCCCCGGAGTATTTTCTAACAACTAGAGCATGAATCAATAGGGTCAGGCTATCCCCTAGAGCAGGCATGGCCAAACCTGGCCCTCCAACTCTTTTTGGGAGTACAACTCCCATCATCCCTAACTAACCAATGGTCAGGGATGATGGGAATTGTAGTCCCAACACAGCTGGAGGGCCAAGTTTGGTCATGCCTGCCCTAGAGCATAATAAAATGTCTTTGTTGTTTCAGATTGAACACCCTTCGGGGTAGAATTATTACTTTGATTTTGTACAGCACCATGTTAATAATAATGATAATAATGATGATGATGATGATAGTTACAGGTAGGTAACCGTGTTGGTCTGAGTCGAAACAAAATTTAAAAAATTCCTTCAGTAAGCACCTTAAAGACCAACTAAGTTTTTATTTTGGTATGAGCTTCCGTGTGCATGCACACTTCATCAGATACATCGAAACAGAAGTAACCAGACCCTTATGTATATTCAGGGGGGGGGGGGGTGATTGGAATGGGTGATGGGCTGATAGGAGTGGTAAACCTGTTGATGATTGTTAACGACTGTTAATGACTGCAATTGGTCTTGCGGGGAAAAGCAAGGGCTGATGATGATGATAATGTGGCCTGCAAATATAAATACCATAAATAAATTAATAAAATAACAATACCCAATATGAATTGGGATAAAGATATATATCTGCTATCAACAAAATAATCATCAAAATAATGCTACTTTCCTTATGAAATTGACTTTTTTAAAAATCATTAATGGCCCTGGACATTAATTTCAGTTGTTTGTCTGCATGTAATCATCTAGTTATTTAGCAGGTGTATCAGTGGGCTTTGATCTTTGTGTAATGCTTTGCCCAACAAACAAAGGCAAAGGGAAATTGGATTGTGGTCTTTTAATAGATCAAAATACACTGTTCGTCTTGGAGTTGTTAGAGCCACAACATGTAATCAAAAAATAAGAGATTAAAAACGGTGAAAGAGATGTTACTGTATAAGAACACCTCGGGAGTCTTGATGCTTGAATTCCTTTAATCAGAATTCATAGAAAGTTACTGGAGGGAGAAAAGAGCATTAATCTGCAGGGTGGAAGACACAGAAGTTTACTCCCAGTTAGTGGTGGGGATAGCAACCTGTTTAAGGTGCTGCCCACAGAGGAAAACAGGCCTTTCACTGTGAATTAAATGAGCTTTGAGGCTCTCATATTGTGAAGCAAGTGTGTTTGGGTCCTTTGAAATATCACCTTTTAAGAGCCAGAAGAGAGCCCATTTCATTGTGATAGTGTCCTCAGCCAGAAGATTTCAGAATGGAGCCAAGATATTCATCTTTGTTCTTGCCAAATGTGCCTTGCAGTGATATCTACCCCGAATCAATGGGTCCGATTCCATATGACTTTAGAACTAAGCATTAGGGTGATGACTTTTTACAACCTCATTTCCCTGTATCATAATTTGATGAGTTTTCATTAACGATTAGATAAAATCTTACCTTCAAAGAGATTTGATAAAAAAAGCTCACACACAAAATGATTTTTTAAAAAATTATTTATCAGTTTTTTGACCATTTTTGAAGTCACTGTAAGCAGATATAAAATTGAACCCAAGCTTTAGAGTCACATATATACAACATTATTTAGGGTCATCAAATACACAAGGAAGCTTTTTTTAGCTGCAGTAACAGTATAGGCGCCACTAGAGGACGATGTTTTGCTACCTCTCCTGTAGGTTCTTTTCCCAGCATGCACGGCAGGGTCTGCTGGCTGAGTTTTGAGGTCCCAAAAGGGGGCTTTTACCATTTGACTACCCTATGTTGCTAAGAACACTCCCCATTGTGGAATGTGGCGTTGTGTCCAAATTTGATACGAAATATATATAGAATTGTTAATACAATTTTATGAAATGGTAAAACGGCATACGAAAAAATTAAAAACGGTTTGTGCGTAACCTTTTTTTAATATTTCAATGGAATATACCTCATTGCATAGCTGCCAAGTCTCCCGTTTTCCCCGGGAAAACCCCTTTTTTACTTACCTTTTCCCGGTGGTCCCCCGTATCACTTCATCTCCCGTTTTTCTCCGTTATTTTCTCCTGCCGGCGGCCATTTTTTTTCTTTCCGATTTGCCCTTCCATGGGCACCAAAAATGGCTCCCACCAGCTTCAAAAGCCGCATGTACGCATGTCCGGAAGTGCATAGACGTCACTTCCGGTGTTGGCGGTGGCCATTTTGGTGCCCATAGATGGGCGGAGCGTCACCGGAAGTTGCGTCGGAGCACTTCCTGACATGCGCACAAGAGGTTTTCGAAGCCGGCGGCAGCCATTTTGGGTGCCCATAGAAGGGCAAAGCGACACCGGAAGTTACATCGACGCAACTTCCGGTGTCAAATGGCTGCCGGTCCCGGATTCTGCAGTCCGGAACTTGGAAGGTAAGCCTCATTGTAGTCATTAATAGGCAAAAGTTCATCCATTTGTGCTACAGGAAATAAAGTCATCACCCTACCAAGCATCCTTTAAGATCTTTTAGCCTGCTTGAATTCCAAGGGCATGTGATAGCTTGCAATATTGGCAGACGGGATACGAAATGCAACGAAATGCAACGGGGAACAGAACTATGAATAAAGTTCTCTCATCTTTCCCTCTACCAAAGCCCATCAGTTCTTCCTTCTGATCCTTTATGTCCACATATCAACAAGAAAAATGGTAGCACTTTATTTCAAAGCTTCCACAACAGTATACAGAAGATCTGACTGCAGTCCCAAGGCTCTTTTTGTTCCTCAGAGACAGGGGCGTAGCCAGGATGAAAAGCGGGGGGCAAGGGGTGGGGCCAAGGGGCGGGGGGAGGGGCCACAGCAGGGCAAGGAAAGCTCCCTTCTCCCTTGCCAGCTTTCCCTCCTCCTGCCCCAGCGATCGCGGAGGGGGAGGAGGGGATCGGAGCAGCCCGATTTCGGGCTGCTCCGACTCCCTCCTCCCCCTCCGCGATCTGCAGGGGCCAGGGGGAGCCAGGATCAGCCCAAAATCGGGCTGCTCCGACTCCCTCCTCCCCCTCCGCGATCGGCAGGGGCCAGGGGAACCAGGATCAGCCCGAAATCGGGCTGCTCCGACTCCCGACTCCCCTTCCGCGATCGGCAGGGGCCAGGGGGAGCCAGGATCAGCCCAAAATCGGGCTGCTCCGATCCCCTCCTCCCCCTCTGCAATCGTCGGGGCAGGTGGCTTTTCCTCCGCCCGCCCCACAGCCAGCCAGGGAGAAGGGAGACGGCACCGGCGGGCAGCGGGGCAGGCTGGCCAGCGGCCCTGCTTCTAGGGGGGCAATTGCCCCTCCTGCCCCCCTGCCTACGCCCATACTCAGAGACCTGCAGTGTTAGGAAACTGAAAAAAAAACCAACATTGCTCATCCCTACACCTGAGTGGTACTAATCGATTCATTTTATCAGTTGCACAGACCCAGGCTGGATCTAGACACATCAAAGAAGCGATTCAGTTAAACGCGTTGTAAACCTCATACAGGGAAGTTCCGTTGGCAAAAAACAGGACTCCACAGACCATATAACGCATATAAAGCACTTTATCTTTACAAATGTAGCAGAGTCCCCAGTGTAGATTTCTACCTGTGTAGATTTCTTGTACTGCTTTTTGTTTTAAAAAAGGGATGGTGAACTTCTGGCTCCTCTAGATGTTGCTGGACTGCAACTGCCATCATTCCTGATAATTGGCCAATTGCTGGTTGGTGCTGATGGAAGTTGGAGGCCATAGGCCTCATCATATTCTCAAGGTACCTAGAAAAGGGTTGAGAGTGACTCCCTTCTCCCTCAGTTTAATTCCCTGTTGTCAGCAGTGGAAGGACTGGATGGAAAGATTGCAGAAAATATCCTGTCTCTGTTAGAGTGGCAGCATTTCTTCTGCAGAGCCACCTAGACAGTTTTAATGGGCTGTCATTCAAACCATGATGAAGTGGAGCAACAAGATCGAAACTTAAGTAAATGACCACTGACATTTGCTGAGATAGCAGCCCAAAGCCTAATATGATTGGCCATAGTACAATGGGCAAGGGGGATAATTTTTAAAACACAAGGTTATTTCCAGGTTACCTACCCTTTTTAATTACTTCAGTTAGATAGCAACCATTCTCATGAAACCCCTGAAGAGAAGAAGAAGAAGAAGAAGAAGAAGAAGAAGAAGAAGAAGAAGAAGAAGAAGAAGAAGAAGAAGAAGAAGGAGGAGGAGGAGGAGGAGGAGGAGGAGGAGAAGAAGAAGAAGAAGAAGAAGAGGGATCATATTGTGCAGTTTCTGGACATAATTCAAGGTTCTGGTAATCACCTTTACTCTGTAATCCTGTAGCCATTTACCTGCAAGTCAACCTCACTGAACTCAATAGGACTTTCTTCCAAGTAGATATGTATAGGCTAGCACTTTTAGGCCCTGAATGATTTCAGGCCATGGTTTTAAAGGCATGCCTCTCCTCCTAACAGAACCTCCAAGTGTCCTTATTCTCCAGGGACATTGCTGGTTTAAAAGAAACTGTCTCTATTTTCATCGGAGAAATGTTGGAGGGTATGCCTTCAATATGTATCTGGCCATTCTCCAAGACCATCAGTTCAGGCCCTCTTGTATGTGCCTTTGCGTTCTGAAGTATAGTGGTTGTAGATGCATGAAAAGGTGTTCCCCATTGTGGCATCCAGGATACAAATTTCTCTGCCCTGGGAAATTGGTATCTCCTTTGGCATTGGTTCATTGCTGCCTGAAGGCATCCCTTTTCTAGAGGGTTGAATTATGTAAGAATTGGTTCTCCTCATGCGGAATCCTATTCTCACAGTGACCAACCAGATTTCCCTGGGAAGCCCTCTCCCCGCATAGGGGATCTATGAGATAGGAGTAACCCAAGATTTGCAGTTATGAAAACTAAAGTCATTTTATTTCATTTGTAAAGAATTAGTCACAGACCTAACTTGGTATTATTGTACGTGTTGTGCAAAGTGTGAGGATGCACCTATAACTTCCATTTATTTAAACAATTGAACTAAAATAAATGTTTAATTTTGGCTCAACTGTGCTTAAAGTTTTGCGGAAACAAACACCAAACTTTTGAAGCAATATTTTCAGAGTGTGCTCCAGTGGTATGCACACAAGACAGCGAGACAGAAATCTGACAATGAATTCCTATCTTGTTCTAGGAAAAGAGCTCACTTGGCTAAACAAACAGATGAAGAAACAGCGAAGTGGTTTGAAGTTATCCCTTGCAGCCTTTGAACTGTCATCTTTAGCTCTCTACAAAGATGCTCAAATGTTTTGCAGAGAGGCAAGAGGAAATGTATTGACAGGGAACCTGTACTATATATTTTGGTAACTTGCAGGGGAAATGTTTCAGGCACAACGCCCGCTGGTTAGCCAGCAAACTGTGCAGATAGAGGTTTGATCTGACTGGCCGAAACTTGTCATATTTCTTAACTCTGGTTGTCATATGTCACAGCAAATACTTAAATAAGTGAAATGTGTTAGCACTGAGCTCGATGGTTGCATAAAACATAAGACCTTATATACATTGGGGCCTAGTTCTCACCAAGGTGGGAAGCCTGTGTTTGGAGTACACCACTTCAGACTGTGGGGAGGGGGTCTCAACTGATGGAACACCCCCTACCCAAAAAAAGGATAACCACAAACTGAAAATGTGCACATCTGGGGAAAGACTAGATCAGAATGCTTCCCCTGACATTCAGTTTTCAACCTGAACTCTAAGATTAGTGGGAAGGTCCCTGTTTATAATTACAGTGGACGCTCGGGTTGCAAACGTAATCCATGCAGGAGACGAGTTCGCAACCCGCAGCATTCACACCCCGCAGTGCATGTGCGAGCGCCAAAACCCAGAAGTAACCCATTTGGGTACTTCCAGATTTGGCGCAGGACGCAACCTGAAAAGATGCAACCTGAAGCGTCTGTAACCCGAGGTATGACTGTACATCAGTATCACTAGTGATACTATAGCAGACATCCCCAAACTTCGGCCCTCCAGATGTTTTGGACTACAATTCCCATCATCCCTGACCCCTGGTCCTGTTAGCTAGGGATCATGGGAGTTGTAGGCCAAAACATCTGTAGGGCCGCAGTTTGGGGATGCCTGTACTATAGCAACACGGAGCCTGTTCTTTGAGGTTTGCTGTAATCCCTGACTGGCTGATGCCTTTTAGGCAGGGATCAGCTTTATTACAGAATTACAATTTTTTTATTATGTCACGCCTCCCCGTGGTTACTAAGTTGTGTTGTGCCACACCCCCACAAGTGTCATTTTACGTGACACCCCACAGCAGCCATTCTGTGGCTGGCTTCCACAGCACATTCTAAAAAGCCCAAATGTGGTGGCTTCCCCCGGCCAAACAAAGAGTTGTCAAGCACTAATCTACAGAACAAAATTCTAAAGGAGGAAAGAGTCACAAGCTCTCTGGGAGAATATAATGAATGATAGCCGGTACTTAACACCCACCAAACTAGCAAAGATGTACAAAATGAAAAATAAGAACTGTTGGAAATTCACTGTAAAAGAGGGCATTTTTTTCCCACATGTGGTGGTTGTGTGACAAGGTGAAGACTTTTGGGATAGTGTGTATAATGAGTTTAAAAAGATATTTAGGTACATCTTTTATTTTATTTTTTAAAAATGGAGGCTAGTAATGGTTGGAGACAGGGCTGGCTCTAAGACAAGCCTGGGTGGCGCAGGGCACCAGGGCGCAGGGCCGCCAGGGGGGGGGGCGCCGCATGGCTGTGCCGCGGCAGCAGCACTGCGCCTGCCAGACAGCCGTGGTGAGAAACGGGGCGGGGGGGCACCAGAGCGATCATCGCACCATGGCGCCAGGGCGTCCAATATGCTTAAGACGGCCCTGGTTGGAGAAGACATTAAAAAGGAAGATTATAAATTCTTCCTGTATGCCACAACAGCAGGAAGACTGCTCCTCACACAGAGATGGAAACAACAGGATATTCAGACAATTGATGAATGGCAACAGAAAGTATTGGAGAATGCGGAAATAGTAAGGCTAACTGGAAGAATCCAACAACAGGACGGTGAGAAATTCCAAAAAGAATGGTCCAAATTTATGGTATACTTAGAGAAAACTGTACATAAATAAAGACACTCACAGGACTGAAAAAAACTCATAACGTTTATTGTAAACATTTGGTTAGACCGTAAGATGCAATGCTGTAATATAATAAAGAATGTATGTTTAAAGTATAATACAAAAATTTATTAAGGAATTATAGACATTTATAGAATGTATATATAGTAAACACGCTGAACTAAGAGCAATGTAGAGAAGCCAGAAGAGGGGTGGAGGGAAGTTAATAGTTTTAAACGAGAATAATATTGTTAAGCTGTATTGTTTTTAAGATATTTGGGAATAATTAATAAAAATTATTGGGGGGAAATGATAACATGTACCCCCCAAAAGATCTGGTTTGTAATTCTGTGGCTGGCTCCCACAGCACATTCTTAAAAACCTAAATGTGTTGGCTCCCCACCCCCACCCCCCAAAAAAGTTGTCATGCGCTGATCTACAGAACAAAATTCTGAAGGAGGAAAGAGTCACAAGCTCTCTGGGAGAATATAATGAATGTACCCCAAAAAGAACTGGATTGTCACCAGAGATTCATTTGCAGTGCACACCAGTAAAATGCATTTTGGTGTGGGGGGAAATGACAAGTGCAGAAGGTTGGTGGGTGTAGCAACATCACAATTTGATGACCTTCTGCTGGGATCGCGCTATACCTAAAGCACCCACCGTGTGCAGACTCTCAAAATAAATGACAAGAAATTGGCAGGCAGATCCCGGAGGACTAAACAATGTAAAGACATGTTGTCTGCAACAGCACAGACATTTGTCACCGTCTTCTGCGTGAAGGACACATGCTGTGACAACATTTATTAATGTCTTCCATCACTTTGGGTGTGAATTGTTGTTGCTAGGGGTCCCCCCCCCCCCGCACAACCATTATGCAAAGCTTTATTCTCTCTGTGTGTGTACATTAATAGTGTCTACAGCCAAGTGTGTGAGTTCTTAATTATCACACCACACATTCCCCTGCCTGTTCCAGCTTTCAGCGATTTTTTGCCGACATCTGAATCAATCCAGCTTCTCCAATTCTCCAGGTGCAATCAATATTTGCGCCTCAGGAAGTGACAGGAACGTTGAAAACCTCGGAAGCTGGCTCATACCGAGTCAGACTGTTGGCGTATCTAGTTCAGTATTGTCTG
This sequence comes from Zootoca vivipara, assembly GCF_963506605.1. Classification (NCBI taxonomy): domain Eukaryota; kingdom Metazoa; phylum Chordata; class Lepidosauria; order Squamata; family Lacertidae; genus Zootoca; species Zootoca vivipara. The sequence continues at coordinate 120,993,246 of NC_083276.1, read as the reverse complement.
CAGTACTATTTTTTTCTAGAAATCATGTCCTCCCTAAAAGAGGGCACGTGTTGTGGTGAGACCTGGTTGTGGGTGGGCATATTGGATAGCCGCAACACCCTATTGGTTGGTCACTCGTTGCTGGGTGTAATCTGGCCAATGGGGTGCAGTCTAAATGGATCGAGGGACCTATATATACATACGCACGTGACCCAGAGCTTCCTCTTTTGGCTCTTGCATCGGAACACCCGCCCACCTCTCCCTACTTTTAGGGCATTTTGCGATTGACCTTGCTATGCCGTTGTGTGTCGTCTGTCATTGGGAGAGGGGCACGGCAGGAATTTCTCCCACTTGGCTGATTGCCTGTTGCCATTTGGGTTTCGCCTGCCACGCAGCAAATCATCACAACGTGCAAGGTTGAGGATAGGCACTGGTTCAGGTGATAGGGATGGGAGAACAGTCTCGCCAATGTGAAGGGTATTCTGTTTAAGGAATCCAGGGACTCAACTTGGTTTGGTCAACCCCTGAGAGGGGTTGTGCCCATGCCTGAGTCCAGGGGAGCATCTGGGGGAGTGGACATAGCCTGTAACCGGGCTTTCTACCTACCTCAGGTGTTCATCCTTGGCTGACCTATGATGGAGCTCTGGGTCAGCACTACCAGCAAGGGTGCAGGGAGCTAGTTGAACCAGAGCCTATGCCGCCGCTCACTTTTCTGTAATCAATAAAGTTGTGGCCTAAATTCTGCCAAAAACTAAAATTTGAGTCAAATGTATGTTTATTTAGGGGGGGAGGTCTCTGGGTCTGAACACACAAAAAGAGGCGCTGGGGATTGTTCTTGTAGAATAGCAATGATGCCCACCTGAGAGGTGCTAGAACCAAGATAATAAGAGAGGATTTACTTACACAGTTTCTCAATTCCAAAAGGAAATTATAGAGGATAATTCTAAATTGTTAAAGAAGGCGTATAATAATTTCTTGGAATGGGAAACTAAAGATGAGGCAGTTAAAGCAGTAATGATTAAGTGGACACAGGACATAGGTCATAACATACAATTTGATGGTTGGATAAGGCTTTGGAAAGTGAATTTGAAATTTACGGATTGTATATTGTTGAAAGAGAACTATATGAAAATGATATACAGGTGGTACATTACATCATTAAAATTGGATAAAATGTATAAAACAGAACAGAAAAACTGTTGGAGATGTAAAGAAGGGGAAGGTACATTTTATCACATGTGGTGGGATCATAAGATTATTATTTTTTTAAATGGGAAATGATATATAATGAATTGAAAAAAATGTTTAATTTAACTTTTGTGGGGGGGAACAGAAGCCTTTTTGTTAGGTATTCTAGAACAAGAAATGCTCAAGGAAACTTGGACGTTATTCATGTACGCTACTACGGCAGCAAGAATTTTAATAGCACAAAACTGGCAGACTGGAGAAATACCCTCTTAAAGAACAATGGCAAGAAAAACTGATAAACTATGCAGAACTGGCCAAATTAACGGACAAATTGCGTGAAAAGGACAATAGTGGCTTTGGAAAAGAATGGGAACTCTTTACAACATAATTGCAGAAAAAAATAACAAAGCATGGGCTCGCTGGCAGGATTTAAATAAACATTTACAACTTTCTTTACCGAGAACAAGAAATGTAATTAGTGATAACAGGACATTATGTATGAACAGCAGAATGTAACATTTGATGTAGCAAACCAGAAATGGGAGTTGGGGGAAGTCAACAGGGAGGGGGGAAAGTAGAATAGGGTTGTTATATGATGATATTGAATAATTGTTATGAGAAAAGAAAATGAATAAAAATTATTTTTAAGAGAGAGAGAGAGAGAGGTGCCAGAACCCACCTGAGGGGAGTCGGAACTGAGTTCTGGTGAGTTCCAGCTGAAAAATTGCCTGTTTGTCTACAATGGGCTGGCAGTGGTTCTCCAGGAATTGAAGCATGAAATCTACCTATAGACACCTGGGCTTCAACCATCTGCATATATGACAGGTGCCCTAGCACTAAGGAGGCTGAAAGAAAGTGCCATCTAGAAGTTCCCTTGGCCAGTTTCTAGGGTCTCCTCAGAAGAACGTAGGAATGTTGAGGTTTAAATAATAAACACTCATTTCAATTATTCCTGACTTTCCTTGTTATTGTTGTTTAGTTGTTTAGTCGTGTCCGACTCTTCGTGACCCCATGGACCATAGCACGCCAGGCACTCCTGTCTTGCACTGCCTCCTGCAGTTTGGTCAAACTCATGTTCGTAGCTTCAAGAACACTGTCCAGCCATCTCGTCCTCTGTTGTCCCCTTCTCCTTGTGCCCTCCATCTTTCCCAACATCAGGGTCTTTTCCAGGGAGTCTTCTCTTCTCATGAGGTGGTGAAGTATTGGAGCCTCAGCTTCAGGATCTGTCCTTCCATTGAGCACTCAGGGCTGATTTCCTTCAGAATGGATGGGTTTGATCTTCTTGCAGTCCATGGGACTCTCAAGAGTCTTCTCCAGCACCATAATTCAAAAAGCATCGATTCTTCGGCGATCAGCCTTCTTTATGGTTCAGTCCTTACCCCTTTATAAATGGTGGTTTTCTTGAATTGAATACACCCACTTTGCATTGAGAAAGCTGGGGTAACAAACTGAAGCGTGTGGGAGATTTCTTCATGCGATGTGACTAAAGGTTCTTCTTGTTACATCCGTATTAATCCTCTTTAAACATGGACTTTGTGTCAAATGGACATTGGGTGTGCCATACTGATAACAAGGGGAATATTTGAATATATATATTTGTTAATAATGCTCTATGAATAGTTATGAGAGGATTTAGAATTAAGTGTGGAGCGCATGAGCACTTTCAGAATAAATCTGCATAAATCTGTCAATTTTGGTTCTCTCAGTTTCTCTCTCTTTTTTCAGTTATAAATTCAGTTTTCCACACTTCTGCCGTTATCCTTATAAAAAAGCCTCATGAAAATTCATCAAAGTTTTAGTGTGAATTTCTCCTAATACTTTTTATAGAGAGTCTTGACTAACATACACATTTCTGCAAACAATTTCTCACAATGAATGTTATTTTATGAATATATGGGTGTTTATACAAACACTTCCTCCTAATCTAATGCATTTATGGAAACATTTTATTGTTTGGGTTGGAGAACTGCATTTCATAAGTCAGAGAAGTGAGAATTTTGAAAGACAGCTGTGTTTCGGTTTGCATCATGGCACGAGAAGTTTAAGTCGGGTGGTTTCTCATTAAAACACAAGCAGAATTTCCGTCCCTTCCCTAGCACAGAAAAGATATCAGATATTTTATGGAATTCCAAGCAGATGACAGAAATATCTGAGATTAAGAAAGCAGCTTTCTCTGTGCTTTCTATATGTGTATGTTTTTATTTTCACAGAGAAATGTGATGCTCAGCTTAGGGCAAAACACTGGCGGAGGGGAGCGCACCGTGCTTGGCAGCGTGATCCCGGTGGGGTGCCATCGCGGTTGTCCCCCCGCCAATGCGGGGTGGCATGTCCCGCCCCCAGGATGTGATCCACGCCCCCAGGATGCGTGCCAGCCACGCCCCCGCCTGCTCTCCATCCCCTGGTGCCAGAGCATGAAGCTCCGCCACTGGGGCAAAACCGGGTGCTCCTGCCTACGTTCCAAAATCCAATGCCTCCACATGTTCCCTGGCTGAAACAACCCACGATTATCCCAATCTTGATCCAACGAAGAAGAGCTGGGTGCCAAGGACTGGCGTGGGCCGTATTAAATCCCCCGGGAGTGGGCCTGAGGGAAGCCTGATTCTTCCTTCAGGCCCGTCCCCCAGAGAGTCGACCCCTCTGTGCCAGCCTGCCATTGGCCAATTCAGCAGGCTGATGTGGAGCAGGATTTCAAGCTGGGAGCGCGAGCCAAAACTTGTGCTCTGGCAAGGATCAGACCCTGACACACAGCCCTGCACTGTCGGTGGGATGGGGGAGGCCCTGGCCGCCCCGCCCCGCTGCCGTACCCCTAAAAGGGGGTAGGTGGACTTGCGTCGAAGTCTAAAACTAGTTCGATGCCCAACTTAAATCCAACTTCACCCTTAATCATGAAGTTTTTATGAACAAAAAATGGTGTAGTGAAAAATACTCTTGCACCATACCTATTTAAGGAAGTTTTTAATGTTTTACGTTTAGTCACTTATTATTATTATTATTATTATTATTATTATTATTATTATTATTATTATTATGTTGGGAGCCGCCCAGAGTGGCTGGGGAAACCCAGACAGATGGGCAGGGTATAAATAATAAATTATTATTATTATTATTATTATTATTATTATTATTATTACTATTAGCCCTACAGCTCTCAGAAATATTAATCAACAAATTTCAACAATTCATTTTAAATAAGGTTACCAGATATTTTTTCCAATGAATCGATTTTGTATGGGGACTGATTTGTAAAACCAACAAACTCCAACAAAAAACCCAACAACTCAGAACTAAATCCAGTTCCATTTTCAGTGCAAAACTAAAGAAAGGCATATGCTAAAATCATATATGCTACTATATCTGCAGCTAGCACCTGAGTAAGTGTCTGTTTTTGTTTTCATTAAATACCGGGACCTTATTGCCCCTATCCAGCCTCAGGAAAATTGCAGGCTTCAGCTGCAGGATTGTGCTGTCAAGAAGAAAATTACCCATAGTTCCTCAATTCCTGCTGACTCATTACTGCAGCCACCTTGGGAAACTTAAATTAGCTATAGGTGGGCAGGTAAGGGTCTAGCAGTAGCAAATTATATCGAAGCTGCTGACAGCTTCACTCTCCTGCTCTCTGGATCACAACCACAGGGTTGGGGAAGGTTTTGTTTTTCTCAATTTTTGCACACCTGAAACAATGGTGGAGACAGACACGGTTTCAATTAGTGCTCCTGTTGCGGGGGGTACAAGCGAATCTTTCCCAGACTTTAATTGGGCTGCCAATGTCCTCCCCTCTTTTATGTGCACCTTGGACAGGGGGGTGGGCATGATATTTTATTCTGCTTTTCTATTCTGTTGGAAGCTGCCCAGAGTGACTGGGGAAACCCAGCCAGAAGGGTGGGCTATAAATAATAAAATTACTATTATTGTCACATCATGAACTGGCAGCACTTTGGGGAGGAGGAGGAAGAGGAGCCAGGGGTTCCCGGTGAGTGGGTCACCCAGGAGCAAGCTGGGGATGGGGAAGGAGAGGTGGTTGTTGACTCATGGGGTCACAGGGGATGATAAGGGGCCAAGGGCCAATGCACAGGAAGCTGAGCAGTAGGACCCCCTCGCCAGAGCCAGAGAGGTCTCTGTCGCCATGAACATGGAAGGTCCTAAGATGCAGGGAACAGTGGGCAGGGTACCCCAGGAAGCAGAGGCAGGTCAGGGCCTGCAGCCTAGTTCACTAGCTGGCCAGGTGGGGAAGGAGGCATGTGATTCCTCACCTGGGGCAAGTGGAGAGCAGGTGAGGGTCACATTCCTCATTGAGCCCAGATGCTGCAGTCAGCAGAGCTGAGGTGTTGTGTCTGCGCAAGTGCCCATGTTGAGGGACCTCACCTGGGATTCTCCTTGGACCATCATGGGTTTCTACTTTGTGATTAACTCTGGAATGTCTGCTGGAATGTCTGTCTGCTGGACTTCTATCTTGTCTTACTTGGACTGACCCCGCCCTGTGTTTCCTAATACACCTGAAGGAGGGTTTTATACCTGTAGGAGTGTCTCCACCCCCATCATTCAACCCATGCACTGAGGCCCAGCTCCGAGGGCCTTTTGGTGGTTCCCTCACCTTGAGAAGTGAGGTTACAGGGAACCAGACAGAAGATCTTCTCGGTAGTGGCACCCATCCTGTGGAACGCCCTCCCATCAGATGTCAAGGAGATAAGTAACTATAGAACCTTTCTGAAGGCATCTGAAGGCAGCCCTGTTTAGGGAAGTTTTTAATGTTTAATGTTTTATTGTGTTTTTAATATTCTGTTGGGAGCTGCCCAGAGTGGCTGGGGAAACCCAGCCAGATGGCCGGGGTATTATTATTATTATTATTATTATTATTATTATTATTATTACTACTACTACTACTACTACCTTTAGACTTTGTTTGTGGGGATTGGCTTCTGAAATTGGAATTTCGTCATGTGAATTGGCCTCTGGGCTGAGAACTTTGTCTTGGCACACTGTCTGCCAGCTAGGTAGGCCAGGGGATCAGGACGACGATGATGACGATGATTGATGGTTATTATTTCATTCAAAAAAAAAAACCTGTCCGATCCATTGTTGCTTGAACACTATGAATGGCTCTGAAAGCAGCACTGACTTTTGATCAGTTGGGGATCTCCTAACAACATTCAGCTGAACTACAGCAGAATTTAATTCGTTCCGCGAGTCAATTCGTTTTGCGAAAAATTTCTCTTGCAAATCGCGGTTTCCCATAGGAATGCATTGAAATTTCTTTTTTTGCCCATAGGAATGCATTAATTTAATTTCAATGCATTCCTTTGGGAAACCGCGATTCGTAAGAGGAATTTTCCACAAAACGAATTCGTCTTGCGAGTCACCATCAGATCGCAAGACGCATTCATCTTGCAGGGCATTCGTCTTGCGAGGTACCACTGTATACTGTTCCCGGGATGCTCTGGGGGAAGGCATGCCTGTTTACAGCATTCTGATACTGCTTTCAATGTATATTGCAGACGAACCCTGGGTGGCAGAGTGAATGGAATGGAGTTCCCTGGAAAAAAACTGGCTGGCTGAGTGACTGACTGACTGACTGACTGACTGATTGACTGACTGGAACACTAAGCAGGAACATCTCCACACAGCAGCAAATGTTCTGCTGCAGGTCCCATTTGTGTGTGGGCAAGGACTTCAATGTTCAATGAGCCATCACAGATTCATCCCCACAGGGGAGATTTTCACAGATCATGCTTTTCAGTGGAGATTGTTCATACATTTGGTTGAAAGCCATCAAGGGGTGATGAGGCATCAACTCATGAATATGCATGTGTGAGCCAGTGTCAGCCCACTATTATGGGGTGTAGGCTCAGAATGAGAATACCTCACTTACATAACACTTTCCAGATCCTCCAAGGGTCCCTATTCTCCAGGGACAGTCCCGGGTTTACAGAAGCCGTCCCAGTTTCTGATTTGATCCTGGAATGTCCCACTTTTCCTTAGGACATCCCTATTTTTGTAAGAGAAATGTTGGTGGATATGGTAGGATGTCCCTATTTTCATCGGAGAAATGTTGGAGGGTATGGAGTAATGTGATTCCCAGAGCTAAGGAGATAAGCAACTATGAAAACCTTCGGAAACATCTGAAGGCAGCCCTGTACAGGGAAGTTTTTTAAAATGTTTAATTTATTGTTATGTTTTTATATATGTTGGAAGCCACCCAGAGTGGCTGGGGCAACCCAAACAGATGGGTGGGTATTCTTCTTCTTCTTCTTCTTCTTCTTCTTCTTCTTATTATTATTATTATTATATACAGCGGAACCTTGGTTCTTGAACTTGATCGATCTGGGAGTCCGTTCGACTCCCGAAACTGTTCAAAAAACAAGGCGTGGCTTCTGATTGGCTGCAGGAGCTTCCTGCACTCAAACAGAAGCCATGTCAGACGTTCAGCTTCCGAAAAATGTTTGAAAACCAGAACACTTACTTCTGGGTTTTTGGCATTTGGGAACCAAAACATACGAGTACCAAGGCATTCAGGAACCAAGGTACAACAGTAATAATGGAATAGGATGTCCCTATTTTCATTGGAGAAATATTGGAGGGTATGTACTTTCAAGGGTTCGAAGCACTTCTCATGCATTATCTGTTGGGTTTTCTTAATATTGATGTAGTCAATGGTGCTACTCAGAGGTATGTGTTTGTAATTATGACCTGCATGGCAGCACAACTGTGAGCTCTTAACAATTCAACACACCTGTAGTATTTTAATAATTTAACTAATAAGCAGGGGGGAGTTTAACCTGCTGCACAAAATGCAGCGCTGTGATAGGGTAATCGATTATTTTTAAAACTGTACGTAAGTTGGCCAAACGCTTTGTATGGTACTGGCTGGTGTAGAGTAGCGAGTTGCAGCTGTTTGATTATTATTTAAAAATAAAAAGGAAGCAAAGATATTGCGGGCAAGTTTCAATTCCATCGCCCCAGTCGCTGCGCAGACTTGGTTGGCGAAGAAAGTCCAACATTATCTAGTTGCAGTCCTTTCAATAGCCCTGCAAGATAAATCATTATTATTATCCTGCAAATTTCAGATTGAGGGGAAGGGGCGGGGGGGGGGGGTAAGGCAGAGAGAGAGAGAAAGAGAGAGAGAGAGAGAGAGAGAGAGAGAGAGAGAGAGAGAGAGAGAGAGAGAGAGAGAGAGAGAGAGAGAGAGAGAGAGAGGCTTGCCTAAGGTGACTTTGTGGTAGAGGTGAGATTCAAATCAGGGACCAGGCTCAGGTCTCTCAGTTGCTAAACTACACATAAATAAACTCTGCTTTCTAGTGGCATGCATTGCAGCTAATAGACGGTAAAGTGGACATTATGGGTGAAATGTTGAGCAATGGATCTATTATCAGAGCAGTTAGTTGAGGCATGTAGGCTCCAAAATACTCTCAGCAGCATATGAGAATTCTTGGGCAATTCCAGCAACGGGAGATCTCTTTGCCAATTCTATTTAGCGTTCAACACATTTTCAGAACACAGATGACAACTCTGCTCTCACTTCTTTTTTGCCCATTACAAAACTGTAATATCTGTAAAACTCTCACACCCTATTAGGGAATGGGCAGATCTGTCAATTTCAGTTTCTCTCAGTCTTCCGACCTCTGGTCTCCACATCTTCGCATCACTTGGGGGCGGGGGGGGGGGAGTGCTCTTGGAAATTTATCAGCATTTTTATGTGAATATAAAAACAATTGTATCTAGCTTTACCTAATAGACACATTTTTTGCAAATCAGGTTTCCCCATATATTTACGTTTCCCCTAATCTAATCCCTATTTGTACACATTTCTGGGCTGAATAAGGACGCTGCAAAAAAACAGAGAAATGCACATTTCAAAGGATGGTTTTGTTTTGTGTGTTGTTTTGGAAAATGTGAATTAGGTAACTTCACTGTAAAATGCAAATGGAATCAAATTTATCCCCTGCCCCTACCATCTATATCAGGGGCGTCCAATCAGTCGACCGCGATCGACATGTCTCTGCCCCCCGCCCCTCTTGGTCTTTCCCTGCACCGCGTTTTGTGTGCATTCTTTGGTTGTTTGCTGTAGCATTGCGTTCATCTTTTAAATACATTCTGCACTTACTGTTTTAAAAAAGGTCAACAAAGCTTAAGAACTTTGGTCTGCTCCCCTAAAAAAAGCTCAAGGACTTTGGTCTGCACCCCCCTAAAGAGTAGATCACTGCCAGCTTCCCCCCCCCCGGGGAGTAGATCGCAGTCTCTTGGGAGGTGGACGTCCCTGATCTATACATATTAATTCAGAAGTAAGTCCTACTGTGCTTCATTTGGGCTTACTCCTGGAAAAGTGGGTATAGGATTGCATCTGTAACTGGGTTTGACATTTCTCACCCTCATTTTCTATCCTAGATTTTAAGACTGTGCTCTTTTTAAATACACACGCCCACACAAATCCCTTTATATATTTCAGACTATTGTGGGGTCCGTTTTTCTATACACAATGATGTCTGAAGAGCCTAAAGTTTTCATCATCCTTAGTCAAAAGCATTCCTTGCACTAATGAAGCTCCATTTAAAAAGAAAAAAACCCAACACCCAAAGCTTCATGTACTGTATTTGGGTGTTCCTCTTTAACATTTGAATTTAATGGTACATGGAGCTCTAAGCCTTTGATTATTCCTTCCTTTCATGCTACGGCTACTTGTGACAACCCAGATTCTTTTAATCTTTAACTTTCCTTCCATTCAGTTTTTGTGACTCTCGCCCAGAGTAATCCACCTCAATCTGCTCAGCTCCTTTCTTCAGTTGTTGTTTTTTCTTATTGTTTGTTGTTGTTGTCTCTTTGATCCCCTTATTTACTGACTCCTTCAACTAAGACATAAACACTATTCTTCCCTTGGATGAGTCAAACAGAAAACGTAGCAACTACTGTTAACTGGAATGTTTGAAACCATAGTTTTATAGAAACACTTTTCAATCCACATGGTCTTCTTTCTTCTTCTTTTTTTTAAAAAAACTTTTTTTCAATTACTGATGAAAGAATCAGTATGATACTTTACTCCTGCTAGGATTCTTAAAAGAAGAAAAAAATAGATTTTATGCTGAGAGAAAGTGTATGTCATCTGTATGCATCTGTTTTCCAGGTTTTTATGACCTAATGGTACTCAATATATTTTTCACATTTTTCCCCCTTCTTTCTTTATTTCTTTTATTGGTCTTCCTTTATAGAACTTTTATGATAAGGTAGAGCTGATTCTTTCATTGTAGACTGCCACTAAACCCCTCTGAATAATATCTGTTTAAACCTTGAATACATTGCCCTCTTCAAAATGACAAAATGCTGGTTCAGAGTAAAGAACATTTCTCATTTTCTTAATTAACTTTTTATTGAAGCTTTAATGCCTGCTCATTTCATCAACCGCAGCTCCATTTGGAAAAGTGACTGTTAAAAAAACTGGCAACATGGGATCCCTGTGTTTATTGTCTCTCAATGATTTCCAGATCAAACGGTCCCAATTCTGTGCTAAAGAGGTGTGTGTGTGTGTGTGTGTGTGTGTGTGTGTGTGTGGAGAGAGAGAGAGAGAAAAGTGGAGGCTGGGCGCGGCGCCTCCTGGAATCAGCCCGCCGCCCTCGCCCACCTCGCTGAAGCAGCGCCACCCTCAGAGCCTCCTCCCCACCAGAGGAGCCGCCCTTCAGCCACTGCCTGCCTCCTCCAGCCCCATAAAGCTGCCAGCAGTGCTGTAAAAAGGTTGGCAACTCTGGGAAATGGGGGTGCCAGAGGAATCTTTGCACCACGGCGCTGGATATACTTACGATGGCCCTGGGCTGCACACTGCCTTGTAGCACAGTGAAGGGGGTGGGGATCGAGGTCAACATTGGACACACACCCCTGCCCTTGCACTGCATTGTAGAGCCATGTAAGTGGGGCACCAGACTTTGGGAAGGAGACCCAAGGCTCTGGTAGGTCCTAGAACCCTCCCACCTCCTTCCCAGAGCTGAGAAAGTGCTAACTAGGCATTGGGAAGGAGGGAGGACACTAGGATCCTGTCAGAGATCTCATGTCTGCTTCCCAAGGCCCAGCACCCCGCTTACCCGCTTTTGGGAAGACTGGGTGAGGGCTGGGCTGGTGCATCAAACGTTGTTGAGGGTCACCAGAAAAGACATTGAGAGCCTCATATGTTGGACCACCCAGAGGCGTAGCAAGCCCAGGTGGTACCCGCTGCGGATTTTTTTTTTTTGTCACCCACCCACGCGGCTCTGGCTCTGGCTCTGGTGAAAAGTGAAAAACATGAATTGCAAAAACACTAGAGCTTCCAGAACAAAACCGACTTCAGATATGAAACCAGCATTGAAAGAACATATAAGAACAGTTGAAAAATCTCATGCAACAGGGGGGAAAAAAGTTCCCCAGTGGGGGGCGCTGAGTGTCACCCGCCCTCCAGGGTGGCACCCGGGGGCAACCTGTCCCCATCACCCCCCCTTGCTATGCCACTTGGACCACCATGCATTGTGGGGCTGCCACAGATCTTCCTTCTATTCTCTTCAAATGCAAAAACGGCACTCAAGATGCTTTCCTGGGAATCATGACCTGCTTGGCAACTCTTGCTCCCCATTGTTCGGAAAGAGGCAGAGGCCACTCCCCCAAAAGACTGGGGGGGGGGTTACAAGACAGGTTAATGTATTTGTGAGAGGGTTGTGTGCTGCTGATGGACTGAGTCTCTCGGGTTCAGAAACCAGGACCCAAGAGCAGCATTCTAAGCCCTACCCTCTGATGTAAGAGGGCTGTGGTCTTGTGAAGTGTACCAGGCCAAGGTGTAGTGTTGCATATGGACATGACCATAGTTTAGTGTTACATGTGAATGTGACCATAATGGCTGACAGCAGCACTTGAAAAAATACGGCACCTGAGAGTTCCCTGAAAATATCAGCATTGAATTATATTATTGTGAGCACTTTAATGCTCCTCATCCGATCCTGACACACTCCATTCATTTTGTTTCCCTCTCTATAAAACATTTGCAAAGATATACATTACTTTAGCTTGCAGCTCCATTAAACTTCATTATATATGCCATCTTGTCATAATACCTACTTATTACAACTGCAATAAAAAAAGGTTTGTGTTTTAATTAAAGTGGAGTATGTTTTAATCTAACTGCAAAAAACAAAAACAAAAAGCATATGAGCAGATAAGACCACATTAAAAAAAACCCACCAAGAATTTATTAATTACGAATTCTCTTTGCTTGTGAATGAGGAAAGTTTTATTTTAATCAAGTGAGGGGAGGAAGCGGAAATTAACTGTGGGCTGTTAGAATAACAAGTTTCTGAAATGCTTTTAAAAAAACAAACCTCCCCCAGCATGAAAGGAAAAATGAGGCTGCAGGTTCATCCATATCCTTGCAATGATGGGAGGCTGAACTCTCAGAAGCAATGAAGCATTTTTACTCATCTCTTTGGAAAATGCCACCTCGCCAAGACAGCTTCATGCAACCAGTAGTGAAGAGTGACTGGGTGGAGATGCTCGCCTGACCTCTTGGCAGCTGAGTCACTGCTGTTTGTTGAGAGAGGGAGAGAGGGTCCGCGAGCAGATTGGTGTGTTGCCTCAAAGCCAATCTAGTGCTCTTCCTTGTGTGTTTGCATTGTGTGGCGCTCCCAACTACCTTGCCCTTCCCTTCCTTGGTACGCAGCAGTGACTCAGGTCACGACACAACCATTGGGACCATGTTGTTTTCTCAGTCCTGTTCAGGATAACACTGATGGCACAATTCTGTGCAAGCTTCACACATGAATCCCACTGCATTCAGTGGGGCTTACTCTTAGGTGAATCTGCATAGGAACAAGGAAGTGTGTGAAGCCCGAGATGTATTGTACAATATAACACATTAAAATAAGAGTGTCTAGAGCCAGAGGAGAACAATAGGTGGGGTCACAACTGAAACTTGATGCTGCTAAAATGTTGTAAAGAGAGGGGTGTACAAACTTCCATGTGGCAATGGATAAAATATAGTACAGTGGTGTTGTCGTTGTTTGTTGTTTAGTCGTTTAGTTGTGTCCGACTCTTCGTGACCCCATGGACCAGAGCACGCCAGGTACAGTGGTACCTTGGTTTAAGAACAGTCCTGTTTACGAACGATTCGGTTTACGAACTCCACAAAACCGGAAGTAGTGTTCCGATTTGCAAACTTTACCTCAGTCTAAGAACAGAATCAGAATAGTGGAAGGCCACCGGCAGTGGGGGGCCTCATTAGGGAAAGCATGCCTCAGTTTAAGAACGGTTTCAGTTTAAGAACGGATTTCTAGAATGGATTAAGTTCGTAAACCGAGGTACCACTGTATAGTATAGTGTCCTGATCAAGGGGAGCAATAGTTCTACTCTATTCTGCCTTGGTCAGACCACACCTGGAGTACCGTGTCCAATTCTGGGCACCACAATTTAAGAAGGATGTTGACAAGCTGGAACGTGTGAAGAGGAGGGCAACCAAGATGATCAAGGGTCTGGAAACTAAGCCTTATGAGGAATGGTTGAAGGAGCTGGGTATGTTTAGCCTGGAAAAGAGGACACTGAGAAGTGATATGATAGCCATCTTCAGTTATCATGGAGCAAGCTTGTTTTCTTCTGCTCTGGAAGGTAGGACTCAAGTTTCAAGAAAGGAGATTCTGAGTAAACATCAGGAAGAACTATAGGAGCTGTTCGACAGTGGAACTGTCTCCCTCGGGAGATTGTGGACTCTCCTTCCTAGGAGGTGTTTAAGCAGAGGTTGACTGGCCATCTGTCATGGATGCTTTAGCTGAGATTCCTGCATTGCAAGGGGTTGGACTAGATGGCCCTCAGGGTCCCTTAAACTCTACAATTCTATGATTCCATGAAATTCTATGATTCTATGAAACATGCTCAGATGACATCATGAATAGAAATGCTGGGATGCCTGATCCACAAACTAATTAATAGATGAAAAGTTGTGCTTGAGACCAAACACATGGCAACTCTGTGGGTCTACCTCAGTAGTGGCAAGAAATAAAAATCATGAGGTTTGTCATGGAAAGACTCGCCACTTAGTGAATCTGTCTGGTGGTGAGCTAACTACTCATAATGAAATGACTATGCGCAAATACCGTTTTCCTGAAAAATAAGACATACCCATAAAATAAGCCCTAGCAGGATTTCTAAGCATTTGCGCAATATAAGCCATACCCCAAAAATAAGATGTACTGATAGGCGCAGTTCTGGAGGGCACCAAGGAAGAGGAGAGGCTGGACGCGTAATAAAAATAAGACATCCCCTGAAAATAAGCCATAGTGTGTCTTCTTCAGGAAAAATAAATATAAGACAGTGTCTTATTTTCGGGGAAACACGATAATAGTCTTGATGATATGTAGATGAGTACAGTGGTGCCTCAACTTACTAATTTAATCCGTTCCGAAGGCACCTTTGTAAGTCGAAAAATTCGTAAGTCGAAAAGCGCCATTGGAAACGTGATTTCCCATAGGAATGCACTGGAAACAGAAAAATTCGTAAGTCGAAAAAACCCTATCTACAACCGTCGCAGTTTACGTTCGGATGTCAAGAAATTCGTAAGTGTGCGGCCATTTGCCCCATTCGTAAGTCGAAAAATTCGGTTGTCGAGTTATTCATAAGTCAAGGTACCACTGTATTAAGGTAGTGCCTCATCACATGAAGTTTTGGGGCATCTTCCAAACTTCTGTTTTCAAATTTCAGATACAGGTCTTCATTATGGCATTAAAATGTGTGTGTTCATCCCTTTACATGAATTTACACAAAGTAGTTTATTCTGATTATTCCTATCCAACTTGTTGTTGTATACTGATCAGTAATTCAGTATACCCTGTGTAATGATAGATAGGTGTGATATATCAACCATTTTGCTTTCTTTCTTTTTAAATTCATATTCAGAATAGCAAATTTAATCCAGCACACCATAGCCTTCAAATATTTAAGGACCCAATTTAGCTTTTATAGCCTCAACTAGCACAGCAACCTCAATCCCGCTCAAACTTGAGGCCCTTGGATCTGAGTGGCTTAGAGTGGCTGTGTGGGGTTCCAGGGGCCTTGCCGAAATGCCTGTAAATTTCGTGAGCCTTCCTGGGTCCGGAAAGCAGCACAGTTCCTTGGCCCTCGGGTCACTCTCAGGGCGCAAAACCTTTAGTTTGGGGATTTCCTGGATGCGAACATCATCAGTCACTGTACCCACCACGACAGCAGTTTTGTTCTCCTGGCCTGGGAGCTTGTTGAATTTTGCATTGGTCCGCCGAGCAAGAAATCTGTAGAGCTTGACCAGGAGGCAAAGGTAGATATCCTGACTCTTAGGCTCTTTCCATCAAACCTTCCAGTCTTTGTTGTGGTGTATGTCGACTCCCATGGCGGCGTCAGCGGCACCTGGGAAAAAAGGACAACCATTTGCTTTCTTAATTTCTTACTTACTGTATGTTCTCCCACCACGGAAGCAAAGACAACAGAAATATGCTTCCCCAGTGGTCACTCATCCAGACCCAGATCTGGAGGTAGTGGCCTCATATGCTTTCTGGCCATACCCTGTGGTACACAATGTTGGTACTTTTCCCATCATATATTTATATACTCCTCAATACGTAACACAGTCTCTAAGAGGTTTGCAAATCAACAAATGCACTGCTTGAACTGATGAGTCCCATCAGAAGCCAACACAAGAACTTCTGTTTGGGCAATGGGGGCTTGCCCCACCTCCACTTTCCATGAACCCCCAACTACTTCCCATTGCTCAGGGGGGTCAGGAGAAACCCCCCCAAGACAGCATGAAGTGGGAGGAGAGGGGGGATTGTTCCATCTGGAAAGCAGAAATGCTTGCATTGATGAAACATCCAACATTATTATTATTATTATTATTATTATTATTATTATTATTATTAATTTGTATTGAATTTTCCCCTAAGTATATATAACAAACAAGGAAAACTAAGAAACTGTGGTGCAATAGTATACAAAACTATGATGCAGTGCAATAAAATAATAAACTCAAAATTAAAAACATAACAGCACATTCTGAAACATCTTTAGACCCACGGTCCCCCCTCCTTTTTCACCCTCCCTCTTGCCAAGGCACAGGCCCCCATCCAGGCAGAACCATTCTTGCAGTACAGGGAGGTTGGGGGAAAATAACACAGGAAGCCCCCCCCAGTTTTGTGGGGAGGGGTGTTGGCAGCCCTGCCCCCCCAAGGGCAACCTGACCAGCTTCCAACCAGGTAGAAAGAGAGGGCACAAACACCACCCCCAATTCCATACCATGGAAGTCAATTCTCGTTTGACCCTGCTCAAACAAGTAGCTAAAAGCGGGCAGGCCCCACTTCCAGGAATTCAAGTACCACTTCCAAGCTAAAGGTAAAGGTAAAGGGACCCCTGACCATTAGGTCCAGTCGTGACCGACTCTGGGGTTGCACGCTCATCTCGCATTATTGCCGAGGGAGCCGGCATATAGCTGCCAGGTCATGTGGTCAGCATGGCAAAGCCGCTTCTGGCAAACCAGAGCAGCACATGGAAACGCCGTTTACCTTCCTGCTATAGCGGTTCCTATTTATCTACTTGCATTTTGATGTGCTTTCGAACTGCTAGGTTGGCAGGAGCTGGGACCAAGCAACGGGAGCTCACCCCATCACAGGGATTCGAACCGCCGACCTTCTGATCAGCAAGCCCTAGGCTCAGTGGTTTAGCCCACAGCGCCTCCTGGGTCCCTACTTCCAAGCTACTTCCACAGAAATAGGCATGCTTTTTCAATAATAAAGGACACGAAGACCCTCCCCAGAACCCGCCTCCTCAAGGGTGCTTTCAGTGTGCAAGAGTTAAAAAGCAGAATAGTGGATATATTTTCCTTTTTCTTCTGTTTCTTTATTACCCTGTTTCTCCAAAAATAAGACGTAGCCATAAAATAAGCCATAGCAGGATTTTTAAGCATTCAAGGAATATAAGCCATACCCAAAAAAATAAGCCATAGTGATAGGCAGTTTAACCTTGTAGGTTAAACTGTACCATACTTAATAATAATAATAATAATAATAATAATAATAATAATAATAATAAGACATCCCCTGAAAATAAGCCATAGCGTGTTTTTTTTGAGGAAAAATAAATATAAGATGGTGTCTTATTTTTGGAGAAACACGGTATGAACCGTTAAGAGCATGCCATCTGGGCAATGGTTAGGAATCTCTAGGGTTCTTTTCCTTGGCAACAGAATATATTTCCCAGCCTTGTGACACCAGGCAGTTGGTGTGTGGCCCCCTGCCCTCCACAAAGCAGCTAGTTCCCGCACACGGCTACCCTACTTTCAAGTGACACTAAGAAGCCTTTGCAGTGGCAGAGAGGGAGGAAGAGAGAGACTGTGCACCAAATATGGGTAGCTGAGATCGAGTGGCACTGCCAATGGAGGCTCAAGGGCACAGCTGCTTTGGCCCACAAAGCGATCTTTGGCGTGTGAGTCCTCAGAATGTTTTGTCACGTCAGCCCCATGCCCAGAAAGCCCCCTCTCTATTACTAAAATGTGACACAGGAATCCCGAGGTGAAGCCACAAACACTCTTCTCCCGCCGCCCCCCAAATAAACCCCTTTATTCTTGTGGGTTTATAAATAAAGAGACTCTCCTTCCAGCTCACGTGGCCTGGTATCAAAGAAAAACTCTAGGCTGTTTGATAGAATAACCTCCTGCCACCAGTAAAGGGTCTCTCTCGGCTTGATTCCCCCTACTGTAAAAGTTTGCCCTTTCCACGCTGGCAACTTGTTGACACCACCGGTTATCTTTCTAAGCCTCCTCAGTGTTACTCTAAGACACAAACTTTCGCCTCTTTTCCTGAGGTAAGTTTTGTCCTCTAATGAGTTACCACTTCTGTGAGTCCCGATACCTTGCTGGAAAAATAATGACGATACTTCTTGGCACAAAAGAGAAGAATTTTATTAACCTTATAACATAGTTGTATATTTAACGTTTCATGTGTTTATAAGATACGTTTCGGTTGTAGGTAATCTCTGTCAAACATTTAACATTGAGCCTTCCTGAACCTCATCTAGATCCCCACTATCCTGGCCTCTCAACTTTCTTCTTCACACCTACCCACTCCCACTCCCTCTCCTCAACTGACAAAACCGCTGCTCCCTCCTTTTAAACTGGGAACAGTCCCGCCCCCGGGACTGTTATGTCAGTCAGAATGTTATGTCACTCAGGATGGAGGTGGATTAACTCTTTCCCAGCCACGTAGGAATAAATATTTCAGAACCATGTCAATCTGTCACATAAACCACGGCAGCTCCTTTCACTTCAGATAAGGAAAGAACAGAGCAGAAAGCTCTTGGGAATGTGGAAAAAAACGAGTCTGTGCTGTAGAGGAAGAGAGGAGGCGGAAGGGGAGGCAGAGTCCCCCTCAAAGCAGCTGATTTGGCCCCAAGGCCCTCATTTCTGGCACCCAAGTAGCCAGCAACTCCCTGCTTCCCCCTCCACCTGATCCACCTCCAGTTCAGAGACACAGAAGAAAAGGGGTCCAGGGAGAGCTCTTGCCCCACTCTGCACCCTGCAGAGAGACACCCGGAAGGCAGACTGGGAGCAAATCCTGCACACCCATTGGGCTCGGAGCTCCCAATTAAGAGCATATCCCATAATGTGCAAAAAAAGGGGAGAGAATTAGCCAGGCTAGGCACAAATTGAAATACTGCCAGGAAATGTCACCAAACAAACCAGAGGGACTGGCGCTCTTAGCTTCCATTACCATGCAATGATTAGGCAAAGTCCGTGTATTTCTTGCTGCTGCGCCCACAAGGTGGTTTTCCAGGGTGGGGGACTTGCTGCTGCATTTCCTTTTTGCCCCCAAGGAGGAGCCGGGTCCCAGACCAACCCTCTCCCCTCCCAGAGTTTCCAGCAACTGTGGAGGCAGAGCTGAGCCATCGTGGCTCGGAGCCCATCTAAGTTGGTGGGCATCGCAGCCTCCTGTGCGAGTGTGAGTCCCACAGTTTTAACACTCCAGAAAGTAGGGAACTGTTGCAGTCTCTCACGGAGTCCTCTGGGAGTAATTTAACCCCGCAGCTCCTGGTGACGGTGGCCAAGGAGGGGTGGCTGCAGGCTACCCCCAGCGAACACTGGGAGAGTTAGGAGATGACGCAGGCGCATTTCCTGCAGCATGGGCAGCATTTCCTGCAACAAGAACAGCATCTGCCCTCCTGCTCCTGCTGGCTCTTCCAGTGGGAGGGGTGTGGAGAGCCCTGGTGGGGCACCTTGAGGCTGGCATAGGGGTTGTACGGCTGGGCCCACGACTCCTGTGTTGAGATCCTTTGCGTGCCCCCCTGTGGAGCGGCCTCCCTCTCCTTCTCCTGCACCGAGTAAGTGCAGCAGCTGCTGGGGTTGAAGAGGACCATGTCCGGGGTGCATCCTTCGCCCAGGTAATACTTCAGGAAGCTGCCTGGGAGCTGGGCACGAGGGAGGCTCACGCTGGCATAGGGGTTTTCGACGGTCAGCCCGCGATCCATGGGAATCCAGCAGAAAGTGGGGAGCTCCTGGGAGCCGCAGGGCGAGAAATCTACAGCCGGATGATCAATGGGTGAGGTGCCTTTCAGGCCAGCAGCAGATCACCCCAGCTGTATAGAAGAAAAAGTGTGGGGAGAAATGGTTGGGGAAAAAAATCACCATTGCATTATTCATTTACTGTATATGTAATAAATTATATATCACTGTTACAGAAATTAAAGGCCTGACACAGGGCGTACCCAGGATCAAAACTGGGGGGGGGGGAGCCATGGTCGTTCAGGTTGTGACATTTCAGCACAGAAAAGGCGAATGAAACCAACATTTTAAGAAAATTATATATAATTATAACAGTGCTTTATTACGGTAGTTGTTACAATTATTTGCTTGGGGGAAAATTAATTTTTATTCTAGTTACATGTCTTCTACTAATATCATTTTTCTTGGGTTTGAAGAAAAGCTGTTCAAAACTTTCGTTTCAATCCAGTCCTGATTTTCCTTGAAGAATTTCTGATGGACACTCATCAAACACAACCCAGTCAGTCTGTCTTCTCCCATTGTACTTCTGAGCCAGGTCTTTACCCTTTAAAATTTAATTTTCTACAGAAATTACTTAACTTAGCTTTTTGGAACCAGTTTCTTATATCCATTTAGGCAGCCTCGATGTCTTCTAAATGTAAATAAGAAGGTAAACTAATAGCGGGCGGCTCAGTTTAGCGGCAGGCGGCTCAGTTTAGTGATGCGGAACTCACTAGACCCCTCTAGAAGATTCCCTCTTCTCTCTGCTAGAGCCCGCTAGAGACCTCTCCCTCCCTTGAATCCCAATGGCTGGCTGACATAGATTCCTCTACTAGTCGCTAGGTGGCTCTAGATACTTCTCGGTTTTTACACCATTTCATTGTGGTAAACAGCTGATTATTCGCCATCGCCCTACCTAATTTTGTTTCATTTCATCACGTTATAACCATTTAATTTTTTTTGCTTCTAGGAGGGGCAGCTTCCCCCCCCCCCGCCCCTTGCTGGGTACGCCCATGGCCTGACATTATAAGGACACAGGGATAAGTGCTTTCACACATACCCCAAACCCCCACACATAACAACAGCTAATACAATAGGAGCTCTTCTGTCAATGGCCTGACAACGTAACCCTCAATGTCTCCTGCTTTTCTGGGGACAATTCCAGAATTACAAAAGCCATCCCAGTTTTTTATTTGATACTGGAATGCCCTGCTTGAACTTTTTCTCCATGTCTCACAAAACCATTAAAAGTGAGAGTCCTGCTTCCATGGAAAATACAGTCCCTTGACTCAAGGAAGGAAACGGGGAAGTAGGCATATGAAGGCATTCAAGGGGAAAGGTTACCAATCCACTACCAGTCCTTTCATTGAAATGCTTTCTTGCAGGTTCTGAAGCAGAGCTTGGATGGCCATCTGTCCTGCATGCTTGTTGTGGGGATTCCTGCCTTGCAGAGGGCTGGACTACATGATCCCTGAGACCCCTTCCAGCTCTACAATTCTATGATTCCAGGACTGAAGGCAGCGGGGAAAAATAGGTCCTCTCTCCGACCAGGATGGGCAGTGTTTCCTCCTTCTAAACTCAGCCAACTCTGCAGAGCTTTTCTTAGGACTCGGGCAGGTGGCCAAAACCAATATTTTTACATCTCTCTCCCTGCTTTTAACCAGTTGTCTGGCTGGCACTCCCCTTGGGAGGAGAGTAGCAAGGAATGTGGCAGAGAGTCCAAGAGAAGGGAGAGGAAGGCTGGGAGGGGGCAGACGCCTATTTTTCCCTGGCTTGCTCAAGCGCACCACCACAGCCAGGCCAAAGTTCAACTGGGGGTGTTTTCCTCCCTGCACACAAGCAATGCCCTTGCCAGGGGACAGGAGGCTTCCTGCTGCAAATTGCAAGTCAAGGGGGTTATTAAGATTGCGCTTGCTATGCATTTTAGGGACAGTGAGTCCAAGGGAGGGTGGGAATGGGGAAAGTGTTAACCCAAACTGCACACTCCACAGGTGAAGGCTCACAGCATCAGATTTCCTCTGTGCCAGGCATCCTAGAATTGTAGCCTGCAATGCAGGAATCTTGTTCAGCGTGGAACTTGAACCCATAACCCTGAGATTCAGAGGCTTCCCATACCTGTTAAGAGGTGGGGCAGCTATACAACGCACAGGAGCAGGGCCAGTGAAAAAAAATGTGGCAACCCATTTTGGAAGCTGCCTGAAGTGCTAATCTAAACAGTCAAATGTCAATGCTGAGTCCCTGGCATGTATCAGTCAAGGGATATGCTGCTTGTGGGGTCAGGACATTTGTGGGATTGTGATCCTTGGTGACACCCCAGAAACGTGTGTGTGGGGGGGGATCCTACAGAATTAGAAAGAATTAAAATCCCCCCAGTGCTGAAAGGCTGGGAGATAAGAGACAGAAAACTGCACCAGTTGAACTTTTTTTGGGTGGGGGAGAGGAAATTAGGATATATAAAAATCAGGGTTAATCACTCCTATCATTATTAACTTGCCTTCTGTGCCTATTTGTTATTTGTAAGATGCTTTTATGAATATATATATATACACCGGAGGGTGGACGCTATTCTGAGCAGGAGCCCATAATCACTTGGGAGAAAACTTTGGCTTCAGTGACAGCCTGCCTGCAGTATTGACCAAACTGGGGTTCGGGTGTTTGTTTGTTTTTAAGAGTTGTAGAGTTGGAAAGGACTATGAAGGTCATCTTGTCCAACCCTTTGCAATGCAGGGATCTTTTGCCCCTGACCCTGAGGTTGTGTCTCATGTTCTACCAATTGAGCTAAAAGCTGCTGTTGTCGTTTCAAATGCTGCTGCATGTAAACCATGAAATTGGTTTGTTGCAGATTATATTATTATTATTATTATTATTATTATTATTATTATTATTAACCCGCTCATCTGGCTGGGTTTCCCCAGTCACTCTGCTCCATTGCACCTGCGTTTTTAAAGATTGTTGTCATTTTTAAAACATATCAATCACTTTGTGCCCAAAGAAAGCCTCCCAACAGTCTTTTTCTGGAAAAATGCCCATCAAATAAACAAGCCACACAATAAAATAAGAAACACTCCCAAAAACAAAATCACATGGAAATGCTGACAGCCTTTGCACACACAGAACAAGATGAAGATTTCAGGAGAGGCTTTTCCCCGCTAAGTCTCCTTCCAGGAACTGCCTCAAATCCAGGAAGTCCCTGCAAGGTGCTGAGCCAATGCCGTGTCCCCCCGGCAGACCTACCTTGCATCCCTGCACCCAGAAGGCCAGCCCAGGTGGGTTCTAAGGGCAAGTGTCCAGAAACTCACCTGGTGCTGTGCTTGTTCCTCCTCTGGGAGACCCCAAAGTGGTGGCTGCCTGGCTGATTTTCTGCCAGCCACACCCTTGGATCACCTGGCCGGCTGCTCCTGCCCCTCCTTCCCCCCATGAGGTCACTGTTGGCCCACAGGCCCCTCCCAGAGCACACCTTGAGCACACAGACCGACGGAAGCAACCTGAGTCCACTTTTGCGGAAAGGAATGTGCCTGCCCGACTGAAACCGGTTCATGCTGGCTGCTCTCTTTCAACAATCCAAAAGCTGGAGAGTTAGTAGCACAGGAACTGCCTCAGTGAGAGAGTTTCTGTTCTTTCCGCATCTCATCTCCAGAAAAGGGACCTGGCGAGGATGTTGCTAGAAAAAAACAGGAAAAAGAATGATAGAATAGTTGGGTTGGTTCACGAGGGTCATCTAGTTCAACCTCCCACAAGGCAGGCATCTATAATAATAATAATAATAATAATAATAATAATAGTAGTAGTAGTAGTAGTAATTTTATTTATACCCCGCCCTTCCCAGTCAAGACCGGGCTCAGGGTGGCTAACAGTAAGAATATCAAAGCAAGTATAAAAACAATTCAATTAAAATGCAGATTAAATACAATGTTAAAATTCATTTTTAAAATTAGGAATCTACAGGTGCATTTAAATATCTGTAGGACAAAGCTTAGGGGAGGGTAACACAGGGGTTAGACTGTGTCAGTCCAAAGGCCAAGCGGAACAGCTCTGTCTTGCAGGCCCTATGAAAAGATGACAACTCCCGCTGGGCCCTGAGAGAGAGCGTTCCACCAGGTCGGGGCTATTATTATTTATTATTATTATTATCTTTTGCTCAAGGCAGGGTGCAGAAACTATAGGCATCAGGCATGTTTCTTTGCCCCTTGGGACTTTTACAGCAAGAAAGCCAGCACAGACCTTTTAATCCACATCTGAGATGTTACTTCATATATATATATATATATATATATATATATATATATATATATATATATATATACAGAGAGAGAGAGAGGGGGGGGGAGAGAGAGAGAGAGAGAGAGAGAGAGAGAGAGAGAGAGAGAGAGAGAGATGATCTGTCATGGAGCAGAAGTCCCCAAAACAGGGGAGTCACCTGTGCCCTTTTCAGTGGTCCTCACTTGGGCCTTGTCACCTGTCCAGAATCCAACACACTCCCCCTGCCCCCCTTAGGGAAAAGGGGTACCTTGTCCGTGGCTTCCTTTGTCCCCATCCGGCAGAGATCTTTGGGCAGGTCTTGGCTACTGTTTGATTGATGGAGCCTCCAGTGCCAGAGGAAGTTTATCTGCAATCCTCGCTGAAGCATCCTATGTGATGTCCTCACATCTCCTCTTGTGCCCAAAGGGAGCCTGCAAGTGGAAAGGCTGTCTAACATGGACCCTGGCTCCATGGGGTCCCAGAGCATGTCACAACTAATAGATCTGGGCTTTTCTTGATGATTGTTTGATTGTTTCGAAATGAAATGAATTTAAATAAACAAATAAATAAATAAATTTTGGCTTCTCAGGACAAGGGTCTGGATTGCAGAGCTGCTTGCACTGGATGGACTGGGGCCCCTCAAGGGAAGGAGAATGGTAGAGGGGGGGGGGGAAATGCACTAATATTTAAAAATAATTTTATTATTTGTACCCCGCCCATCTGACTGGGTTGCCCCACCCCTATGGGCAGCTTCCAAGTTCCAACAAATCTAGAAGCCTAATAAAACATCAAACATAACAAAAGCCCCTGTACAGGGCTTCTTTTGGGGGAGGGGCGGGTCCTGGCTCCTCTTGTCTCGGGTGCAATCTTTTTTCTTTCAGCCCCTCTCAGTAGTATTGTTGTTGCCATTGGTTTGTTTCCTGTTGTTAACTCTAACCCTAATCCCTAATCCCCTAACCCTAACCTTAAACCCAAACCCAACGCTAACCCTAGCCCTAACCCTCTAATCCTAGCCCCTAACCATAACCCCTAAACCTAACCACTAACGCCAAAGCCTAACCCCAAATCCCTTGACCCCTGACCTTAACCCCTAACCCCTTGATCCTGGCCCTAACGCCTAAGCCTAACCCCAAATCCTTTGGTCCTGGCCCCCAATCTCTAATTTCTAACCCTAATCCCAACCCCCAACCCTTAATCCTCACCCTTACCCTAAACTCCTAACCCAACCCTAAATTTGATTATAGCCCCATTAGGAGGTATTTACTACTAATATTAAAATATTAATATTAAAATATTTATATTTTATTTATATTTATATTTATATTAAAATCATGATAAATACATCAAACATTAAAAAATTTCCTAAAGAGGGCTGTCTTCAGATGCTTTGTAAAAGTCAGGCTCTAACTGGTGTCTGGTCTGATTCAGAATGAGTTTTCCGCCACCGGCGCTCTAGGCGTCTCAGCAATTGTTTCATCGCCCTCAGCTCTGGAGTAAACCACAGAATGTGCACTCAGAAAACTGGTTCTTCCCAAGGGACATCTTGCCCATAGAGGCAAGTGGCACCAGGGTGCCAAGTTCTGGAGGGCACCAGGGAAAAGGAAGTGCCTCTCAGCATCAGCTTGCTGTCCTCGCCCACCTCCGTCATGCCGCACCAAAGCTGTGCTGTGCCTGGAGCCTCTGCCTGCTGTGGCCACCGTGGCACGGGCACCAGGGAAGAGGCAGAGGCTGGGCACTGTCCCTCCCAGCATCAGCTTGCTGCCCTCGCCTGCCTCATTGAAGCAGTGCTGCGCCCGGAGCCTCCGCCTATTCCCCACCAGAGGAGCTGCCCTCCAGCTGGCGCTGCCCGCCTCCTCCAGCCCCACAAAGCTTCCAGCAGGGCCATAAAACGGTCAGCAACTCTGGAAAATGGGGGGGGGGCACCAGAGAGATATTTGCACCAGGGCACCAGATATACTTAAGACAGCCCTGATCCTGACTCACAGAATGCAACACTTGCCACAATACACATCACACCTGGATTCAGCCTTATATCTACACAAACCCTACAATGCCTACTATTCATTCAATATCACTCATCTCATTTTACTCCCACACGACCTCTAGTACACATGAAGGCACATCATCCACCCAAACACTTCAATATCTCCCACTCAATCACCATCCGTTATCACCAGCCACTCCTCCCAGCTGACAAAAAAAGTACTGTGAAAACACCAAGGAGACAATGAAACCATTCACTGACAGAACTGTATAAATAGCAATACAAATTGCCACCCATCACTAGTGATGCCCTATTCAAGGCAGCAATATGGCTCTCACCCAGAAAGTCTTCCATCATTCTTCCTCAACAGGACAACTCCCAAGGCTGGCAGGACTGTCAGGGAGTGAGGGGAAACTTTACCATCCAATCTAGTATTCTTAAAGTCAGTGTTTCCCCGGAGCCATGTTACATCAGAAATTCAATGCCAGAGCACCCCATTGGGCAACCCCAGAGTACGGATGTGAAAAGTCATCATTTCACATTCCACATTTTATTTGTCGTATGCAGCACTGTTTCCATTCGGCTGCAGTTTGACTTCTGCCAAAACGGAGCTATTTGTCTCACTATCCCCTGCAAAATGATGAAACTTAGGTAAGTACATTGCCACGGTGTTTTCCCACCCGATTCAGATCAATGCAAAGGAAAGGCAATGCACTGGGGGAAGTGAAATCAGTTACGTATCGGTTGCAGAATGAAAACAAGAGCAAATATTGATCACATTTGCAGGATTGATTTCTATTCTGGAACTAATGAATGAGCACCAGCAATTTCCTCTCCTGTTTTCACCAGAATTTTTCAGCATCCCTGCCACAGATAAATTCACTACCATCAGTGCTGTTAGGAAGGAAAGAAGGAGACCATCAGAATGAATAGCTTTACAGGAAACAGAGGTGGACTTCTAAAGGCATAGAACACTAGTTAGTCCTTCCAGTGGTGTAGCGTGGGTTGTCAGGGCCCGGGGCTGTGAGGAGGGGGTGGGTGGGACAAAGGGAAATGGACAGAGTATGCAGCGCATTCAACTGCCTAACGATGTATATGTCACCCAGGAGATCACAGCTGCAGAAATAAGAAAATAAGAGTTGCTCTGTTGTCTGGAGAGGTCACTTTCTGGTTTGCATGGAGAAGCCATTTTCAACAGAGCCCAGTGATTGAAGCTATATTCAGTTTTATTACTATTATAGGAAAGGTCCTATAGTTATACGGACAAATGTCTGTATAGCTAAAGCTATGGTTTTCACAGTAGTGATGTATGGAAGTGAGAGCTGGACCATAAAGAAGGCTGATCGCCGAAGAATTGATGCTTTTGAATTATGGTGCTGGAGGAGACTCTTGAGAGTCCCATGGACTGCAAGAAGATCAAACCTATCCCTGAGTGCTCACTGGAAGGACAGATCCTGAAGCTGAGGCTCCAATACTTTGGCCACCTCATGAGAAGAAAAGACTCCCTGGAAAAGACCCTGATGTTGGGAAAGATGGAGGGCACAAGGAGAAGGGGATGACAGAGGACAAGATGGTTGGACAGTGTTCTGTCAGTGTGGTGTAGCGGTTAAGAGCAGTAGACTCCTAATCTGGGGAACCGGGTTCGTGTCTCCGCTCCTCCACATGCAGCTTCTGGGTGACCTTGGGCTAGTCGCACTTCTCTGAAGTCTCTCAACCCCACCTACCTCACAGGGTGTCTGTTTTGGGGGAGGAAGGGAAAGGAGAATGTTAGCCGCTTTGAGACTCCTTCAGGTAGTGATAAAGCGGGGTATCAAATCCAAACTCTTCTTCTTGAAGCTACCAACACAAGTCTGACCAAGCTGTGGGAGGCAGTGGAAGACAGGAGTGCCTGGCGTGCTCTGGTCCATGAGGGTCACGAAAAGTCAGACATGACTAAAAGACTAAACAACAACAAGGGAAACTAGTAACAATTATTTGGCAAAAAAGGAGAAAAATTGCACCCTAACAATTATAAGCCCGGGGCAACTGCTGCTGTGCCCCCCCCCTCTCACCCTACGCCACTGAGTCCATCTTAAATGGATGCAATTCTCCTGTGAAGAGAGGCTGTGTTAGAAACATCTTACTGAGAAACTGCAGCCTGATCGGTCACCTCTTGACACTCGTGACCTTGGCAATTATTGCAGGTTATTGGGAAAGATGATGCCATCTGGAATTCCAAGGAAAATTTGGTTTGCTTTATCCCCCTTTGGCCTGAGCAAGGCAGGCAGAGAGCTTGCATTGTTTGTTTAGATTGATTGTTTGCTCCTAGCAATGGACAAAGGGCAAGCGGGCACGCTGATTGTTGCATTCGAATGGATTTGCTGGCTAATTGCTTGAGAGAAAGCCGAGTTGGATGGGGAGCAGATAGCACTGGGTCTCTCTGGCAAAAGTCTCCTCCCTTCCCATTTCATCCCTCCATGCAGAATCTGCCCTGCCCTGCCTTCCCAAAAGGGGCCTGTATTTTTGCCTAAAGCACAAATTCCAAGGGACCAGCAGCCAGTGGCATGTACTGCAATTTTATTAGCTTTAAGGTGGACTCGCCAAGCACGAGAGAACCTCAGAGGCCTCAAAGCCCTCTCACAGGAGGAGCACAACCCCTTCTTCTTGGGACAACATGGTCTAAGGCAGGGATGGGGAACATGTGGCACTCCTGATGTTGTTTGACTTGAACTTTCATCAGGTCCAGGCAGCTGGCATGGCCAGTGCTCATCATCATCGTAGAATTGGATGCTGCCTTTCCAGAGTTAAAACCAGTGCTATTTTTCTAGGAAAAGAGGTGCTAGAATGCACCATAAACTCCTCCCTTGTTCAAATAGATAGATGATAGATGATAGATTAGATAGATAGATAGATAGATAGATAGATAGATAGATGATAGATAGATAGATAGATAGATAGATAGATAGATAGATAGATGAGATAGATGATAGATGATAGATAGATAGATAGATAGATAGATAGATAGATGATAGATAGATAGATAGATAGATAGATAGATAGATTAGATAGATAGAGGTAAAGGGACCGAGACTGTTAGGTCCAGTCGCGGACGACTCTGGGGTTACAGTGCTCATCTCGCTTTACTGGCCAAGGGAGCCGGCGTACAGCTTCTGGGTCATGTGGCCAGCATGACTAACCTGCTTCTGGCAAACCAGAGCAGCACACGGAATCGCCATTTACCTTCCCGCCGGAGTGGTACCTATTTATCTACTTGCATTGGTGTGCTTTTGAACTGCTAGGTTAGTAGGAGCAGGGACCGAGCAGCAGGACCTCACCCCATCGCGGGGATTCGAACCACCAACCTTCTGATTGGCAAGCCCTAGGCTCTGTGGTTTAACCCACAGCGCCACCCGCATCCCATAGATAGATAGATAGATAGATAGATAGATAGATGATATAGATATAGATTATATATATAGAAAGATAGAAGATAGATAGATAGATAGATGATAGGTAGATAGATAGATAGATAGATAGATAGATAGATAGATAGATAGATAGATAGATAGATATAGATAAACTTTTCTGTTTTGTCATATCAATGCAAACTCTGTTATAGTCAAATACAGAATAATAAGAAAGAAACATAACATAAATATGAGACATATATAAATGAATATTAGTAATAACATAACTTATTCCTCCAATTTATTTGACTCTTATAAACCACATCTTTAACTCCCCTTCCACTCTTTCCCTGGTTTCCTAACTATTATCTTTTCAACTGTGTTTTCTACTCTACTAAGTTCTTTTTATCACCTTATATTATTCCACGTTATAACCTCTACTGTGGAAGCATTTTTTGTCAGCCTGTTATGGTTATTCTTTTTGTTATAATATTTTTTCCCATATAATCTATATATAATATCCAGTCCTCTTTTAAATTCTTGTCATCTTTGTTTCTTAATCTATTTGTCATGCCGGCAAGTTCTATATATTCTAATAATTTATTTAAGGTGCCATTCTTCTCATGATGGTGCCTCGCCTGTTCCGCACTTTTGTGCTACCAGAATTCAGGCAGCTGTGGTCGCATACATCCATAGAATAATTTGATTTTGGGGGATTTCTATTGTTGTTATTGCCAAAAGGAAAGCTTCTGAGTTTTGGGGGAAACGTTCTTCTAAACATTTTCTTAAGTTCATTATACACCACCTCCTAAAATTCTTTTATTGCTCTACAAGACCACCCTGCATGATAAAAAATGCTAGTTATTTCTTTCCACTTCCAGCATAAGTCACCTTTAGATTTAGACATTTGGGGATCTAGTGTAAGTGAGATAATTCCCAGTGCTATTTTTCTAGAAAAAGAGGTGCTGGAACTCACCTTGAACTCACCCTTGGTCTCTTATAATGGCAATGGCGCCCTCCTGAGAGGTGCCGGAACTGAGTTCTGGTGAGTTTCAGCTGAAAAAAAAAACCTTGTTAAAACCATGTTCAAGGTGCTTTACAAAAGTAGTGGAAGATAGATAGATAGATAGATAGATAGATAGATAGATAGATAGATAGATGATAGATATTACAGCTTTAAGCCCATATAAACAAAACAAAACAAAACAAAACAAAACAAGACCATAACAGAACCAGATAAAACTATTACAAAATCACGACCATTTACAAAATACATCATAAAACGCATCACAGTGATTGGGGGAGACAAAGACTATACAAGAGGGTCAAATTTTCAATTAAGATTAATATAAATAAAAACTTTCAGTAATCAAACAACATTCCAGAACGTCTCTTGTGCGAGAGAACTGAGGTTAAAAACCTTGCAACCTGCAGGGTTCTATGGGGATCCGTGTCTTGCAGCACGTATGCAAGGTGAGACTCAACTGGTTTATCAGCTAGTTTTATCGGGTTCAATATACTAACCCGAGGCGCTCTATACATGGGGCAATTGAACATTATATGCTGGAGGGATTCAGTTGACTTGTTGTCACAACCACACAAAACAGAGACTTGGCCCTTGGTAAATCTGTGTCTCAGCACATTTGATGGGGGGGGGGGGAAGTAGTGGAATATTTATCTTTAGATTTGACCTTTTTCTGTTGAAGGGATTTTCAAATGGAGATTGGGAAGTCGTCTTCTCGTCCACCCAGGCTCTTAAAAAAAAAAACCCACTGTTGGAAGCCAAAGGGGATTGCAGATATGATCTTGCCAGAGGGACTGATTTACTATATCTGGAAAAGAGAGCGGGGGCGATTTTCCTTCTCTAGTTATTCAACAGGCTGAATCTGAGAGGATTTGGAGCTTGAGCTTCTGAGTTGGTCACTTGGAAAATGTGCCATATATTATTCCATGGCTTCGGGAGAGCTGCTGTGCATTCCGGGTTGGCGACATTCATCAGCGCTGTGCTGGTCCAGCTATTTGGATACAGCTGCCTCAAAGTTACATAAACAGACTTCAGCAGGTTCATAGATCTAGACAAATGATTGATGGGAAGCAGGCAGCGCACGTTGTTGCGGGGAAATGTTCCTAGAGGCACTCTATGCTCTTACATTTAAGTAAGCCATAAATGTGCATTGGTAATGTTTTAATATGCCCTTCTTTGTGCTGAGGTAGGGCTGATTGGGACTGATATCTGTATGCATACGCATTCAACCCATCAATCGCATTCTGATCTGTCCTCGCAGTAAAATCCAGATGTCAATTTCAGCGCACACACACACCATTCCTTAGACTTGCTGTACTGCACAGCTCAGAATGAGCGACATCAATTTATATGCCAGGCTGCATCGCCAAGAGTGACACAATGTCACCTCAGGGTGAAATTCTAGATTCAGGTGTTAGTCAAATGGACACTGGGGGAAGTAACTGAAATTGTTTTGTTTTTTTTAAAATGGATGCTGTTTGCTTAGGGTGCTGTTCAAATGGGATTTACTCTTCACAGAGACACTACAATTAATGGATCTATTTTAGTCACGTGCATTAATTGCAACAGGTCTAACTCTGAATAAAACTTAGTTGTGTGCCACATCTAATGTGGATGAATGCCTATTACAGTGGTACCTCTACTTACGAATAACTCTACTTACGAATCTTTCTACTTACGAACGGAGCTCCATCCGCCATCTTGGATGCGGTTTAGATAGGATTCTTTCTACCTACGAATTTTTAGATAGGGTTGCTTTGACTTACGAATTTTTTCTCCCAATGCATTCCAATGGAATTTGACTTACAAATTTTTTCGACTTACGAATGTGCGTTCGGAGCGCATTAAATTCATAAGTAGAGGTACCACTGTACTGGGTCTCGCAACCAGCTGCAAGGCTTATGCTGCAAAAATTGCCAGTCCCTTCCTGATCTCTCTGGGACACATCTGAGAATGCTAGGGGCCCTGAATGCCACTGTGACATGTTTTTTTTACAAGATTCACCCACTGGTAGCTCTGCCAGGTCATCGATGAGATCCAGAGCAGGAGCAAACTAATAGCAAGGACTCTGACTGCCAGGTGACCAGGTGCATTATTGCATAATGCCAGGAAGTTCCGCACATCCAACATATCTGGGAGCTCGATGAAGGTGGCACATATCACTACTCCCGTTGAATTCTGGGTATGCTTTTGCCTGTGTGAAGCCTTATTGTTGGACCCAATGGAACTTAATTTTTTCAGTCAATGCCTGTAAGCCCTGCTAGGACCATAGCTGTTTCACAATGAAATAGAAATGTTATAAATGGATAGACAGGCACTTTCAACTAGCTAACCAGCATAACAAAAGGCACAGGATATGGGTTTTCATGGGTCAGCCTGCCTCATACCACCCAATTTCCTGCCAGACGGCTAAAGCAAAATCACAAGGGCATCTCCACCAGCCAAATCTTACTTTAATACGATGGTTTTGTCCTCATTATTTACTATTTATTCAAGCAATGTATATACCTGCAGGACCCTGACTGTTCTCTGTTCTTCTGGTAAGGAGAAGAGATATGGGCGAGGCCAGCTAATTCATTCACTGCCTGGCAGCCCCGCTGACAACGAAGCCTGTAATTTGTTAAACTGGAAGTATTAGCTTAAATTGTTTTAATTTTGCTTGCTTCCCTTATGTCAGAATTGCTTAGTTGTTTGTTTGTCCTGTTTATGGCTTTTAATTTTTGGTCTATTGTTTTTCTCTGTTTATTTTCATTCCTTTGTTCCCTACTCTGGGATTGAAAACACTCAATGAAGAACAGCCTATAGATACTGCAATCTTGGCTTTGTTAGCACCATGCTCTAACCAGCTGATCTACATGATCAACAAACAAACAAACAACAATAGTTTCTAAGTTTATAATAAAGATACAATACAAAAAAGAACTGCAAGAAGATCAAACCTATCCATGGACTGCAAGAAGATCAAACCTATCAATTCTTCAGGAAATCAGCCCTGAGTGCTCACTGGAAGGACAGATCGTGAAGCTGAGGCTCCAATACTTTGGCCACCTCATGAGAAGAGAAGACTCCCTGGAAAAGACCCTGATGTTGGGAAAGATTGAGGGCACTAGGAGAAGGGGACGACAGAGGACAAGATGGTTGGACAGTGTTCTCGAAGCTACGAACATGAGTTTGACCAAACTGCGGGAGGCAGTGCAAGACAGGAGTGCCTGGTGTGCTATGGTCCATGGGGTCACGAAGAGTCGGACACGACTAAACGACTAAACAACAACAACAACAACAACAAAAGAAATCTGTTAAAACTATAAAATCAAACTTCAGTTAAAATGTCTCCTGTCCAAGGGGGGCACTTATTAATCAAGCATGATATGCTCCAGTTGGAGAACAGCCTTTACCAAAGGTGTCATGGGCTTTGAAGACACTCGAACTCAGGACACAAGGGAGAAACATACTACCGTGAGAGGAAGGCACCCTTGGCAAATCCACACCGTGATCAACTCCTGCCCAGAAACCTATGTCCCCACTGTGGAAGGACATGTGGATCCAGAATTGGCCTCCACAGTCACTTACGGACTCATTGTTAAAACCGTGTTTATGGAAGATAATCTTACTCGGCTACGAGTGATCGTCAAAGAAGAAGAATGCTTGCTGCCTGGCTCCATTTAATTGGAAGAAATGATTAAAGGCTGGAATAGAGGTGTGGTGTGTAGAGTATGGCATTGGGCACCCCAGGATTAAATAGTGCATTTACAACCAATTCCTGCTTTTGCTGGAATTTAGATTTAGATCAGTGCTGGGTGCAACAAAAGAGGTCTCCTCACCAAGCTCTTCTGTCTTTAATGGGACTGCCAACTTGTACCATCCTTAAATCTTCCCTCTCCTATGCGGCCAAGTTTCAAATCAACCCATTGGACGACTTTCAAACTATAAGTCATAGGACCTACTGTCTGCCACCATGATTTCTCATTATGCTGGTGGAATGCAGCTCAGCTATTCCCGCTTGGCTCCAGGCCATGACTGTAATGCAAGCAATTTTAAAAAGCATCACCTGAATTCCACCCTCCATAACCTGTGTTAAGGCAGAGGGAAGCTTAGTCTGAATTACAGGAAGGCTGCAATCCGATAAATGCTTACCTGGGAGCAAGTCCCCTTAAACTCAATGGTATGAATTTCTGAGTAGACATGTATTGGCTTGCATTATAAAAGTAGATGAAGAGGAGAATATTTCTGAAGCTGGTTTTATTTTTATTTAAAGGAAGCTTTTCTCAGATCTTGTCTAGCAAGACAGCCACTGAGACATTCTTGATATGCTACAGAATTTCCATCACCCAGTGTGGATGTTTTTTGGGTAGTAACTGATACTGTGATTTTTTCATTTTTGGGAAACTTGAAATAAGGTTGAGCCGAGAGCCCTTGACAAATGGATTGTTTCAGCTCTAATCACAGCCCAGCTGCAGGAGAAAACTTGTTAGAGTCAATTGTCTGTGGGAGAGAGGGATCTCATGGTATACATATTAGCAATCTACGTGATACATTAGGCAGAGACAAAAAGTGTTATTTTGAAAAGTTGCAGCAAAGAATTTTTTTAAAACAAAATTTAATGGCGGAGGAGTTGCTTTTTTTTTCGAGGGTGAGGGGAGAGACTTCCTGCGCTATGAAGCAAATATACTCTGCAGCATGCAGCCATTTTCTAAAAAGCTTTTTACTCATCGTTGTTCTAATTAGCTGAAAATTGAAGGCATACTCTTTAGTCGTATTATTAAGTTGTAATGGAACAAAAGAAGTAACTGGGTAACTGTAAAGTCATTATCGACTCAAAAGCATGCACGTAAAGGCCTCTGAGTTCTTTAGTTAGCAGTTTTTGTTCTGTGGGTAGCATTTTTATGATCTAATATGCAGAACATTAGAAGGCCAATGTACATCCTTGGGAAACGGTGAGGGTGGGTTGATCCGCACTTGATTTAAAGACAGCAGGTGCAGCAGGTGGAAGAAGCAGAACACAGCAATGTTGTCAATGCAGAATGCATATTGCTGGCTGCCTCCTGATTTCTAAGGCGTTCTGGAAAAGGGGTGTTTATACCATCACCATGACGTGAAAATGTCCTTTCCCAGCCCTTACTGAAAAGCAACCAAGTTAGTTTTTTTTATTCTTCTTCATTGTATTGGTTGGATTGGATTTTTAACTTGCCCCTTTCCCACAAGAACAACACTTAAGGAAGGTAAAGGTAAAGGACCCTTGGACAATTAAGTCCAGCCAAAGGCGAGTATGGGGTTCTGGTGCTCATCTCACTTTCAGGCTGAGGGAGCCAGTGTTTGTCCACAGAGAGCTTTCTGGGTCATGTGGCCAGCATGACTAAACCACTTCTGGCGCAACGGAACATTGTGATGGAAACCAGTGTGCATGGAAACACCATATACCTTTCCTGTTTATCTACTTGCACTGGTATGCTTTTGAACTGCTAGGTTGGCAGAAGCTGGGACAGAGCAATGGGCGCTCACTCCATTGCGGGGATTCAAACCACTGCCCTTCTGAGGCTCAGTGGTTTAGACCACAGTAACACCCACTTTAACCCCCCCCCCCCCACACACACAAATGCCTTCCCCGGGGAGTATGCTTGAAAACTGCCTTTTCTTGGCATCGATAGAAAGCTGTTGTCAAGACTGGATGCTGTGCAAGGGGAGAGATGTTGAAGACCAACTGGGGAGGACTCAAGGAATGAACTATCCCTGCGTCTAAGGGGGTGCAGTATCCCTGATTTATGCCTCCTGCGACGAACCCCATCGCCGACGTTGCCAATAGATTATGAGACAAAGGGGTACAGGGGTAAAGCAATCCCCACTCAATTCCTTACGCCTCAAAATAAACCCCTCAATTCTGGGCTTCTCAGTAAAGAGAGTCTAATTCCAGCTTTCATGGCCTGATCTCACAAACACTCAGGGCTATTTGAATGAACAACCTCTTGCCTACAGAACAGGGACTCCCTCAACTCAGATCCCCACTGTATCAGTCTGCCATATCACCCTGGCAAACTTGTGGCACTCTAGGTTTTCACCATACTGTCCTTCCTATGTGACTCTAGGACACAAACTATCCCCTTTTCCTTAGGTAAGTTTTGCCCTTTTCTGAGTCTCCACCTCTGTGAGTTTTAATATGCTGCTGGAATAACCAAGACGATACTCTTTGGCACAAAAAGAAGATGAATTTTATTTTCTTGAGAACATAGGTTTTTCTTTTCTTAACGATGCATAAGTTTACAAACTTAGTTACAGTTATACATTAACTCTGTCAGACTTTAACTTCAAGTTATCCTAAGCCTAACCTAAACCACCACTATCCTGGCCCCAACACCCTTCTTCTTCCCTCTTCATCACCACACACACACCCCTCCAACTGCCAAAGCGGTTATTCCCTCCTTTTTAAACTGGGCACCGTCCCGCCTCCTATAGATGCGCTGTCAGTTAAGCTGGAGGTGGATTAACTCTTTCTAATCCAGGGTGTAATAAATCTTCCATCCTGGGGCTAATCCGTTACACCTCCCACCCTGAATAAAACCTTTTCCCATCTTCAAAAGGACAACTTCAAATAATGTCTTTGCAGTGATGCACATGCGTTGGAGAAGCAAGGGAACGTGACACGAGTGAAAACCTCACAGTTGAGGATAATCACAGAACATGGGATTCAACACCTCCACCCACTGTCCTGCTGCCTCCCTGTCTGTTTACGTGAAGACCGGAGGACCACACAAAAGAGAATCTGGCAGAGCAGGGAAGGAACATTCTGATAAGAGCTTCACATTGTGACCTGGAGAAAGTGAGGCTGAACGCCAAACAAGAAAAGAGAGATCATAATGACAGGTTTTGTCTTGTCACCAAGAGTACCTTGAAGTTGCTCATTAATCTTTTAGACAAATCTGCCATGTTAATGCACCGCTGTGGAATAATAAGATGTCTCTGGACAAGGAACAGAAAGTAAGCCGAGCTTTTCAAAACTTACCTTTACAGTTCAGGTTTTCCATTGGACAGATCAGGGATGGGCATCCTGTGGTCCTTGAGATGCTGCTAGATTCCAGCTCCTGACACCCACATCCAGCATTTGGAGTGATGGGGGCTGTAGTCAGTTCTATTTTTCTAGGAAAAATGGCAATGACCCCCAAACAAGAGGTGCCAGGACTGAGTTCTGGCCGGGAAAAAAAAGACCTGGCTGTAGTCCAACAATTTCTGGAGGGCCCATCCATGTTCCGAATGCTGGTATAAGAGGATGCTTGTCACAATTGTGGTTGAAATGTTACACATTTTCAATAGGTCAGTTTCCCATAGACCAATGCTTGTCCTGGATATGGCTGCCATCTCCAGAATACAGTCGTACCTGGAATGTTGAACGGAATCCATTCTGGAAGTCTGTGACTGGCCCAAAGTCCCTCAGTGACCATCATGCCTGAGTGGGGACAGGGGCGTAGCAAGGGAGGGGCGTTGGGGCGCTCTGCCCCGGGCCGCGTGCGATCCTGAGGGCGCCATGGTGGCTGCCCTCGCCCGCCCGCGCTGGGAGAGCCCCGCAAAATGCATGCCCCGCCCCCGCGGACGACGCATCCCGCCCCCAAAATGCGCACCCCGCCCCCACGGATGATGCACCCTTCCCCCAAAACTTGCTCCCCGCCCCCGCAGGCGACACACCCCACCCCAAAATGTGCACCCGCCCCCAGAATGCACACCAGCTCCCCCCCCCAAATGTGCACCCTGCCCCCGCAGGTGGCATGCCCCACCCCCAAAATGCACGCCCCGCCCCAAAAATGTGTGCCATCCCCACCCCCACCTGCTCTCCGCCCCCGGTGGCAGAGCATGAAGCTATGCCACGGAGTGGGAATTTGAACCCTGGTCTCCCACATCCTAGTTTGACACTCTAACCCAGGCATCCCCAAACTTCGGCCCTCCAGATGTTTTGGACTACAATTCCCATCTTCCGCGACCACTGGTCCTGTTAGCTAGGGATCATGGGAGTTGTAGGCCAAAACATTTGGAGGGCCGCAGTTTGGGGGTGCCTGCTCTAACCACTACACCACACTGGCTCTGGATATATTTTTCCCTGTTTAGCTCTGGCAGCTTATTTTTCTCCTCTCCCTCCCCAAGGACTGATTTCAGAATAGCTCCCTCGTGAAACAATATGAAAGTGCTGTCGGACACTTTTAAGCAGTGCACGGTTTTCCTGTGGGAACTATTTAATGGGGTGACACTGTCTTGGATATCAGCACCCACACAACGATATGATCGTGCTGAAGCCATTTGTTTTTATGGAATAACAATAAATACTGAGGTTTGCTCAGGACTAATGGAGATCTCCAGGGATGACAGACCCATCCCCAAGGTATCATAAAACACTATGGAGAGACTAGAACAGAGCACTCTGTCTGGCTTGATACATAAATTCCCCAGACAGATAGGTGCAAAAATACCACTGCAAGGAAATAATAAGCTTTTAATAGGCTGCATAGATAAGACACAGAAGAGGACAATAGCAATCTGGTGTGCAGTGGCTGAGAGTATTGGACCTCCACATTTGGCCAGGATATAAACAATAATGGAAAAAAAAAGGCAGGGTTTGATTATAAGGAAAGAGAGAAGCTGTCGTGCTGTCAGGGTAGAAATCTAGCTCTTATCCATAGTAGAATGATCAGGAGGGCTTCCAAATTCTGAAGGGGTGGCTTACCACATTGGCTTACCACATAAACGACACCGAGCATTCATCATCTTAATGATTTGTGCATACAAGGCTAGGGTCTGGCAGATCAGGGTTCAAATCCCCATGAAGACCTCTAAGGGCCAGTCACTGCCTCTCCCCATAACTTACCTCACAGGGTTGTTGTGGGGATTAAATGAGGAGAGGGAGAAAAGATGGGATATAAACGGAATAAATATCTCCCATCACATTCCAGACTGGAGAAAGAAAGAAAAAACCACCACCTTTTTAAAGTCTGCTTTTTGGTGTTTTGGGTTGTTGTTGGTTTTTTTTTTTTTGCACTGTGGGAACAGAGGGTTTTAGTCCATTTTAATTGGACAGCCATAAAGTTACAGTAGGGACGCGGGTGGCGCTGTGGTCTAAACCACTGAGCCTCTTGGGCTTGCCAATCAGAAGGTCGGTGGTTTGAATCCCCGCGACAGGGTGAGCTCCCATTGCTCGGTCCCAACTCCTGCCAACCTAGCAGTTCGAAAGCACGCCAAAAGTGCAAGTAGATAAATAGGTACTGCTCCGGCGGGAAGGTAAACGGCGTTTCCGTGCGCTGCTCTGGTTTCGGTGTTTTGTTGCGCCAGAAGCGGCTTAGTCATGCTGGCCACATGATCCAGAAAAGCTGTCTGCGGACAAACGCTGGCTCCCTCAGCCTGTAAAGCGAGATGAGCGCCGCAACCCCAGAGTCGT
Source organism: Zootoca vivipara (assembly GCF_963506605.1). Classification (NCBI taxonomy): domain Eukaryota; kingdom Metazoa; phylum Chordata; class Lepidosauria; order Squamata; family Lacertidae; genus Zootoca; species Zootoca vivipara. Next base: position 120,953,553 of record NC_083276.1, on the reverse strand, counting down.
CTGTGACTGGACTTAACTGTCAGGTGTCCTTTAGGTTGAAAGTTACAGTATACACTTAAATCCCTCCTCCAAAATACTGGCAGGGCAATTACTGTGGGCCAGACTACACGTTACACTTAATGAGTAGCATGCAGTTGCATACCCTCCAACATTTCTCCTCCGATGAAATAGGGACATCTTATTCCATTATTATTATTATTATTATTATTATTATTATTATTATTATTATTCCCCACCTACCTGACTGGGTTGACCCAGCCACTCTGGCCAGCTTCCAACATATAAAAGAATATAATAAAACATTAAACATTAAAATACTTCCCTATACAGTGCTACCTTGTTTTGAATCTGGGATCCGTTCCAGAGCCCTGGATGCTTGACAAAAAGGATGCTCAACAAAGCGCCGCTCTGCGCATGTGCAAAGCGTGATTTAGCGCTTCTGCGCATGCATGAGCAGCAAACCTGGAAGTAAGCCATTTCGGTACTTCCAGGTTTGCCACAGACGTCCAGCAAAATGGGCGCTGGATGGGACGGAGTTATACGGAGGCTGCCCTCAGGTGTCTTCTAAAGGTTATACTGTATACCAGTAGTTACTTATCTCCTTGGCTTGGGCGTCACATAACTCAACACCCTCCAACATTTCTCTGATGAAAATAGGGACATCCTAAGGAAAAGTGGGATCAAATTAGAAAACGGGATGGCGTCCCTGGAAATCCAGGACTGTCCCTGGAAAATAGGGACAATTGGAGGGTCTGCAGGAGTGTCATCCATTTCCCTTAAGTAATTAGAGGGGCAGGGGGTGGTTATGAAGTTCTCACAGCATGTCATAAGCAAGATTTTACTAAGCTCCATAACCAATCCCGAGTGGAGTGGTATTTCTATCTCACTCACAGTTGGGGAGGGGAAAGGTCTGCCTCTCCTGCCCATGTGCTGAAATCAATATAACAATCAAGCAACTGGCATTTTTAGTACACCGACCGAAAGATATAGATACATTTCCTCATTTTTATCATGAAACATCTGTATAGCATTAAGTCGTTTTGAAAGATGAATCTCATATTTACTGTGTTTTGGTTTCCCTTTCATCTTCTTGGCATCTGTCTTTGCTGCATAAAGTGGAAAGCATCTAGGCCAAACAGGATTTTTATATGGGGTACGTCCCTTCACCCAGGACGCGTGTGGCACTGTGGTCTAAACCACAGAGCCTAGGTCAGCGGTCCCCAAACTAAGGCCTGGGGGCCAGATGTGGCCCAATCACCTTCTAAATCTGGCCCGCGAACGGTCCGTAAATCAGCATGTAAATCAGCTTACTTGGTTCCATAAAATATCTGAATGCAGGCCCCTTAACATGGGAAAACCATGGGAGTGAGCTGACAAAAATTTGGGCAGCAGGGCCTAAAAATACCTGGTGAAGCACAAATGTTGGCAGGTTAGTCGTTTGTGTGTATGGTGTTCCAAGCTGCAGGACTGAGCATGCAATCGGGCACTAGTTTAAGATGGATTTTCTGAGTCTGTTCATGTTTGCATGTCCTTGGTGACGGAGGCAGATTTGAAAGGACCAACTCACTGTCTAGACCAGGGGTTACCAAACTAAGGCCCGGGAGCCGGATGCGGCCCAATCGCCTTCTAAATCCGGCCCGCGGACGGTCCGGGAATCAGCATGTTTTTACATGAGTAGAATGTGTCCTTTTATTTAAAATGCATCTCCCGGTTATTTGTGGGGCATAGGAATTCGTTCATATTTTTTCTCAAAATATAGTCTGGCCCCCCACAAGGTCTGATGGACAGTGGACCGGCCCCCTGCTGAAAAAGTTTGCTGACCCCTGGCCTAGGGCTTGCCTATCAGAAGGTCGGCAGTTTGAATCCCTGTGACGGGGTGAGCTCCCGTTGCTCGATCCCCGCTCCTGTCGACCTAGCAGTTCGAAAGCACAGCAAAGTGCAAGTAGATAAATAGGTACTGCTCTGGCGGGAAGGTAAATGGCATTTCCGTGTGCTGCTCTGGTTCGCCAGAAGCGGCTTAGTCATGCTGGCCACATGACCCGGAAGGTGTACGTTGCCTCCCTCAGCCAGTAAAGCGAGATGAGCGCCACGACCCCAGAGTCGTTCGCGACTGGACCTAATGGTCAGGGGTCCCTTTACCTTTACCTTTATGCCCCTTCACAAGTTAATAGCACAGCCCTCTGTGAATTTACTCAGAAGTAAATCCAACTGTGTCCTGTGGAGCTTTTCTCCCAGGTAGGTGTGCACAAGATTGAGCTGTGATTCGTTTCCAAGTGTTGCAATAATGCAAGTTGTATAGCAAAGGTGAAGGGGGGGGTGATTCTGTAGACATAAAACCCCAACCAATTACAACCTCCCCTATTCCATCTTGCAAAAGGAAACCTGATTAATAAGGAGAGAGAAACAGAGAAGTCACAACATGTCTTGCAAAAACCCCTCTGAATTAGCAGGAGTGTGTTTGTTCTGTTGCGCCAGAGATCAGGCAGGAAAAGGAACTTGTCAATCTGATTTGTTCAGGCTAAGAAAGTTCAGCGTGTCTTGTCATTTTGTCAAGATTTGCCTATTTTTTCTTAGAGTTTTAGGGTTTGTGCTCCCCCCCTTTTGTATCTGAGTCATTCAAGCCGTGTGCTCCCCATACATGAGAACTATTTTTGCAAACTAAATACAAAATGGCAAATGACATGATTGCACTGCCAGGATATGTCAGACAGTGGAAGAAACACGGAAACAAATATATTGGCTGAGATCCAACCATCTTCCTTTGCTGGTTGTCTTCTACTAACAGGAGACCTTGTGAGATGAAAGCTGTAGAAAAACCTCAGGCCTTTTCTGGAGATACTGATCCAGGTAGGCAAGTTCTTCCACATCACAACTTGTCATAGGCCCAGGAGAGGTGTGTCACCTTCTCTCACCTATGTTTCTTCTTTGGCGATCACTCGTAGCCGAGTAAGATTGTCTTCCATAATCACGGTTTTAACAATGAATCCGTAAGTGACTGTGGAGGCCAATTCTGGATCCACACGTCCTTCCACAGTGGGGATATAGGTTTCGGGGTGGGAGTTGATCATGGTGTGGATTTGTCAAGCGTGCCTTCCTCTTAGCACATTTCTTCCTTGCGTCCTGAGTTCGAGTGTCTTCAAAGCCCATGACACCTTTGTTAAAGGTTTTTCTCCGCGCTCTCAGGCCAGTGTTTCCTAATTGTTGGTGTTTATACTACATTTTTAAAGATTTGCCTTGAGACAATCTTTAAACCTCTCTTGTTGACCACCAGCATTATGCTTTCCATTTTTAAGTTTGGAATAGAGTAGTTGCTTTGGGAGAAAAGCAATGACAAACCTAGACAGCATCTTTAAAAAGCAGAGATATCACCTTGCCGACAAAGGTACGTATAGCTAAAGCTATGGTTTTCCCAGTAGTGATGTATGGAAGTGAGAGCTGGACCATAAAGAAGGCTGTTCGCCGAAGAATTGATGCTTTTGAATTATGGTGCTGGAGGAGACTCTTGAGAGTCCCATGGACTGCAAGAAGATCAAACCTATCCATTCTGAAGGAAATCAGCCCCAAGTGCTCACTGGAAGGACAGATCCTGAAGCTGAGGCTCCAATACTTACGAGGAGGACATTCTTTTTTGCCAGCCGCAGAACCAAAACAATTCATTTAGAGTAACAGGCATATCAATCTATCGGTAATTACAAAATGCAAACAGGAAAATTAAAGTAAATACCTCTGAGGCTTTTGCAATGGGAAGAGTTTTCCAATAGAAACATACTGGGAAAATACAATATATATTGTTTCTGTCCACGGGCCTGATTAGTTGCCACATTAATGTATGTTTATGCACTCCTGCTAATCACATCCAGAGCTCTTCTGAAGTAAATAAAAACTTGCTCTCTTCCAACTACTGTTACCGGGCAAAGCATTGCACTAATCAAGCAAGTTATCAGGGTAATTAGGGAACAGAAGTCACCAGAGACATCATGCATTATGATTTGTGACTGTGTTATTTTTAAAAGCCTGGGATGCAAATGACTAATAAATTTCATTAGGAGATAACTTCAGTTTTTATTTCATGCTGAAATTAGGACAAGGCGCCTGCGCGCACACAGGGTGGCAGGCATCTGTTGCTGGGGAATCACTTGCAAACTGTTCTTCGCTATTTCTTAGTGATGCACCAAAACACCTCATCTTACAGTTTTGGCCACCCTCCCAAAGCAGGCAGGGCTGAGGCAGGGGTCATTCATGGCTGGAAGTGTTCTGACCCCTACCTCCTGGTGGGGTAGGGGTAGGATGGCTGTGAAATTTCAGTATATACTGTACAGTATTCCTTTTAAAAATTGCAATGCGTGTGAGAGAGTTTGTTTTTCCTGCTCAGTTCCTATTTCCATTGACACAGCCCCTCTTATACTGACCACTCGGCACCGCTGGGCAGCTACCAGGGCCCACACATTTCAACAGAGCCCACCAACATGGACAGCTACCCAAGGCATACAAATCACCATTTTCAATCAATCAATCAATCAATCAATTCTTTATTGTGGTCCAAAGACCCACAAAGCAATTTCAAAACTAGATGTAGTTAAAACGACTAGACAGACAAATAGAAGAAACCAAGGCAGTCATTTTGTTTTATCTAGGGCATAATGATCTTTGTTTCTTATAACCTGATCACCATTTTGAACTTCCCACAATGCCCCACTGTAGCCTGGGTGGGCACCATTCTCAATCTCCCATCTCTGTGTCTGGGTTTGGATTTGGGACCAACCAACTTAAGAGAGGCCCATTGGAGAGCTCCCTCAAACACAGAGCCAGCTTTGATTGGATTCGTTGCAAGTCTGAATTGTTGTTTTTGTTGTTTTTGTTGTTGTTGTTTAATACAGTGGTACCTCGACTTACAAACGACTCGACAACCGAATTTTTTGACTTACAAATGGGGCAAATGGCCACATGCGTACAAATTTCTTGACATCCGAATGAAAACCGCGGCGGTTTTAGATAGGGTTTTTTCAACTTACGAATTTTTAGATGGGGTTGCTTCGACTTACAATTTTTTTCGTTTCCAATGCATTGCTATGGGAAATCGCGTTTCCAATGGCGCTTATCGACTTACGAATTTTTCAACCTACGAAGGTGCCTTCGGAATGGATTAAATTCATAAGTCGAGGCACCACTGTACCCTGCCCATCTGGCTGGGTTGTCCCAGCCACTTTGGAGGGCTTCCAACACATATAAAAACATATTATGTTTTTAAATAAGAATTTTAAAAATCCTGATACAAGGCAGCCTTTAGAAAATGTCTTCTAAAAGTTGTGTAGTTCTTTTTCTCCATGATGCGAGGGCGTTCCACAGGGAGGTTGTGGCATGAGAAGACAGAACAGCTTCGCCAAAGACGTGTGCCTGCCCCCCTTCACAGCTTGCATTCAGAAGAGCAAGAAAAGTTGGTCTGGTTTCAGCCAGGCTTTTGACGCCATTTTTTTTAGCTGTGTGGTCTTCTCTGATATACTCTTCATCAGTTCCTACTTCCGTTGATGCTTTTATATTGTATATCTGGCTCTTGGCATGTTCCTAGATGCCACTTTGGACATTGGTAAGCAGAGAAAAAGCCAGAGAGGAATCATAGCGACAATTTTTTTTTGAATAATCCAGCACAGAAGCAGTTAATTCTCAAATAAGACAAAAGACTGTGCTCTATTCATAAGAAGAGAATAAATCATCTATAAGAACATAAGATGAGTTCTCTTCCATTGCTTGCCAATGGACAGGCTGTTCCCATATTTGCATTGCAAGGGAACTCTGCGGGATTGGATAGACTTGGGCAGCCTGGCATCTGTCTGTAGATGTGCCTTGCATTTGAGGATTGATAAATATGTCAGTTTAACTTTCTCTTGGTTCCTCATTTTCCAGCCCTAAGTTCAGTGATCACATTTTCTACATCAGTTTGCATTGGGGGGGGGGAACCCTAAGAAACAGTCACATGCATTTTTATGCACACATTTCTTAATATACACACTTGTTTACAAAGCTATTGCACTACCAACCTTACTATACGCTTGTGAAACATGGACTACTTATAAACGCCATCTCCAACTCCTCGAAAGATTCCATCAACAGTGTCTCCGAAAATTTTTACACATCACTTGGGAAGGCAGGTGAACTAATATCAGTGTACTGGAAGAAGCAAAGATCACCAGTGTTGAAGCAATGATTCTTCAACATCAACTTCGTTGGAATGGTCATGTTGTATGGATGCCTGATTATCCTCTTCCAAAGCAACTACTCTATTCTGAACTTAAAAATGGAAAGCGTAATGCTGGTGGTCAACAAAAGAGGTTTAAAGACTCTCTCAAGGCAAATCTTTAAAAATGTAGTATAACCACTGACAACTGGGAGACACTGGCCTGTGAGCGCTCCAGTTGGAGAAAAACTTTTACCAAAGGTGTCATGAGCTTTGAAGAAACTCGATCTCAGGGCACAAGGGAGAATTGTGCTAAGAGGAAGGCATGCTGGGCAAATCCACACCTTGATCAACTCCCACCTGGAAACCAATGTCCCCACTGTGGCAGGATGCATGGATCCAGAATTGGCCTCCACAGTCACTTACGGATTCATTGTTAAAACCGTGATTATGGAAGACAATCTTACTCGGCTACGAGTGATCAAAGAAGAAGAAGGAGAAGAAGGAGATGGAGGAGGAGGAGGAGGAGAAGGAGAAATTCGTATGCCTAATCTATGCCTTCTAACAAGCAATTGTCCTCTAATTTGATGGAAGTTCATATGGTAGGGTTGCCATGTTTTGAAGAGCAACGACAGCCATTCAAAGCAATTAAATGCAATTTGTCTCAAATTTTACCCCCGAAAAAGAGGACGTGTCCTGGAAAAAGAGGACACATGGCAAAATAGATAGCCTATGTTGTTGTTATGTTCTGCCTCCCCTAATATAACAATTTGTGTACACAATCTGGTGACTTTTGAAGGGTAGCTGTATTTCAGTTCACATATTGATTCAGAAAGTGGTAGGTGTGAGTGGAATGAATTTCCCCACTGTTCCTACATTTACAGTTAGGCCGTTGCAAAAATACAACTCTATACATAATACTGTCAGGTTTTCAGAAGTTACAGTACCTGTAGCATAGGAAACAAGAATTCCTAAAGAAAACCTACAAACCCATACTTTGTAAATAATAATTATAATTATAATAATAATAATAACAATAGCAACATCACCACCTGAGCTGACATTTACAACAGCATCGTGGTTGCTCCTGATATGTCTTCTGTTCTCCCCGGAATTCAATTGTCTGCCCTTGGTTTTGGAGATAATCATCAACATCTAAGCATATTTGCTTCCAGGCAAATCTCTCTCGCAAAAGAGTGACACCTCTATTGCACTCTCCCCTATGGATGGCCTATTCAGAGAAGACAACTGTGACATACAAATTCTTGTGTCATGGTTTTCTGAAAGAGATGACAATAAAATTGATAATCTGAATGAATCAGAAGATGTGACTGGCTTACACATCTTTATTTTGTTGCAGACGGGGAATTTACTGTCTTTTGTTAGCTTGCTTCTTTCCATCCCACTTTTCTTCTCTGAAAAATGGCCACTGAAATGAAGCATGAAGTCAACACTACACAACAGCAGCAATTTTACAAAATAAATTACGAAAAATACAAAAGAAACAATGACTGTTGTGATCAAAAGTAGTATACTTAAACAACAACAAAAACTCAGCAAATAAGCCAATGGGCCTGAATTCTGGAAGATTCGGGACGAATAACAGAAAGGAACTTCTAAACATAGCACATAGTTCAACAATGGGATTGATTGCCACAACTTAGACGTGGTTAGACAAATTCATGGAGAAGAAGGTTATCAATCCCTAGAAGTCAGGATGGCTATGTGTCAGGCGTCAGAGGATCCAACACCCCATGGTAGATTGCCAGGAATGGATAAGACAAGGAAAGTTCTGACCAATGTTGTTTATTCAATGTTCACAGAGAGAGGTTTAGAAATGCAGCTTCTTGGAGTAATGGTGTTGCTCAGTGTAAATCTCCACCCCTCCTCCTCTCCTACTGTACTTCCTCATTCGTCAACAGCACCACCAACCTTATGGTTGCTGCTTAGGGCCATCTGTCTCCAAGCCCTTTGCTCTCCTACTTTCAATGCTTGCCAGGTTCTGGGAGAAGTGGGGTCTAGAATGCTTTTTCGTGATAACATGTGAGCCAGCTTCTCTGCCTCTGCCTCCTCCTCCTCTCCCATTATTTCCCAACTTGCCACCTTATCTTCCTCTGAGCTGTGACATCCCTCAAACCCCTGTTGTAGATCTATAATACTGTCTTCCTCTTCTCTGGAAGGTTCAGGCTGGGGAGATGGTCTCCGCCATTCCTCCTCTGTCCAGTCCCTTATACTGTGTTCTTCCTGCTCAGTCAGAGGCAGTATGCCTCTTCGTCGGGATATGCAGGTGGGGAGAGCAGTGTTGTACTCAGGTCTTGATGGCTGGTTGCCCACAGGTACCTCGTTGGCTACTCTGAGAACAGGATGCTGGATTAAATGGGTGATTATCTTGATCCAGGAGGGCTCTAGAAAAGAAATGTAATCAGGTAGCAATGAACCAAAGACAAAGGAGACAGCAAGCTAACATCCCATCCATGTCCTGGGTGCCACAATAGGAAACACACTTTTATGCATTCCCCCACACGCATCACGCATGGCACTGTGGTCTAAACCACTGAGCCTCTTGGCATTGCCGATCAGAAAGTCAGTGGTTCAAATCCCCGCAATGGGTTGAGCTCCCGTTGCTCTGTCCCAACTGCTACCAACCCAGCAGTTCGAAAGCACACCAGTGTGAGTAGATAAATAAGTACCACTGCAGTGGGAAGGTAAAGGGTGTTTAATGTTTAATGTTTAATTGTGTGTGTGTGTGTTTATATATATATATATATATATATATATATATATATATATATATATATATATAACCACCCAGAGTGGCTAGGGCAACCCAGTCAGATGAGCAGGGTGTAAATAATGTAATAAGGATGGTGCTGTGGTCTAAACCACTGATCCTCTTGGGCTTAGAATCATAGAATCATAGAGTTGGAAGAGAACACAAGGGCCATCCAGTCTAACCCCCTGCCAAGCAGGAAACAAGCTTGCCGATCAGAAGGTTGGTGGTTCGAATCCGTGTGACAGGGTGAGCTCCCATTGCTATATCCCAGCTGCTGCCAACCTAGCAGTTCGAAAGCATGCCATACAAGTAGATAAATGGGTACCACTGCAGCAGGAAGGTAAATGGCGTTTCCATGCGCTCTGGTTTCCATCACAGTGTTCCATTGCACCAGAAGCGGTTTGGTCATGCTGGCCACATGACCCAGAAAGCTGTCTGTGGACAAACACCGGCTCCCTCAGCCTGAAAGCGAGATGAGCACCACAACACCATAGTCACCTTTGACTGGATTTAACCATCCAGGGGTCCTTTACCTTTTTACATACAGTTGTACCTCAATGTAAAAAAGAAGCACCACCAGTCTCTGTTCCACTTCAAATGAAACTAAATAAGAAACACTTCCTCCAGTCTGGATTCTCCCGTTGCCACTACTGTGTCAGCACTCCAGTCTCCCTTGGTCAGTTTTTGTCCCTGCCTTCTCAGATTTGCTCGAGAAGAGCAAACAGTAGTTACCCTCGATTTGCTGTGGGGGGTGGAAGCAGCAGGGCTCTGTTTCCTTCGCATGTTCCACTTGCTTCTGCAGCCCTAAACCTTGTGCCAGATATGAGTAGGGTTGCCAGACTCAATAGAGGACAGGACTTCTGTGCCTTTAATTGCCCTGCTCTCTTTTGAGTCTGGAAACCTTAAAGAGAAACCAGCAGGTCCTTTGTTTGATTTCCAAGCAAAGGGTCTGCTGGTTTCTCTTTAAGGTTTCCAAACTCAAAAGAGAGCAGGGAAATTAAAGGCACAGAAGTCCTGTCCCCTATTGAGTCTGGCAACCCTAGACATGAGTACTGACCACCCTCTTTTCCTCCTGGGCCCAGACCAGTTATTTTTCTTCCTCTTTGCTCCATCCCACCACTGAGCCCTGGAGATGGAGGTTAAAGGGCAGGAGGACAAACCCAGAAAGTCTTCTGCTATAATTTGCAGCTGGCTTCTGCTGGGCTGAAGCTCTCAAGCTGCATTCACATTTTTCTTTTAAAAGGTGAAGGGCACTCTTGCCCTCTGGGAGACTCAAGCCCTCAGCCTGCCACCTGGAGGAGGCCAGACAATTTTGGAGACTTCAGGTCAGTCCTGGGGGGGGGGGTCTGGCAACCCTAATGGGGCCACATGCAAAAGTTGGTGGAACTAGGGATGCAAATTTTAAATTTGAGCAGTAGGCTAGTTTCTACACATACTCACACACCCCTCTCTATCCTCCAACCAGACAAACAAGAGTCATGAGCAGAGTAGCCACTACAAAAGCTAGTTCAAAAAGGACAACTGGTACTGAAAAGATCACAGTTTTAGCCTGGATTTCTCCCAATATGCACGTTCTTGTGTACAAATTTCCCTGATACAACACATTTTTGCATGTTACTTTTCATCAATATATGCATTTTTGTAACATATTTCTCAGCTGAGTCGGTAAAGCTTGAGACTCTTAATCTCAGGGTCATGGGTTCGAGCCTCACCTTGGATATCAAACTCTTGCATTGCAGGGGGTTGGACTAGATGACCCACATGGTCCCTTCCAACTCTGCAATTCTATGATTACGGAGAATTGGATTGCAAAATTCAAAGAAATGCAAATTTCAAATGGTAGCTGCCTTGCAGTTCACATATTATTTTGGAAAAGAGCAAATTATGTCGGTTTGCTTTAAAATGTGAACTGAATCAAATGACGTCCTCATCCCTAGTAGGGTATGTAAAGAGTAATCTTTAAGGTAGCTGCAGGAGCAGGTTTTGCCACAAGGCTGAAATCACCTGGCATTCTTCACAGTTAGGGCCGCCGCCACCATTTCTGATCCACACAAAATCAGGACAATACTGATGTCTTAGGAATATTCTACTGCCTTAATGCATTCGGGGATCATCAGCTTAATATTGCTCCAGGAGTTCAAAATATTAATACAGTAATAGCACTAATCGTGAAATTATTTGTGATTAAGTGAGAATTAAGTACCAAGGCTAAGTATAATTAAGTGAATGTGAAGATCATTTGCTGTGAGTAGGAGGTAATAGAAGTCACATAAAAATGAGTGGGAGCAGAGGAGAAGAAAGTTTTTGCCGTGCAAGGTAGAGCTGCCGATATTGTAATCCTCAACATTTATTTATGATATTGTCCGTGTCTGAATCACAATTTGTTTGCATGAAAAGCAAAAGACTTTCAGTGTTCTGAGTTCTGCCGGGTTCTGCCACTTGTGTCTACATAAGGCAAAATGCAACGGGAAAAGAGATTAATGGTAAATAAAAGGATATTGAAACTAGAGATGACAAAGTATAATCTAGTTTTATCATGTGGGTGGGATTGATGCGTTGTTTTAAAAGTAACTTACCTATTTTTTCTCTGTCAAAGCTTTTTTTTCCATTTGAAAACTGTTATTTTCCATCATTCAAGCCAAAGAATATATTGCAGTGTGTTGAACCACGGCAGAAGGTAACACCTAATCATGGAAAGTTTTTCTGCAAATTCCCTCAGAAAGATGGAATATTTTTTTAGAGATAGGCTTTTATATGTTTTTGCTTATTGATTTGGGGTATAATTCAGAAACCATTTAGTAATCCAACCTGGGATATAGATGCAATATTTGAACACATAGGAAAAGCATATGTTAAAATAATTTCACAGCAACTGCAATCCAAGCAGCCTATTACACTTCCATCAGCCTATTATCAATCAATGACCTGGATTGCACGATATGACAGGCCAAAAAGCATGACTTACTGAGATCGCATGAAAGTGTAGGCTCCTGGAGAGGAATTCAGAGTTTCTTTCCTAGTCCCTGGTCCTTTTTACTGCCGTGTTGTGTTGTGCTGAGCTGAGTCAAGGTTTGTCTTAGTGTGTCGTCCAAACTAGGACTTCTCATTAAACACTCGTCTCACTAACCTAAGCAAATCGGTCAGTTTTGGTTTCTTTCAATTTCTCATTTTTCCAATCAGTTCCCTCCATATTTCCACATCAGTGTATGGGTTTTTTTAAGTCCTTGCGAAAATTCTTGCGAAAATCTGATTCCTTTGCTTGCTGTTGGTGTCCACAACAATTTTCCTACTCATATTGAAATTGTTGTTGTTTAGTCGTTTAGTCGTGTCCGACTCTTCGGGACCCCATGGACCAGAGCATGCCAGGCATTCCTGTCTTCTACCACCTCCCGCAGTTTGGTCAGACACATGTTCATAGCTTTGCGAGCACTGTCCAATAGGGTGGTGACTTTTTCTTTTCTTTTTCTCAAAAATTATTTCCTGTAGCACAAATGGATGAATTTTTGCCTATTAATGACTAAAATGAGGTATATTCCATTGAAATATTTAAAAAGGTTACACACAAACCATTTTTAATTTTGTGTGTGTGCCGTTTTACCATTTCATAAAATTGTATTAACAATTCTATATATATTCCGTATCAGATTTGGACACAACACCACATTCCACAATGGGGAGTGTTCTTAGCAACATAGGGTATACAAATGTCACACCTGCGCAAGGTAAAAGCCCCTTTTTGGGACCTCAAAACTCAGCCAGCAGACCCTGCCGAACATGCTGGGAAAAGAACCTACAGGAGAGGTAGCAAAACATCGTCCTCTAGCGGCGTCTATACTGTTACTGCAGCTAAAAAAAGCTTCTTTGTGTGTTTGATGACCCTATATAATGTTGTATATATGTGACTCTAAAGCTTGGGTTCAATTTTATATCTGCTTACAGTGATTTCAAAAATGGTCAAAAACTGATAAATAATTTTTTTAATTATTTTGTGCGTGAGGTTTTTTTTTTAATCAAATCTCTTTGAAAGTAAGATTTTATCTAATTTTTAATGAAAGCTCATCAAATTATGTTACAGGGAAATAAGGTTGTAAAAAAATCATCACCCTACTGTCCAACCATCTCGTCCTCTGTCGTCCCCTTCTCCTTGTAACCTCAATCTTTCCCAACATCAGGGTCTTTTCCAGGGAGTCTTTTCTTCTCATGAGGTGGCCAAAGTATTGAAATACTGCCCCTCAATGGGGCCAAACTTTCATCAGTAAAACACCACACATCCACATTCCACAAAGCTTCACACATTAAATGCTTGCTTCCATCTGAGACTCAGGAAACACCGTGACAGGAAATGAGGCTGCCATTGGGCGTAGTAATGGAACTGACGATTCACTGTGCTGGAGGAGAAACGAAATATTTTTTTAAAATTAGTTTCTTCTCCCCTTAGATTCACAAAATGTTTAGGGCAGGAATCCCCAAACTTCGGCCCTCCAGATGTTTTGGATTACAATTCCCATCATCCCTGACCACTGGTCCTCTTAGCTAGGGATCATGGGAGTTGTAGGCCAAAACATCTGGAGGACCGCAGTTTGGGGGTGCCTGGTTTAAGGGTATGCATACCCCTGCGTTCTCCCGGGGGGGGGGAAGCACTGGGTTATTGTATCCACTAACCCTGATGTAAGCCCCAATGATCTCAATGGGGGTCATTTCAAAGTAGACATAGATATGAATGGACTGTAAAGGTTTGAAACCAATACTGATAAATATTAGAAATCTGTAAAGACAAAAATTAAACCCCACCACCACTAATGTAAAAAAACAAAACAAATATGATTAGATGTAAATATTCAATAAAGTATTAATGAAAGAGGGAGTAGGAAATAAAATATAATAAAATATATGAATTAATAAACGATTTGAAAATATAAAAAAATCCTCAGTTTGTTATGACATATTAAGTAAATGATAGCAATCTATATCTAAATTATCCCCAAACTTCATCATACAATGAAGGGAAGAAAGCCATAAATTATGGAAAGTCTCCTTATGGTTGTTCCCTTCTCAAATCTGTATATATGCAGTTATTTTTTGACATTTCTCCCGTGTGCCAAGCTTTAGCCCAACAATGCTTTATTAATGGAACACTGCACTTTTGCTGGCCACTAGCAACAGGAATTTTGGCTGCTGTCAACAGATCTCAAACCAGCTCACAGTGTTCAGTCTGTACAGTTCTTTCCAAATATCCCAGTAATAATGTTAAAGGGTTCAAGGAAATTGAATAGACAATAATTAGTCCAATTTATAGCAAATGTTCTTCCAAAACAGGAATATTTATGGACAAGATCACCAAACATGCCAGGAAATAGCATTAGCTTAAATATATATCTCCAGCAGTGGGATGTTCTGTTCTTTTAAATTATATTTAATCAAAATGGAATCATGTATTATTGATGGAGAATGTCCTGAGTGTGTGTGTGTGTGTGTGTGTGTGTGTGTGTGTGTGAGAGAGAGAGAGAGAGAGAGAGAGAGAGAGAGAGAGAGAGAGAGAGAGAGGGAAAGCAGTACTTTCAGTAAATATGAACTACCACTCCTGCTCTGAAAAAGAAATTCACTGTGTGTTTTCCTGTTTAAAAAAAAATATTTTTATTGATTTTCTAAACATTACATAGAAAAACAACAAAAGAAAAAAAGAAAGATACAAAAAAGAACAATTAAAAGCTTAAAAAGAAAAAGAAAAAGAAGGTACATCAAAACTCACATTTGGGGAGCCATATTCTTATACCTGAGCAATATAATACCCCCTTAACCAAATTTTGCTCCTCTGTAATTCCTTTACACTGTTGACTTCCTCCTTCCCCCCCTTCCACGTTTCTATTTATAACTAATATGGCACTCTCTAATTCATTCTTCCATTCTTCATTCTAATTCACTTATTACATTACTATTCCAATGTGTGTTTTCCTGTTTTACTTTAAAATTATGTTTGGGTTACCATCAAAAGTCAACAAACATATTTTGAACTACACAATAAGCTTTCAAACTTAGAAAATTGATATATAGCAGGCATAGGCAAACTCGGCCCTCCAGATGTTTTGGGACTATAACTCCCATCATCCCTAGCTAACATTATTGTATTTTAATATTCTGTTGGAAGCCACCCAGAGCAGCTGGGGAAACCCCGCCAGATGGGTGGGGTATAAACAATAAATTATTATTATTATTATTATTATTATTATTATTATTATTATTAACAGGACCAGTGGTCAGGGATGATGGGAGCTGTAGTCCCAAAACATCTGGAGGGCCGAGTTTGCCTATGCCTGATATATATCAATTCACCCAAAGTGATATTTCTCAGTATATCGTTGCAAAGACTGAAACCACTGGGTTATACTATGTCCCAACACCAATATATGCTCAGTCATTCTGCATGTTAGACTTAATGCAGGTATGGGGAAGCTTTGCTCCCCCTCCAACAGTTGTTGCAGAACTACAACTCCCATAAACCCTAGCCAGTGACCATGCTTGCTAGGGCTGATGGAAGTTGTAGTTCGGCAACAACTGGAGGACCAAACATTCCCCATACCTGACTTAATGCATAACGTGAATCTACATCTCTTGTTTGTCTTAAATTAATTACAGTCGCAGAGTCTTACTGAGACGGCAGCATGTGGGAAGGCAAAATTTATCCCCTTCTTTCCCGGTTGTGAGTCCTTCGAACAGCTGATTGGGAGGGGAGCGACTGGCACAGCTTCAAGGCATAGCTGGAAAGTTTCCATGATCACCATACCTGACAAGTTCCCGCCAGAAAAATAAGGGATCGGCAGACCGGAAGTAACATTGCCGCCATTTTGGAACTGGGTAGAGCAGCACCAGAGGTCGCTTCTGAGCATGTTCTGCCCAGTTCCAAAATGGCCACTGCACCAGAAGTCGCGCTGCGGCCATTTTGGAATTGGGCAGAGCAGCATCAGAAGTCGTTTCTGAGCATGCTCCGTCCAGTTCCAAAATGGCCGTCGCGCCAGAAATCGCTTCTGTGCATGTCCAGAGACTCTAGACATGTGCAGAAGGAGCCTCCCCTGGCCAGTAAGTAAACCGGGGGGAAACAAAAAAAATCCGTTTTTCCAGCTGGGAACGGCTGGAAAAACAGGGGTTTCCCGGGGAATACGGGAGACTTGGCAGCTATGATGATCACCAATGGGAATGCTTTCACTAAACTCATAGCCATATGAGGAATTGATATTCATGAGCGATGGGAAGATATTTCATTCAGTTTGCATTTAAAGGTGAACCTAACCAGTGGCATTGCAAGGGAGGGAGGGGGGTGGTCCGCCCTGTGTGCCATGTCTGGGGGGGGGGTGACAAGAAGACAGCCATTGCGCTGCTGTAGCCACATGTGGAGGATCCTCCGTTCGCGACTGCAGCAGTGCGGGTGGCAAACCGCTACGTACAATGCATGCGATGCCACACATGCTTTGTATATAGCGATTTGCAGCCAGCGCCACTCGAGCACCGTGCAGATGGCAGTGGGATTCCTCCGCTTCCGCTGCTACAGCCGCAAGTGGAGGATCCCTCCGCTGCCACTGCAGCCGCGAGCAGAGGATCCAGCCACCGTCTGTATGTTGCATGAGCTGCTCCGGCGGCAAACCGCTATGTGCGACACATGTGCAGTGTCGCTACGTACAGCACATGCATCGTACGTAGCGGCGCCACACATGCACAGCCAGCAGTTTGGCCCACTCTGGGTGTCCGTTAGCCTTCGTTTGCCCCTGAACCTAACCAATCTGCATTTTCTGAAACAATAAGAGAACCGAAACACTGACATTCTTTGAACTCACAATTCTCTGAATTCTGCAATGCAGTTCTCCAATCAAGCAGTGCATGCATGCAAAAATCATGTTTTAACAGAAAGTGTGTGTTTAAAAAGCATGTGAGTGAAGATAAAATACAAAACTGTATTTTTCAGATTGCTTGAAACAATGTGGACATTACATAGAAAAAAATGTGCTTAAGGGAATTGAGAGGAAATCAAGAAATACAGCCAGAGGCTGCACATGTAACACATAAAGGTAAAGGTAAAGGGACCCCTGACCATTAGGTCCAGTCGTGACCGACTCTGGGGTTGCGGCGCTCATCTCACGTTATTGGCTGAGGGAGCCGGCGTACAGCTTTCAGGTCATGTGGCCAGCATGACAAAGCCGCTTCTGGCAAACCAGAGCAGCGCATGGAAATGCCATTTACCTTCCCACTGTAGCGGTACCTATTTATCTACTTGCACTTTGACATGTTTTTGAACTGCTAGGTGGGCAGGAGCTGGGACCGAGCAACAGAAGCTCACCCTGTCACAGGGATTCGAACCGCCAACCTTCTGGTCGGCAAGCCCTAGGCTTTGTGGTTTAACCCACAGCGCCACCTGCAAACACATAGTTTGGCCCTAATACAGGTCCTGTCCTCCACATCATCCCTAAAGCTCAACACATTAAATTGCTTCCATGTTTAAATAGTGTTTCAATGATGGTGGTGGCATTGAATTAACACCTGGATTTAATCCCTATTCCCCGCCCCCCAGATGTGGAAATTAGAGACATTCAATGATTTTGATCTTTGTGAATTTCTGTGACTGAACTGATCCATAACTTTCCAACCGGTATTTCACTTTCCACTGACTTTGAGAGAAAACACACACTTAAATGCATTTAAAAAGAAAGAAAGAAAGAAAACAAACATTTGCACAGGTATTTAAATGTGTATTTTGAAGTGGGCTTTTCATTTTTAATGAAGAAACAAAATGGAATGGAATACAGGATAAATTACAGATTAAGATCGTGGAAATGGCAGAGGGAGGATATAGGCAGATTCCCCAACCTCTAGTGAAAAACTATCTCCCCAAATAGATTTAGAGAAAACTTTTTCATCAAGGCTTCTCATAGAATTCACACACAAGAAAAGAATGGAATTCTTGACTGCTTTTTACAACCTTCCCCTGTCTGAGAAAGGCCCGAACTGTGCTTCTCTGCTGAACTGTGCTTATCTTGAAAAGGAGAAGTGAAAAATGAGCTTCGCAGAGTCCAAACAGCTGCTCCTATCTAGGAAACCAGTGTTGCAGTTTGTATTTGATACAGTTTCCTAGCTAATATCTTGGGTTGGAAAGAAAGCTGCTTCTGAATAGTCCCCCGAAAGGAAATTAAATTCATCCATTTGCTCTGTATAAATACAGTTGTTTCCACGGGTTCTGTGGTTGGTTGGATCCTAGGAATAGCAATGTTTGAAAGCCAAATGTTTTCTCCATATAGACAGTATTTAGCGCTGGCAACAGTAGACAAGAAGCTCCTCTGCACCAATTCTACTATGGCAGAGACAATAATGTGCTTTTGGTGGGTACACACAAGAGGCTGGATGTTTCAATTATACAATTGAATAATATAGCAGAAAACTCCAGTTCTTGCCAAAGCTAGCCACAACAGATGTCTCATTTCATGGCACCATTAAAGCAGGGAGAGAGAGGTTGGGGATGGGGAAAAGCGAGAGAGAAAGAAAGGGGGGGAAGATTTTCTTAGATGGAATTTTTCCTCCTGGAAATCTCTACAGAAGTTTAGATCAAATTGAATTAGCCTCAATCCACATGGCACAGAGCCACACTGCTAAAAGGGGCAAAAAGAATCTAATTCACACACTGACACCACTCCATCACAGAAAGGCAGGATGGTACAGAGATCAATCACAATTCACAGACCAAGACAGGCCACCTGCACTGTCCATTTAAAGCACTATTATACTGTCTTAAACAGTCATGGCTTCCTGCAAAGCATCCTGGGAACTGTTGGGTTTGTTCAGGGTGCTGAGAGTTGTCAAGAGATTCCTATTTCCCTCACAGAGCTACGCTTTCCAGCATGGGCATACCTAGCAAGGGGCAGGGGGTACGCCCCCCCCCCCAGAAGCAAGAAAAAATTAAATGGTTATAAAGTGATGAAATAAAACAAAATTAGGTAGGGTGATGGCAAATAATCAGTTGTTTACCACACTGAAATGGTGTAAAAACCGAGAAGTATCTAGAGCCACCTAGCGACTGGTAGAGGAATCTATGTCAGCCAGCCATTGGGATTCAAGGGAGGATGAGGTCTCTAGCGGGCTCTAGCAGAGGGAAGAGGGAATCTTCTAGAGGGGTCTAGTGAGTTCAGCGTCACTAAACTGAGCCGCCCACCACTAAACTGAGCCGCCCGCTATTAGTTTACCTTCTTATTTACATTTAGAAGATATCGAGGCTGCCTAAATGGATATAAGAAACTGGTTGCAAAAAGGTAAGTTAAGTAATTTCTGTAGAAAATTAAATTTTAAAGGGTAAAGACCTGCTCAGAAGTACAATGGGAGAGGACAGACTGACTGGGTTGTGTTTGATGAGCGTCCATCAGAAATTCTTCAAGGAAAATCAGGACTGGATTGAAACGAAAGTTTTGAACAAGTTTTCTTCAAACGCAAGAAAAATGATATTAGTATAAATAAGACATGTAACTAGAATATTTTTTTAAAAAAAATTCAAGCAAATAATTGCAATAACTAGCGTAATAAAGCACTGCTATAATTATATATAATTTTCTTAAAATGTTGGTTTCATTCGCCTTTTCTGTGCTGAAATGTCACAACCTGAACGACCATGGCTTGCCCCCCCCAGTTTTGGTCCTGGGTACACCCCTGCTCTCCAGGGTGGTTTAATCCTCAATTTGCCCCCACCTCAAGGAACTCTGGCAGCAGTAGCTCATACCCTCCAACAGAACTCTGGCCAAAATTGAGATGTGCGTTTTTTGGTGCCGTGCTCTTGTGGGAGCCAGCTGACTCAGGGGCGTAGGAAGAAGGGTGCGAGGGGTGCGGCCCAGCTGAGGGGTTGACAAAATGGCACACCGCGGGGGGGGGCACTTACTGTGGGGCCTGGCCTGCAGCATGCCCGGGCCACGCATCACTCCTGGGAGTGACGCAGTGGCTCGGGCCCCCACAGCACCCAAAATGACAGCATGGGGCTTGTATCCACCAGGCGGACTCGGTGGGCAGCTCACCATGCCAACCCCCTGGGCGGATTGCCACGCTGCCCCCATGCGCAGATCACCCTACCCCTTTGTGTGGATTGCTGCAGTGCCCCCTGTAATGGATTAGCCCAAGGATGGAAGATTTATTACACCCTGGATTAGAAAGAGTTAATCTACCTCCAGTTTAACTGACAGCACATTTTTAGGAGGTGGGACGGTGCCTGGTTTAAAAAGGAGGGAATAACCATTTTGGCAGTTGGAAGAGGAAGAGGGAAGAAGAAGGGTGTTGGGGCCAGGATAGTGGTGGTTTGTTGAGGTGGCAAACAGACGCAACACAAAGGTAGTATATTCCGGGGGTGACCCAGAGCAAAAGCAGGAGCCCCCTTTTATTGAGATTTTGTAACCAAGTAAATCATTAACAACCAGTGCAGTCTTCCTCCAATGACAGCCAGGACATCCCAGAAAAGGTGGAACTTCCCCATGTGTCACATCCTGCCAACACCCAGTTTTCCCTCCATAAGGGAAGTGCCTGATCCTCACGTATCCCTCAAACACCTCCTTGTCACATGTGCGCTCTTTACACATCCCCCTCCCCTCAATCTTGTGACTGCTGCTAGCCTCCCCAAACCTCCTCCCCATTCCATTGTTTTCCCCCTGACCTGGGTTCAACCTCTCTGGCTTGGACCTGCTTCCCTATTTATAACTTGCCCAAACCAGTTCCATCCTGTTCTCCCCACCTCTGCCCAGTCCTATGGTGACCTGCTCTGTCCCAATGACCTAACCTATAGATGCGTGTATGCTTATACCGACGTACAATGTGGCTTGCCAGCATTGCACGCGATAACCTTTTACATTTGACAGCTCTCCTGCCAGGCTTGATGCGGCTTGCCGACATCAACCCCAGAATCACTCCCACATCTCCCCTTTCTTAGTTTTATTAAAATGTACAACTGGGACTAATGGGGTGAGTGTGTGCTTGTGCATACTGCATCCACCTTTCCAAAGAATGAAACAGTTGCCGCTTTTATGGGCATGGGCTGTCAAAACCAAAACCTCTTAGCAGTAAACATTCCACACCTTGCAACATGTAAACCTTAGTATAAAACATAAATAACATTGTATCCAACCTTCCTATCGTAGAAAAGATTACAAGTAACTTAAATAGAATACTGTAACAGTCTCTTAAATGTAGCAGCTGCAAGAAAGCTCAGTCTCTCAACTTGCGAGGGCTCAATAGCATAAAAATCCTTTTCAAACGTTGAAACGAAATTAACTGCATCCTTCAACGGAAGGAAGACTTCTTATGCAAACTTTTAATCAGAGTTCTCACTGTCCTTATTGCGAACGCGGATCATTGCTAGTGCGCAGTCTCTCGGAGTTTGCAGCAAGACAGGAAAAGGCAGCGAGCAAAAGATTATCTGGCGTAAGGTCCATGCCATGCGCCTGGAGCAGAATGACAGCTTGCGAGGACAGTGCTTTAATCGTCCCCCACGTCGGCTGGTGATGCTGTCGCGGAGCCCGGTCCCGATCCCTGTGCGCATCCTGAATCTGGAGTGACGCCAAGTCCGGAACTGGATCCTGAAGACTGGACAGCGGTGGATTCAGGCCTTGTCGCCACGCCATCTTTCCAAGGCTTGACCCACCTCGCAGGGACCCAAATCGCTTTTCCTGCGGAATCAAACACAGCTGCGAAACCCCTCCCCCATGTGTTTTTAATATTCAAAATAATTTAAATTTAATGTGAAATGTGATTTAATGTAAATAATACTGAAGACCCAAATAATACCGAAGACCCATAGGTATTCCTCCTTTTTTGTTTGTGTTTGGCAAGAGACTTACTCTCAGAG
This sequence comes from Zootoca vivipara, assembly GCF_963506605.1. Classification (NCBI taxonomy): domain Eukaryota; kingdom Metazoa; phylum Chordata; class Lepidosauria; order Squamata; family Lacertidae; genus Zootoca; species Zootoca vivipara. Next base: position 120,931,755 of record NC_083276.1, on the reverse strand, counting down.
ACAAAGCCCTGAGACTGTGCATAGCAACAATAGCATGTAATCCTGCAATGCTCCTGTGTTTTGCAGTCCCCACAGAACCTTATGCTAAGATGTTGAGATACAGTTTGGGCTAGTGAATTCCTGCCTCTATAAACATTAAAAGCGGAGGGAAGTCTGGAAAGAGGCAATGAAAAATATAAGTATTCTTAAATGCTGAAAGACTCCAATTACAGGTTCTCCTGGCTGCAGAATATCAAATTTTCTGTTGAGCAAATTCCTAAAAGCAGAACCAAAGGAATAGGCAATAAAGTACAAAAGATATTCAAATGAAGAGCATCCATGCTTTTGAATGGACTGATGTAGGTCAGAAAAATGAGAAAACCATCATTGGAATGGTACACACATTCTCTGTAGAAAAGTTAAACAGTGCTGTTTAATCTTCAATAGAATTTGAGGCCTGGAAGATCATAGGAAAGTCCAAGAATCTAACCTTTAAGAGAAAAAGAAAACCCAAGCACTATTGCAGGACGAATCCCAAGAAAATACACAAAGGAGAAATCAAAGCAGAGGTCCCATGCCTTTCAAAATGATGAGAGGATACAATTAAAATAAAGTATGCAAAAAATGCTAAATTGAAGAAAAATGTTAATAGGTTGTTATGCATTCACATACCCTACAGAAATGAACTGAAAAATACCTTATAAACTGTTTGGCTAAGCTGCATCTATATACTTCAGCCAATAAGAAAGAAATGAATACTGTCAAGCCAACACAGAAAATCCACTATCTGCACCAATTTAATCCCAAACTACAACTGAATTAAGAATGTTCATGTAAAGGCCTAGAACCTGCTGTATCTAAGAAAAATCCAACCATCTTAGAAAGAAGGAAACATAAAATAGTTAGGTGTTTGATAGCTGATAAAAGAAAAATCATACAATCAGAAGAACTAAACATCATGAGACAAAAATACTTTAAATCAAGAGACAATTACTCCTGCAGGTAAGAAATATTATTAATCAAACAGGCTTGTTCCTGGAACTTCCTTCAGAGAAAAATCACAGTTAAATGGTACTCGCTTGAGCATGTGCAGAGGGCAAACCTGTGAAAGGAAAACAATGAGCCAACTCTCACACACAGAGAAGAGGATTTAAACACATCTCCAGATATGATAAAAGCTCACCCAGTGCTAAAATAAAGAAATAAGTCTTGGAGGGGAAAAACATTCATCTAACAAATGCAGTGTTACTGGAATTCCTACAGAAAATGAATTTCAATCAGAACCTGAAAAGGAAAAATTCTATAAGGAGTAATCAGAAGTAAATTTCTTACACAGAAATAGAAATCAGATTTAACTAGACTACACAGAGGAAGAGGTAAGATTTCCATGTTCACACCTATAAATGGGAAATCAACTACCAGTTCTACAATTGGAGACTCATTTTAACGCAAGCAGTGAAATCCTCTGGAATTGGCTACTGGCAATGAATTGGGTGGCACTTGAAAACAAATGTAAACAGTGAGTTTTCCAGCAATCCCCATTCTTTAACCAAATCTAAACCTATTAATACCTAAGTGGGTATAGGGCAACCATGCATTAGAAAAGGAGGGGAAAGAATTTGTAGTACAGTACAACCAACAAGCAAGCAGAATGATTTGCACTGAACCCTTCAGAAAAGACAATAAAGGCTGGCATGGGGAGAGAAAACATAATCCTTCATTCACATTAGTGAGGAGAAAAAGGTATTTTCTTCAGAAACAATCCGCTGCAGACATTTTAGGTTTTCAGTCTGAACTGGCTACTTTAAGCAGACTGAAAAACTGCAAAATGACAATAGGCAGGCTCCTCTGTTTTTAAAGAGAGCCTTAAGCAATTTGAGAAGACACAGCCAGATATCTATTAACCATTTAAACTACCTCAAGGAAAGGAATGCAGATCAAAGCTTCTCACCTTCCTGGATTAAAAGGAAACATTTGCTCAGGCATTGTGAGCTTAATGCTGTTGGCCTTCGCAAAGAGAGCCCTTTTCAGCTCACTCAAAATCACCCAGTCTCCAGCATGCTCTACAGCAGGGGTGTCAAACTCAAATTCATCGGGGGCCGCATCAGCAGTTTGGTCACCCTCAAAGGGCCGGTTGTATCTGTAGGACTATGTGTCCACTCTTTATTATCATAAATAATTGTCACTGCATTCAATTATTACTGTTTTTTGTAATAATGTAAGTAATAACTAGCTCTGAAAGCAGAAACAGTCAGAATAATGGCAAGTAGATATTTAAATGTACAATTATTGTACAATTTATTGAAAAATGATTTTTGGTAACTGCACCGGGTGGTGGAGGCTCGCTAGGGTTTCATGCAGGACCTTTGCAGAGCTACTAGTACCTGGAGATGCTGGGGTCCTTCTGCATGCAGGACAGATGTTCTGCCAGTGAGCCACCACCCTTCACCAAAGGGACTGGCTGAGGTTGACTCACTGGAGCTGCTCTCCTGGTTCCAGGGTTTAAGGGCCAGAAGTATAAAGCAGCATCCTATGTTTCTGAGGAGAGGGAGGGGAGGGGAGGGAGGAAGGAAGGAAGGAAGAAAAGAGGGAGTGGGAGGGAGAGAGGAAGGAAGGAAAGAGGGGAGAGAAAGAAGAGTAGGAAATAAGGAAGGGAATAAAGAAGGAAAGAAAAAGAAAGAGGGAGAGAAGACGGAAAGGGAGAAAGAAGGACGGAAGTAGAGAGGGAAAGAAAGAATAAGAATGAGGGAGAGGAAGAAAGATGGGAAGGATGGATGGAAGGAAGGAAGGAAGGAAGGAAGAAAAGAGGGAGCAGGAGGGAGAGAGGAAGGAAAGAGGTGAGAGAAAGAAGAGTAGGAAAGAAGGAATAAAGAAGGAAAGAAAAAGAGGGAGAGAAGACAGAGATAAAGAAGGAAGGAAGGAGAGGGAAAGAAAGAATAAGAACGAGAGAGAGGAAAAAATAAAGGGAAGGGGGGGTCGCCGCCTTGATTCAGCGCCAGAAAAGAGCGCGAAGGGACCCAGGGGCAAAAAGCATTTCCCGTGCAGCGTGAGGCAGCGGGTGTCCGTTTTAGGAGAAGTGCGTAAAGCCTCAGAGTTGCACGTTCGTGAGGCTGAGCCGCTGCTGAGCTCACGTTCATGAGGCTGAGCTGCAGCAGGAGGAGGATGAGGTGAGGCAAGAGGAGGAGGAGGAGGCTACCCTGGTCGGTGCCCGGCAGCGCTGTGTGGAGATTCCCGAGCCTCTGGGACGCAGCAGTGCTCTGTAGCACTTTGAATCCTCCTCCTCCTCCACACGGCGCTGCTGGGTGCTTTGTCTGTGCTTCAGCTTCAGCAGCAGCAGCAGCCGTTTCCAGGCGCCGAGCCATGGCAGGAGGAGGAGGATTCAAAGTGCTACAGAGCACTGCTGCGTTGCAGAGGCTCGGGACTCTCCGTGCGGCGTTGCCGGGCGCTGACCCGGCAAGCTGCCTCCTCCTTCTCCTGCTGCTGTGGCTCGGGGCGCTCCACGCAGCGCTGCTCAGGCTGCCTTTCTATCCCCCCCGCTCCAACTATTTGTCGGCGCTTTGTCGGCGCGGCGCTTCAGCAGCAAGGTCCTGCTGCTGGGTCCCACTGGCTGGGGCGCTCGGCGGGCCACATGACGAGGTCTGGCGGGCCGGATTTGGCCCCCGGGCCTTGTGTTTGACACCCGTGCTCTACAGCACAGGAGCTGGCAACACAGTTTGAGGCACGCGAGACATTTAAGTAAGCAGCGAGGAGGAAGGCAGGAAGTCCTGCCAAAGTTCCTTTCTGCTGTTCCTTCCAGTCCTGGGGTATCAAGTCATTAGAACTTTCAAGCAACCCCAATGCAAAAGTGGAGCATAACCCAGTCTCTTTCAGACTCTTTCTAAGTTCCCTCATAATCTGATACGACAAAGAAGCCCAATTGTACTGAACCTGTCCCTGGACATTAACAACCTGAGTTACAGGGAAAGCTTGCATTCCCGCTTCTAACTCTTCACTAGTCAAAGCTCCCTTATCTCTCTCCATCTGAAATCCTTGACACACCGCGCTCACCATCGGCTTTTCAGGGGCCAATGGAGAGCCCAAGGAATTAACATCCTGAACCCCTGCTGTATCTGCATTAGCAGCTACTGTAGCTGTCTTTGCCTTAGGGGCTGAAACTGGAGAAGTTTTAACCTTCTCCCCTTGGAGCCGAGAATCGGGCAGGGATGGTCCCTGATTGCTGGTTACTGATCTCTTTCGGTTAGATCCCAATGCAATCCCTACCTTTGCTATCGCGTCTCTACACCTTTGCCACAACAACACAGTCGCTATGGACGCACGGGGGGAGGTCAACAACACCATCCCTATTCTCTCCCAATCCCGCAGATTTAAAGAGACTGCTTCCGGGTAGGATGGGCAATAGCTCTCTATATCCTCCAATAATTCCACTAGTGATTCCACACTATGCACTACCTGACCAGAGGCTTCTATAAGCCCCTTCAACTCTTCCGCGTGCTGCAGTCGCTGAGCTGATTCCTGTTGTCCCATACTCACGTTGAGCGCGCTGCGCTGAGGATCCAGACTATCTCAGTCTCTTATGAATAGGGCGATCACGTCCGGGTCGCCACCAATGTTGAGGTGGCAAACAGACGCAACACAAAGGTAGTATATTCCGGGGGTGACCCAGAGCAAAAGCAGGAGCCCCCTTTTATTGAGATTTTGTAACCAAGTAAATCATTAACAACCAGTGCAGTCTTCCTCCAATGACAGCCAGGACATCCCAGAAAAGGTGGAACTTCCCCATGTGTCACATCCTGCCAACACCCAGTTTTCCCTCCATAAGGGAAGTGCCTGATCCTCACGTATCCCTCAAACACCTCCTTGTCACATGTGCGCTCTTTACACACACCCCTCCCCTCAATCTTGTGACTGCTGCTAGCCTCCCCAAACCTCCTCCCCATTCCATTGTTTTCCCCCTGACCTGGGTTCAACCTCTCTGGCTTGGACCTGCTTCCCTTGTTATAACTTGCCCAAACCAGTTCCATCCTGTTCTCCCCACCTCTGCCCAGTCCTATGGTGACCTGCTCTGTCCCAATGACCTAACCTATAGATGCGTGTATGCTTATACCGACGTACAATGTGGCTTGCCAGCATTGCACGCGATAACCTTTTACATTTGACAGCTCTCCTGCCAGGCTTGATGCGGCTTGCCGACATCAACCCCAGAATCACTCCCACAGTGGTTTAGGTTAGGCTTACGATAACTTGAAGTCAAAGTCTGATAGTGTTAATGTATAACAGTAACTAAGCTTGTAAACTTATGCATTGTTAAGAAAAGAAAAAACCTATGCTCTCAAGAAAATAAAATTCATCTTCTTTTTGTGCCAAAGAGTATCGTCTTAGTTATTCCAGCAGCATATTAAAACTCACAGAGGTGGAGACTCAGAAAAGGGCAAAACTTACCTAAGGAAAATGAGATAGTTTGTGTCCTAGAGTCACACAGGAAGGGCAGTATGGTGAAAACCTAGAGTGCCACAGGTTTGCCAGGGTGATATGGCAGACTGATACAGTGGGGATCTGAGTTGAGGGAGTCCTTGTTCTGTAGGCAAGAGGTTGTTCATTCAAATAGCCCTGAGTGTTTGTGAGATCAGGCCACGAAAGCTGGAGTTAGACTCTCTTTACTGAGAAGCCCAGAATTGATTGGTTTATTTTGAGCCGTAAGGAATTGAGGGGGGATTGCTTTACCCCTGTACCCTTTCGTCTCATAATCTATTGGCATCGTCGGCGCACCCCCATGCATAGATCGCCCCACCCCTGAACTGACTCACGCAAGAGCATGGCTTCACTGCAAGCTGAGCTTGGCAGTGGCAGTGCTAAAGGAGGGGAAATGGGACATTCTGGGATCAAATCAGAAGTCAGGGTGGCTTCTGTAATTCCATGACGTCCTGGGAGAATTGGGACACTTGAAGGGTATGATAGCTCTGTGATGGGAAATATGTGTGATACTGCTTTGAATGTATAGTAGGAGATGGGGCCTCAGATCAAATGCAGAAGGTCTGGGCCTAGCCAAGGGCACATACAAACGTGACACCTAACACAGGAGGAAAGCAAAATTTGTTGTTGTCATTGGAGGAAACTTTGTGTGTGGCATCTTCAACCTCCACGACTGGGAACCGAGTTCTCAAAAGAGTTCTGCTTAGCCCATTTTTTGAAACAAAGGGTTTGGTTCATCCAAAGCAATTTGAATCACCACTGCTTTCAGTGGGAGAGATTTAAGTGCATGGTTAATTCTCCCCTAGAAGTGAATAGAAGTCCAAATAATTTACCTATGCCTTATAATGTGATAAATACGCAAGCAGGATTTGAACGACGAGCAGCAGAGAGAATGAGAGATTATTGTATTGTGATTAAGATATAAGAGAGAGAAGATAGGGAAATACAAAACACTAAGGAAAATGGGATGGGAAGTCAATAAAACAAAAGAAAAAATATTATGTATTGGAATTATATTTGAAATTTGTGGGAATTTATTAAATATATTTGGAAAAATAACAAATTACCTATGTAAGGGCAATGGGTGTTTGTGGGTGCCTACTAGTTCCTCCTGTAGTGTTCATGAAAGGTGGCAGTAAATATCTCCTCCAAAATGCACAATGCTAATGCGACCATTTCCTATTCCTGCTCAGTTCCTGTTTGTACTGGCTCAGCATGTCCTATATGAAACACATGCCCTTAAACACAGCTACATTTGATGGGAGGCCAGGATTGGAACCCCACCCTCCCTTCCATTCTGAGCATAGGGGAGATTCAAAGAGCTTGGAGATAGCTAATGTAGAGGTCTTTTGTATCCATTGGTGGTGGTGACTGATGGACAATTTCTTTTGCTTTCCTTCAGATGTGACAAACATGCTATGCCACACACCCCACAGCAGCCATTTTGTGTTACGCCACACACACCTGTGGTGGCCATTTTGTGCTATGCCACCTTATGCAAGCGGCACTCGTGGCATTTTCTCAAAGTTCCAAATGTGCCAAACTGACCCCTCCCCCATCCAAAAGGTGGCGACCTCTGAGGTACACAATAGAATAGGAGCATCTGTTTGAGCTCTGCGAATTCATTTTGTTTCCACCATTCTGTAGAAACTGGCCACCACTTCCAGCATTCCAAAAAGAAAAAAAATAACCCCGCAAAATGAGGCTGTTGTCTTAAGCACAGTTGCTTGGGGAAGAGTGTGTGTGGAAATGAAAACCCCTCTCAACAATTCCACCAAAATGCAGTTCAGATTTAGGTGTGTTTCAAAACCTAGCTGAATATCCAGATGAAGAGGAATTATTGATATCTCACCGCCCCCCTCTCATGCACACACACACACACACACACACACACACACCTCTTTTTGCTGTTTTTATTATAATAAGACTATATGATCCAGAATGTTTTTTTAAAAAAAACAAACAGCTTTTCCGAAGGGGAGCTCTGCCTGGTCTGATGAATGAGGAGATACAGGAGTGTTGTTCAGTATAAAAGCATTCTTATCTTTATCACCAGCCTGGAAAGTCTTCGTGTTTATTTATTATTTATTTAAAAGGCTTATACCTCTTCTCAGAACAATCATCTCGCAAAGTTGATTTACGGCCGCTAAAAGGCCCAGGAAACGATCCAACTGCCGTGCCCTGGAGAGAGCTGCGGTTTGTAGTCTGAGGGTGTTGGATCAGCCCTGTCATTAGAGGCCTCGCTGGCTTGGAGCGCATCCCAGCCACAACTTGGACGGCTTTAAAAGACTATTGGGCAAAATCGTGGAGGGTAAGGCTATCGGTGGCTACTAGCCAAGGGGGCTATGCTCTGTCTCTATCGTCAGAGGCAATAAGAGGTCTGAATACCGCTTGCTAGAAATCCCAGTGTGAGGAAAGTGCTCTGGTGCTGAGGTGCTGCTTGTGGGTTCCCCACAGACACCTGAATGGCCACTGTGAGAACAGGATACTGGACTAGATCCAACAGACTCTTCTTATGTTCTAAAGGTAAGGCAATGATGGCCATTCCTGTAGTCCAGCCACTGAAACTAAGACTTGTGCTTTGACCAGAAACGACCATTAGTGTGGAATGTGGTGTCACAACTGCTGATAGGAGTAAGATCCTATTAGAACTCTGAACAAGGAACTGAACTGGTTGTCCATTTTTTAAAATAATAATAATAATAATAATAATAATAATAATAATAATAAATTTTTATTTATACCCCGCCCTCCCCGTCAAAAACCGGGCTCAGGGCGGCTCACACCAACAAAACCACAATAAACATAAAAACAATTAATTAAAATACAGATTAAAATACAGTATTAAAATTTAAAATGCAGCCTCATTCCAAGTAGTCCATAAATCCAGGCCATGAGGGAGGAAAACACAGGGGTCAGGCTAAGTCCAACCCAAAGGCCAGGCGGAACAGCTCTGTCTTGCAGGCCCTGCGGAAAGATGACAAATCCCGCAGGGCCCTGGTCTCCTGGGAAAGAGCGTTCCACCAAGTTGGGGCCAATACTGAAAAGGCCCTGGCTCTAGTAGAGGCCAACCTAGCCACCTTATGGCTCGGGATCTCCAAAGTATTGTTGTTTGTGGACCTTGAGGTCCTCCGCGGGGCATACCAGGAGAGGCGGTCCCATAGGTACGAGTTACCGGGCCAAGTTGATGGATTTGATTTGATTTATTGAATTTATATACCACCCCAGATAAGGAAGAAAAGTCAATACCTACGACCCACTGAATCACATTCCACAATTCTTCCAGTCTTGCTCTGTGGGCCGCATTCTGTCCTTCTACATGGCACACCACTCCCCAGTGCCTTCACAAAAGGAGGAAAACGAAACCAGGCACTCAAATCTCCAGAGCCATCAGTTTTGTAAGGATTCGAGTTGGGTAAGATAGAAAGATGGGAAACAGGCCAACCTACGGCTCTCGCGTAAATAGACTCCTTGACCCTTATTTTTCTCTACTCCCAATACAGCTGAGGATGTGTGAACATAAGGCACTTTATTTGTTTGGGGCCAAACCATATTCTTCATAAAGATGTGGTGCAGGTGAGGCTTTCCAAGATAAATGTGCAAAAAATGGCGGTGCTGTAACTGGGATCAGCTGCAGCCATGAATTTTATGAATGGTTTACTGGAAAGCCAATTAAATGGTAACATCAGTCCAAATATGAGCTCTGTATTGTTCCGGTTCCAAGGCTGCAGATGGGTAATTCACTAGGAAAGTGCTTTCCATGGCCAAACATTTCAAGCAGCCTTGCTTGCCTTGGACCAGTTTCTTAACCACAGGATTGGAGGGAAAGCTTCTTTTGCTGCAATTTAGGTTTTTTGTGTGTGCTTTCTCTCTCTCTCCACATACTGCTGCGGCTGCAAAAAAAAAAAAAAAGGAGCAAAGAGGAAACTTCAAATGTCAAACTTCTGCTCAGTCTTCCTCACAAATGGAATTCTAGCTCTCTTACTTAAAAATCCAAGCACAAGCCAAACCATTTTCAGGGGCATCCAAATGTCAAGGCAAGAGGCAGGAGCAGGTCAGGGATCATTCACAAGGTGTGTGCGAAGTTAACTCTTTATTCAAAGAAACAAAACAGCTCGGGCCTAGTGAGCACAGCAACTCTTCCCAGTAGGTCTTGCCTCCAATGAGGCAGTTGCGAGGACTGAATGTCCCCACCTTCTCCTCCTCCCCAGGATGCTCTCCAAGCAACCTGAGACTTCTTCACATTGTTTCTTTGCTCTGCCCTCTTCATACCTCTTCAGGTTCTGGGAGAGCAGGGGGAGGGGAGCTCTTTGCAGCAGGAGAGGGAGACTCCTTGGCTTCTTCAGCAGCCTGCCTCCACTCTGCCTCTTACCACCCCACCCCCTCCTCACCAGCCTCCACTTCAGCCTCTGGTTCTGCACTGCTCTCTGGCACAGCCTCTTCCTGCTCACTAAACCCTGTTACCTCTTCAGCTTCTGACACCTCCTCCTCCCAGGCTGCTCCCACTTCTCCATCTGACCACTCAGCGTTGTCCCACAACCAATTCCCTGGCCACATGTGTGTTGGTGGGTGTGCTGTTGCTGGGGAAATTTGCATGTAGCAAATGATTGATTGACAGCCTTACCCTATATATGCTTAGCGAGCAGCTTTCAGTTCCACTTTTGCTGCTCGCAACGAATCTCCCACCCGCCCTCCTCTAATTTTAGGTGTTCTTGCATTGACCTTGCTGCGCCTCTCATGGGGTCGCCTGTTTTGGATCAGGGGCCTGGTAGGAATTTTGCCACTTGGCTGATTGGCTGGTGCCAGGTGGTTTTTGCCTACTACGCTGCAATAAGTCACAACTTGTAAGGTTGGCGGTTAGGCATTGGCTCAAATTGGATGATGGAGGGGTACGGATTTTGGTTGGGCCTGCCCCTCATGGTTGCTGCTGCCTTTAGGGGTATTCCTCTAAAGGAATCCTGGGGCTCTACATGTTTGTCCGTTTATCCCCGTTAGGGGCCAGGGCCACGCATGAGCTTCGGTGAGCATCTGAGGGATGAGGTCAAGGGCATGGGCCCCTGCCCCAATCTCCCCCAGAGGGTGCTTACCTACTGGCTCCCCTACTAGGCTAGTGGGAGTCAGATCTGTCCCAGGCGGGGAACAGACGGCAAGAACCAATGCCTAAGCAACCACTCACATCCAGTTGTATTTAAATAAAGTTGTGGCCAAATTAATGCCAAAAACCTTAACCTTAAAATATTGTGTAAAGTGTGAGTTATTGGGGGGATGTCTTGGTACCTCGGCACGCGACAATAATTCTGAGGTCTGTTCCTCTATCGCCGCATACACGAAATGCTGTACCACAAGTCTGACTTCGGGAATCTGAAAGGCACAACTATTCCAAAAGAACAGCAGAAATTTGCCTGCATTTTCATCCACGGCATCTCCGGCAAAGTTTTTTTTGAGATAGCCTGGCTCCTTCACCTACGGCCTCAAAAATATGAAGAAAGCACCATCACCATGGCAACAAGGTGCTTCTGCCACCCACAAAAATAAAGGGCTAGCTATTAGTTTCCAGTGATAGCATCTTATGTTTAACTGCCACAAGCAGCGCTGACAGGGTCAGTCCTTGTTACAATAGCCGTTGCTCCTTGGTCCAAGGAAGAAAAAGCCACGACCTGCTCAAATTGACTGTGATGGACACAGTCATAAATTGTTTGCGTTCACCAACTTTGCTGCTATAAAGCAACCATGCCCTGCCACCTCACCCTTCCCCTTCTGGGAGAGAACCAAGACACTCCCTGTGCTCTCTTACCCCAAAGAACAGGCGCTTGAAAATTTGCAGATTTGAATTTGCTTTTGGAATCATTTCACGAAGTTTCCTGAATAGTAAGATCAGGATGGGCATCTTCTAATCATCATGTATTTGCATCACTGTGACAGAGAAATGTATCTGATTTACAGTTGTTACAGTAAACAGCACTCCCGTTTCAGATGGTTCATCAAGTCCTGCAAAAGAATTAGGCTTGAAGATGTGTCGCATGTGTGAGACAAAAAAGTGTATATTAGGAAAAATTCACACCAAGGTGGATTTTCAAGAGGACTTTAAAAAAAAATCACAAACTGGTGTGGACTTGTGGAGAACAGAAGACTGGGTAAAATGAGAAACTGAGAGTAGCTGAAATTGAAAGTTTCACCCATCTCTGCTTTATGATACCTTATGTTTTGCTCATCTGCTAAGAGTTAAATCAGTAAACACTGAACGGGAATAACTCTTGGCATTTTATACATTCATTTATGTCTGCTTTTGCCCCTCTCTTCTGCTTAATGCAAATGTGCAAGGGCTTGTCTGGATAGTCACTCAGTATCAGAAATATTGTGGGTGGCAGAGTTTAAATGTAGCAAATCCCTCAGGGCTTTCACCGAGCCATGAAAATGACAATCGAAAACCCAGACTTACCGACAGCTGTAAAATCAAAACAATGGCTTTGTTCAAGAAAGCTCTAAGTGCTTCAGACGCTTTAAGTATCTAATGATCATTTTTAGCTTCCGTATCATTCCCCCACACACATCCTACATCTTTCATGCTAAAGAAAGACACTAATAAGTACTGCTGTCTGCACCACAGCATGCTCTCTGGATATTAGGATGCAAGAGCTGACAACTCTCTTTTGGAAAAATCGGTTTTGCCTCTGTCAAATTTTGCTCCCAGCAACACAGGACCTTAAGACAGGAATACTATATTTACTTACCTTAGAGTCAGCCGCATCGAACTGAGTGCAACTTGTTTTTGAATAAGTATAGGAACATAGGAAGCTGCCTTATACTGAGCCAGACCGTTAGTCTGTTGAGTTCAGTATTTTCTACATTGACTCGCAGTGGCTCACCAATCTGCATTTTAATTGAAATTTTTTTAATGCTTGCTTTGATATTCTTGTTGTTAGCTGCCCTGAGCCCGGTCTTGACTGGGAAGGGCGGGGTATAAATATTATTATTATTATTACTATTATTATTATTATTATTGGAGACAGAGAAGTGCAGCGTGTCATTTTGTCACAACACATAGTAAGTTTTTTGTGTGCAACATCTGGAGGATTGTTATTATAATTCAGATGAAGCATTCAACAGGTTTAGGGGAAAGGCTGCTATTCTTCTTAAAGCCTTTTCAGGTGTAATGGATCCTGTGCAATGGTTTTCTATCCCAGGCTACACAGCAATGGTAGAAGCTTTCTCTGCAGCACATTGACATCATAACAATAATAAAGATTTTTTTGTGTGTCTCTGCCCGTAGGTCTGGCTCTTGTACCTCTTCTCTTCCAGTGGAGTCAGCCAAGGGTTAAAAACTATAGGTGGAAAACCATAAAAAACACTCAGAGGAGTCCTTGCAAATACAAAAGTATTTGAAAAGGCAAGTAATAATTTGTAATTTTAACAGAGCCGGGCATTGTTAAAACAACAACAGCAACAACAACAGCGAAGTATGGTTGCTAAATCTCATGTTTTGAAGTTCTAAAGCTGGCCAGTATTAATTTGTCATTAAGTTCAGAATAGCTCCTGTTTAGATAAGAGGCTCCGTTCAAAGGCATCACACCCATTAGGGAAAGTATGCTGAAAGGAGACTGCGGCGCAGAGGGATCTAACAGTAGCTGTTAATGTTTTGCCTATACCTGAACCTAATGGATGTTAATGCATCTCCTGTGCCACGTGTGGAGATAAATTTACAATGCTAATAGTTCCATATGCCATAACAATATACTACTGTGCCAACAAGTGCCTATTTTATATGAAAAATGACTTTTGTGTTTAGATCAGATTGAACGGCAAATTGCAGGACGCTGATGCTTACAATCTGGTGGTGAGCTGTAAAGTGTCATTAGCACACAAAAAAATTAAATGCAAACTGTTAAGAAAAATGAGGTCTGGGGAGGGGGGGCAATTAGCTAAGACGATGCACCTACCTGCTCTAATTTTCTGAACACTCTGGGTTGCTTAGAGCATTATTCATTAATGATATTGGAGTGTTCTTGCAAATCATTCCAGTGTCTGAGATATAACATGGGAAGACAGGAGATGAGTGGAGGCTGGAAAAGTAGGGCTCCGTCACACTGAATTTAAAAGGAGGGAAGAATTAAAAGCCCTCCCTCCTGTTTAAACTACTGCAGCCATTTCTGTCAATCTCCCATTCTCTTGCCAATCCGCTCTTTCCACTGCTTGGCCAATCCCAATCCAAAACATTTGCTATGGCCTGGAGGTCTCTCTAACCCCATGGTTTCCAGCGTGGGGCACACGCCTCACAGGGGGGGGGATTAGATTTTTAGGGGGGCATTCAAGAATGAGTTATTAACAGTGAATGGCATTTTAGGCTTCTAGCACATGAAAAGGAGTTCACTTTTTAAATAATAAGTATTATACATCACCAAGGGTGGGGGCATCAGGATTTTAGAGATGCTTAGGTGGGGCATAGGGGACCCAGGTGGTGCTGTGGGTTAAACCACTGAGCCTAGGGCTTGCTGATCAGAAGGTCGGTGGTTCGAATCCCTGTGATGGGGTGAGACCCCGTTGCTTGGTCCCAGCTCCTGCCAACCTAGCAGTTCGAAAGCACGTCAAAATGCAAGTAGATAAATAGGAACCGCTACAGCGGGAAGGTAGACGGCGTTTCCATGTGCTGCTCTGGTTCACCAGAAGCGGCTTTGTCATGCTGGCCACATGACCTGGAAGCTATACACCGGCTCCCTCGGCCAATAATGCGAGATGAGCGCGCAACCCCAGAGTTGGTCACGACTGGACCTAATGGTCAGGGTTCCCTTTACCTAGGTGGGGCATGGCCCAAAAAAGGTTCAGGACCACTGCTGTAACCCATCTCCAGGCAGGAAAAGAAAACATCAACTTAGCAACTTACTATGGCACCCCCAGGTACTTTTGCTGGATTTTGTTTTAAAAAATCTTCATTTACATCCTTATCACCAATTAACCAGTGTTGCCGCTAATAAAAACAAAGAAAGAAAAAGGTTTACCGTACTATACAATGCAATTTGTTAGGACTATGCATGTGTGAGAGAGCATACACACGCAATCACACACAACCCAGGCCCTAGACGGACCTGGCCAACACAAGACCAGGATCCAGCCTCAAATGGGTGGCATGTGACTCCTGATTGTGCTTGGATGTTGTACTAGCCCAAGCATCCCCAAACTGCGGCCCTCCAGATGTTTTGGCCTACAACTCCCATGATCCCTAGCTAACAGGACCAGTGGTCAGGGATGATGGGAATTGAAGTCCAAAACATCTGGAGGGCCGGGTTTGGGGATGCCTGTGCTAGCCCTGCTTGGCCTCCCCATTCTTCCAAAAAAAACCCATCATTGTTCCCAATGTGTCTCAGCATGGTATGGTTGAGGTCCCAGCTGTCCCCATCTCCACCACCACTAACAAATGCAACCTTCTCCCATTCTATCGCTACCACTTAATCAACCACTCTCACAAGTGGTTTGCATTGTGAGTTTTTCTTGTGTTGCAAACCACTTGTGAGAGTGGTTGATTCCAGACTGTTGTTACAATATTTCCGGATAATAATAATAATAATAATAATAATAATAATAATAATTTATTATTTATACCCCGCCCATCTGGCCGGGTTCCCCCAGCCACTCTGGGCGGCTTCCAAAAAAAACAGAAATTCTAAAATACAGAAAGAGATTCAATTACACACCGGAAAATTCAGGTTGTGCAATTATAGTTGATTTGCTTCCCCCAAACACCAAGTGGGATAACACTTGCTTGGACGCAGGCTTCTGTCTTACAAATTTCAGCAGCGGCCTGTGCATGGCCGAAATTTGGTGTATGCCCATACCTCTCGACTTCCGTTCTCCTCCATTCATTATGTTAGAGTTGCAAAGCCCTGCACCGCCCTCTAGTGTCAGCTCCCAGTGTGGCAGACCCAGTCACACTGCCCAGAAACTGCCTCTGACGCAACATCGTCTAACCTCCCCACCAACAAATCAGAATGAACGCTCATTTAATAGCCACTGCCACCTACTTCCCCTGCAAGCAAGTCAGGGAAGCACTCGATGTTCACCAAAAAGTAGCCAATAAATATTTATAATCAGTGCTATTTCCTAGGAAAAGAGGTGCCAGAACTCACCATGGACACCTCCCTTGTTCTCTTATAATGGCAATGATGAACACCTGAGAGGTGCCAGAACTGAATTCTGGTGAGTTTCGGCTGGGGGAAAAAGGTTCTGCTCTTAGCAAGCCAATCATAAAAAAAAGCGGGGAAAGGGAGAGAGAGGGGGGGCACTAATTCAAAGAGATTATAGCATGGAGCCTTTCCCACACATACACATACACACACTGCAGGTAAAATATTACAAAACAATTGCAATAGCAGCCACAGAGGTGGAGCTGATGTTTGGCCGTGTGTCCATTTGCCCAATGTTTGAGGGTAGCTGCTCTGAATTATTGAAGAAGTGGTTTCATAGGCACTACAATCAGTAAATTATTCAAGCCCTGTTCACATCTGTAAACACACATTTAGATGCAAGTATTTTATGAACATGTAAATAGAAGTGACACATTTGGGAGAATGGGGATATAAAAGGATGCTTTCAGATTCTTTTTTATTACCTGTGAATCCCTTATATATTTGCAAATCCTCTTCCCTTCCCAAATCTCATAAGATGGCAACGAATGTCTCCTCCTGTCTTCCTTTGTACATATTTCTTCCAACATATTCCTTCCCCCACTTTTATGAACATGGAATAAAACTCCTTGGGGACTCTTAGCAGCGAAATCAGATTTGGGGATAGCAATAAGGACGTTATCCTGGAGATTAATTCCTTCCTCCTTTGCCATCCCTAAACACACAACACCCAGGAGCACAGTATAAATAGAGCTGCTGTCTACAAGTTGGAAAGAAATATAAAATAAAGCTTCCATCACCAGTATTTCTTTTCTCTTTTCCTTCTGAGGTGCATTGTCTGCAGCAGAATCTGCCAGCGGCAAATCCTTGTGGAATAGCGCTTGGTAGCATCCTTCTTCTTCTTTTGAGATAGTCATGAGACTTGTGGCATCAAGTGGCAGATGAACCTGCCTTTTGTCTTAGGCTATTTTGTGGCTTCATTGCCCCCCCACCGACAATCTCAAGGAATCTCAGGGATGGAGGAAGATAAAGGTCTAACCCACCTGCCCAAAAGGTTCCTCCCTCCTGCACTAAGAAGCCACTGAAGAGTCAGAAAATACCACAGGGAAGAAGGAAAAATTAAGCAGAGAAGAGAAGAAGCTCAGGGGTCTGGTATGGAGGCCTGGATGGCAAAAGACTATAAACAAGGGGTGGGGTGAAGGGAAAGTGAAGTGGTGATTGTAAGGATGGATTAATAGGATTATAACTGGACTGCTGACTACGGAACTTACTGGATTGGTGGGGTGGAGCCCCACCCTTGGGGGTGTAAGGTTAGATTGGGAATAGTTATAGTTTTAAAAGTGAATTGATTTTGGAAAAAGGTGAAAATATGGAGGCCTATAGAGGGGGTAAAAATTAGGCACGGGAAGAAAAAATGGGAGTTTGATTTTTCAGTGATTGGATATTAGGTGAGAATGATAGTAGTTAGTTTAAAAGTGGTATAAGGTATAAAGGTGTATTTTATAAATATGAAACTGTTGAAGATGATAAATAAGGGAGGAAAACCGGGGAAGGGGGGAGGGTGGGGAAGCCCACAAAATATGGTTTAACAATTATGAATGCAAGAAAGATTTTTTTTTGTCTTTTTTCTTTTTTGTCACTTTTTTCTTCTCTTTTTTCTCTTTTTCTCTTTTTTATTCTTTTTTTGGTATGACAATAGATGGTTGGATGGATGACCTCCTGCGTACTGCCCTGGTTTACTGGAGCTTTCTGGTGGCAGGGGGGGGCTTCGGGGGAAGGGGAGGGGGAGGAGGACAGAAATCCAATCATAAAATGGACCACCTCTGACTGTTCACCTGCGTGGGATACTTCTGTGGCAGGGGAGGACCCATGGAGGGGGGTGGGAAGAAGGTGGATAAGGTGTTCATGTATGTACCATCTTTTGTAATTTGTAAAATCAATAAAAATTATGTTCAAAAAAAAAAGAGTCAGAAAATAAATGTTGTACATTGCATTTCAGAATCCTTCCTTCAAGTGTCCCCATGTTTTGTGAACTAGGCACATCGCCACCTGGGCTTAGCTTTCGCCCTGCTCTTTCCAGGAACAGAGCCATTCTTTAAAGCAGAGCTTTCCAAACTTTTCATGCCGGTGACACAGTTTTTAGACATGCATCATTTCGCGACACAACAGTTCAGTGTTACTATCAAACCGGAGGTTAAACTAACCCCTTTCCAGCCCCGGGAGGAGCACGGGGAGCGTTCGCACGACACACCTACACACTGTAGTCGACACACTAACGTGTCATGACACACAGTTTGGAAAGCTCTGCTTTAAAGCTCTCTGTCCAAGCGTGCTTTTTATTGGCCGAGAGTTCCCTGCTGGTAGTGCTCAGTGGCAGGTTTTCACGTGGGAAAGAACTCCCGAGCCAAAAGGGGAGGGGGAGGCTCTTGGACACAGAGCTTTAAAGTGTGGGCTGTACCTGGAAAGAGCAATTGAAAATTAAGCGTGGATAAGCCCTAAGACTAACAACAACAACAACAACAACAACAACAACAACATCAACTCAATTGATATACAGTGGAACCTCGGTTTTCGAGCGTCTCAGAAGCCGAACATTTCGGAATCCGAACACCAAAAACCCGGAAGTAATTGCTTCTGTTTTCGAATTAGTCGAATGGCTTCCGCTGCATGTTTTAAAATTTTCTCAATGGATTTTGCCAACCGCCCATTGCTGCTCGGTTTTCAAATGCTTCAGAAGTCGGACGGTCTTCCGGAACAGATTACGTTCGAAAAACAAGGTTCCACTGTGTGGGATGGAACACTGGGGCAGACAAGTCACAACAGTTCCTAGAGTGTCCACTAACAGGAACTCACCTGGAGGGACACCTGACTACAGGTCAGTTCCTGTTCCCTCAGACATGCAAATGAGTTGGATTAGATAAGCCCCTAGCCTGCAATCACTCGCTCTCTCAGATACTTCCTCCTTCGATGGGAACACATCTCCAGAGAATCTCCAGTTAGCATGGTTCTCACTCTAGGCCTGCAGCCAAGAGTGAGACCAAATGGAGTCTTACTTTACTAAGTAGTCTCTAGATGTATATATACTTGTAACTTTCTAAGCAAGCCTGCCTTTCTGAGATTATGCTGTAACTCAGGATGAAACTGTAAGTAAACTCTATCTTATTTTATAAACACTGTGTTGTGTATTTCTTTTAAGAGGGACAAAGGGGACCTTTGCCAGGAAGTGTAATATTGAACTATAAAGTGTAATATTGTTATAGAGATTCTAGCGAATCTAACGCACATGCTTTGCTGCGCACAAAAGGGGAATGTCACTCTGCTGATATTGGAAGCTTGCTAACACAAGCTTGGATAGGATCTATCTAATAATATATCCTAATCCACATCCCTAACATTCCCATAAAGGGTTATTACGGCCCAGGACTGCGTATTTTTGTGTATTTTTGAAGGATTGCTTTGGATTGTGATTTTGAACTGAGTAGGATTTTTTCAGTTAGAACTTCCTGGTGAGCACATGGTCTATTGTTCTCCAGTGTGCCTAGGGGATTAGCTACCCCTCCCCTCCCTCAGAGTTTACAGCACTGAGAACTCAGAGGCAGTGAAGATTATTTTGCATTTTGAGATATTTTTAGAGATTTTGAGTTTGGAATTTTTGGCAAATTTTTGAATTTTGAGAAATTTTTAGAATTTTGAGATTCCAAGATGGCTTTTGCAGATTTTGATAGTGGAGTTAAGCCAGGATTCATGGCTCTAGATGATGACAATTATGTATTTTGGAAACAACGCCTGATAGCATTTTTAGATGCAAGGAATGTTTTGGATGCCATTGAAAAACCTATGCCTACTGGCACAACAGCAGAGGATTTAGCCAAGATAGCAAATTGGAAACGCATGAACAGCGAGGCCAGATACATAATTTTGAGCGGACTTCGCAACAGGCATCTAACATCAGTTAATAGCAAAGATGATGCAGCTAAAATCTTAAAAGATATTGAGCGCAGGTATGGAGCATCTACTAAGAACTCCTACAGGAATTTGATGAGCAAATTAACTGCGCTGAGGATGAATTCAAGAGAAGAATTCACTGACCATATCAGCAAATTTAGTGAAATTGTTCAGAGGATTGATCTTACTACTAAAGCCCTTGATGAAGAAACAAAGGTTTCATTCTTGATAGCATCTCTAGGACCAAGCTTCAGTTCATTCAAGAGTTGCATGGATCACAAAAGGGACCTGACTTTTGAAGAACTGATTGATCATTTGAGAGAGGAATGCAGAGATTACCTTGATTCTTCAGAAAGGAATACAGGGAGAAAGGACACTAATTATGCTTCCAAGCATTTTCAAAGGTCCAGACAAACGCCAAAGGAAATAATTTGCTTTAACTGCAATTTAAAAGGGCACATGGCAAAGGAATGCCGGGCACCTAGGAATAAATCCCGCCCCTTTCCACCAAAAGGCGAAAAGAAGGGGGGTCGTGGGCGTGCAATGATATTGCAAGAAAGAAATGTAGCTTTCCAGAGCTGTGAAGGAAAGCGCAATAAGTGGCTTCTGGACAGTGCAGCAAGCAGCCACTTCTGTTATAAAAGGGAATATTTCAATGAAATAGACAATAATAAACAGTCTGAGATTGAAATTGCTGATGGAAATGTTATAAAGTCAATAGGTGCAGGATCTTTGAACTTGAATTTCAAAGTGAACAATGAGTCTTTTGATACTACAGTGAGTAATGTTAAGTATGCACCAAAGCTGAACTGTAATCTAATAAGTGTGTCTAGCTTGGACAAGAAAGGTTTTGAAATTATATTTAAAAATGGACAATGCAATGTGATAAAAGATGGTGAAGTGTTTATTCAAGCCAAACTAATCAATGATGTGTATGAGATTGATATTTCAGAGAATGAGTCTGCAAGGTTTGCACAACCCAGCAGAAAGGATCAACCAGATCTGGAACTCTGGCACAAAAGGCTTGGACACAGGGATACCAACCTTATCCTGAAAATGCAGAAGGAAAATCTGGTAAAAGGTCTACAGGTAAAGAATTGCAGTACACCAATGCCAAACTGTACAACTTGCATAACTGAAAAGGCAGTCAAGCCTTCCTTCCCACGTTGTACAGAGAAGAGAAGCACAAAAGTCATGGACACTGTTCATACTGACCTATGTGGTCCGCTGAATGTACCTTCCCTAGGAAACAATAAGTACATTCTGATATTTATAGATGACTTCTCAAGATATTGTGTTGGATATTTTCTAGAGGAAAAGAGTCAGACACCGGAATTGTTCAAACTGTACTTAAACATGGTGAAGAACAAATTCCAGAGAGCTCCTTCCACCTTAATTTCGGATAATGGTGGAGAGTTTTGCTCACGGCAGATGAAGGCCATCATGGCACAAGAAGGCATAGCACATGTAACTACAGTTGCTTACACGCCTCAACAGAACTCCATTGCTGAGAGAAAGTTTAGGTCTATTATGGAGATGACAAGGTGCATGTTAAAAGAGGCCAACTTGTCACAGAAGCTATGGGGTGAAGCGGCGAATACGGCGATTTATTTGCAAAACAGATTGCCTACAAAGGGTGCAGAACGCACACCATTTGAACTTTGGCACGGGAGAGTCCCAAGTCTGCAGCACATACGTGTGTTTGGAAGTGTCTGTTATTACCACGTGCCTAAAGAGCGCAGACACAAGCTTGACTCCAGAGCAAAAGCAGGTATCCTGGTTGGATATGCTCCTGGAGGAAAGGGATATAGAGTTCTAGATCCAAAGAGTGGCAGAGTAGACCCATACCATGTGGTTCATTTTGATGAACTAGGAAAGTTTGATACAAAGAACACTGTTATTGACTGTTCTAGAGAGTCACCAGATGAAGAGTTTATAAGTTTTCCTTTAGCACAAGGAACTAATATACCTTCTAGTGTCACAACACCCCCTACAGGCGACACCCCAGAAGACGCAGAGGTCCAGACCCCTGGCGGCACCAGAGACGAAGAGGAGGAGCTGTACGTGGACATGCCAGCGTTGGAGGAGGATGAGGATGCTGATGCGGTTGCACAACCAGAGGTCAGATGCTCATCCAGAACCAACAAGGGCGTTCCGCCACTACGACTGTCCTACTTTGCAGGGTCGGCGTCTCCACCAGAACCTTCCACTTGGGAAGAGGTAGAGCAGATGCCAGCCACCGAAGCCAGTCTCTGGAGGAAAGCCGCGCAGGAGGAGATTGACGCACTGCACAAGAACAAGACCTGGACACTCACAGAATTACCTGCTGGTAAGAAAGCAATTGGGAGCAAATGGGTGTTCAAGGTTAAAAGGGGTTCAGAAGGGGAGGTGCAACGTTACAAAGCAAGACTAGTGGCACAAGGTTTTTCACAGCAATATGGCCACGACTATGACCAAGTCTTTGCACCGACAGTAAGATACAGTAGCGTAAGATTTCTTTTAAGCATCGGAGCATCTAAAGGGATGGAGGTGAAACACATCGATATAGCTACTGCGTTTTTGCATGGGGAAATTTCTGAAGAAATTTACATGAAGCAGCCTAAAGGTTTTATAAAGCCAAATGAGGCACATTTGGTTTGCAAGCTTCAAAAGGGACTGTATGGTTTAAAACAAGCAGCCAGAGCCTGGAACTTGAAATTGCATGGAATGCTGGTGAAACTTGGGTACAAGCAAGGTGAAGCTGACAAGTGTTTGTACACTAAGCAGAGTAATGGACAATTTTCTTATATTCTTGCCTTCGTTGACGACCTTTTAATCGCAACGTCAAATGACAGGGATTATAAAAATGTAGTCCAGCACCTCAACAAGGAAGTGCAAGTGAAGGAATTAGGACCAGTTGAGTATTACCTTGGGATTCAAGTGGAAAGAGAACAGGATGGTTCATTTCTACTTAATCAGAAGCAAAAGATAATTGAACTGTTGGAGAGTATGCAATTGCAGGATGCAAAACCCGTCGACACCCCGATGGCTACAGACTTCTTAAAGAACCAAGAGGATTCGAAGCTGCTGCCAAACAACACAGAGTATCGTTCAGCGATTGGTAAACTTTTGTATTTAGTTACCACATGCAGACCTGATTTAGCCAATGCAGTAGGGATTCTCAGCAGGAAAAAGCGTGCAGAGAGATTTCCTGGCTGGACCAACTCCTAACAGACTTTGGCGTGGAGAGAAAGGAACCTATAAGCCTGCTGGAGGACAACCAAAGCTGTCTAAAGCTGGCGCAGAATGAGAAGTTCCTAGCACGCTCAAAACACATTGGGGTCAGGTACCACTACGTTCGCCAGATGATACAAGATGGACTTGTCGAACTGTCGTACTGCTGCACATCGGAGATGACAGCAGACATCCTAACAAAACCCCTGCCAAGACAGAGTTTCCAGAACCTGCGTGTCAAGCTGGGACTCTTGGGTGGTTGAATAAAGTTGCTTATGTTTTGTTTTGTATGTAATGAATGTTGTGAATTGCCTGAGAAGGGGTTTGTGGGATGGAACACTGGGGCAGACAAGTCACAACAGTTCCTAGAGTGTCCACTAACAGGAACTCACCTGGAGGGACACCTGACTACAGGTCAGTTCCTGTTCCCTCAGACATGCAAATGAGTTGGATTAGATAAGCCCCTAGCCTGCAATCACTCGCTCTCTTAGATACTTCCTCCTTCGATGGGAACACATCTCCAGAGAATCTCCAGTTAGCATGGTTCTCACTCTAGGCCTGCAGCCAAGAGTGAGACCAAATGGAGTCTTACTTTACTAAGTAGTCTCTAGATGTATATATACTTGTAACTTTCTAAGCAAGCCTGCCTTTCTGAGATTATGCTGTAACTCAGGATGAAACTGTAAGTAAACTCTATCTTATTTTATAAACACTGTGTTGTGTATTTCTTTTAAGAGGGACAAAGGGGACCTTTGCCAGGAAGTGTAATATTGAACTATAAAGTGTAATATTGTTATAGAGATTCTAGCGAGTCTAACGCACATGCTTTGCTGCGCACAAAAGGGGAATGTCACTCTGCTGATATTGGAAGCTTGCTAACACAAGCTTGGATAGGATCTATCTAATAATATATCCTAATCCACATCCCTAACATTCCCATACACTGTACCACCCTCTATCAAAAGATCTCATTAGAAACACATTGCAAAACATCAATGATAAAAACATAATAAAAGCATCGTGAAAAGCATACTGACAGGCAATGTTCACCTTGCACCATGCTTGTTATCTTTTAGGCACTTGACAATCTCCATCTTGTTATTCCATCGTATTAATGGTATTTGAGAGCCTATCAATGACTTATAGCTACTGATCTATTTCCTGGTGTTGCTTTTTCTAATATATTGTGGTACTGCTGTGTTGATACTGTATTTATAAGACTGAGTTGTTTTTGATATTGTTGTAAGCTGCCTCAAAGCCACTTGTAAGGTGGGATATAAATTTGATAGAAGTAGAGATTTAAAGTTTTATCCCTTGAACAGTAAAATTCTATCTACCTAGATAAAGGTAAAGGTAAAGGGACCCCTGACCATTAGGTCCAGTAGCGGACGACTCTGGGGCTGCGGCACTCATCTTGCGTTATTGGCTGAGGGAGCCGAGTACAGAAGAAGAAGAAGAAGAAGAAGAAGAAGAAGAAGAAGAAGAAGAAGAAGAAGAAGAAGAAGAGGAGGAGGAGGAGGAGGAGGAGGAGGAGGAGTTTGGATTTGATATCCCGCTTTATCACTACCCAAAGGAGTCTCAAAGTGGCTAACAATCTCCTTTCCCCTCCCCCCCCCACAACAGACACTCTGTGAGGTGAGTGGGGCTGAGAGACTTCAGAGAAGTGTGACTAGCCCAAGGTCACCCAGCAGCTGCATGTAGAGGAGCGGAGAAGCGAGCCCGGTTCCCCAGATTAGAAGTCTACTGCTCTTAACCACTACACCACACTGGCTCTCATGACTACAGCTTCTGGGTCATGTGGCCAGCATGACAAAGCCGCTTCTGGCGAACCAGA
The DNA here is from genome assembly GCF_963506605.1 of Zootoca vivipara. Lineage (NCBI taxonomy): Eukaryota > Metazoa > Chordata > Lepidosauria > Squamata > Lacertidae > Zootoca > Zootoca vivipara. Next base: position 120,907,200 of record NC_083276.1, on the reverse strand, counting down.
GCAGCACACAGAAATGCTGTTTACCTTCCCGCCGGAGTGGTACCTATTTATCTACTTGCACTTTGACGTGCTTTCGAACTGCTAGGTTGGCAGGAGCAGGGACCGAGCAACGGGAGAGCACCCCGTCATGGGGAATCGAACCGCCAACCTTCTGATCGGCAAGGCCTAGGCTCAGTGGTTTAACCCACAGTGTCACCCGCATCCCATATCTATCTAGATAGATAGATAGAATTTTACTGTTAAATATCTCTTGTATAATTACTGGTATAAAAACCACTAATGAATCAAATTATTCATCTATGTTGCCTAAGTTGAATTGAAAATAGATTCTGACAACTTTTGGCTCAACTTTTCAGAATGTGCAAGGCCAATAGCCAGCCATGAAAGAAATCTCCATGGTGGTTGGATATTATTTTTTCATGCCATGCCAAGGCTGAAATTCATCCCTGATGCATTGACATAAGTACATGCAAAGCTTCGACGTGTGCATTAATTGCATACTCGATTAGCTCAGAGCAGGAGGTGAATAATGAAGGATGGCTGAGATATGATCAAATGCAATGGTCTTATTTTTCAAGCACTTAATTTCTCCATTGTGTTACTGCAATGTTAACCGAAGCCCAGCTTCGAAAAACTACCGCCATTTCCCCATTCCACCACCTCTTGAGTAAATGAGAGCCATGAGTAGCCATCAGCTGGTTTCGACAAGCTTGCACCTGGGGCAGGGGCGGAGGAAGGGGCGTGCAGTGGGAGTGGGCCGCCCCGGGTGTCTTCGCTGAGGGGGTGACATTTGGCACGCTGGCCACCCGCAACTTCCACACCTACCCCAAGCAGTCAGGGGAAGGGGGGAGCTGGCGGCATTCCCCCCTTCATTTTGACAGCTTGGGGGAGGCTTGGGAGTCGCGGGCGGGTGGCAAACCGAATGTCCACCATCGGTGGCTTGCTCCGCCCCCGGCTGCAGGGCATGCGCACCACTCCATGCACCCGAGCGGCTATCCCACGCCTGGGAGGGCACCCTCCATGCCCCACCCCCCTCGGGAGTGCTCCTGACCTGGAGTCTGCAGGTAGCTGGTATCTTGGCTATCTCTCAGTGCAGTCAGAGGTCATTGAGCCTGAGCTTCCATAGTTGCTGCCCGTCGTGAACCACCATTGACAGGATTGACGTCAATAGCAGCAGATACAGTCCATGCTTAAGATAATATTTTATTTTCTTGTTAGTTGTGCAGTTTTAAATGTGGATTTTATATTTGATTTCCTCTAGTACTGTTTTCCTTTGATATTTTTTTGAAAGAAAACAATAATAATTTTATAAGTTATCTGCTTTTGTTTCTCAGTTTGACCCTTTTACCTGGTTTTGTGCATATTGTGGTATTTTTATTCATTGTGACTTTCGGTTATTTTTATTGCTAAATAGTTTGGTAATTATGTATTTGGAAATGTTAGGAGTGAATTTCTGTTTCATTGTTGTTTGCTGGTATTTAATTTCATTGTGTACCATTATATTCTAATGGATTGTTGAGTGTTTATTTGAAATAAGTTGTTTATTTTAAAGTTACGTTTTCATTATGATTTTTTTGCATTGGTTCAGATTGTTATACGGTGTGTGTTTCTTCAGCTTGTAGACCGCCATGCGCATTGTAATATCAAAAGGTGGCATGCAAATTAAAAGTGAAATGAAATGAAATTTTTAAGACTCTTCTTTGGTTGACTTTGCTGCGTTCAGTGCTCATTCTGTACTTGACCTTCTTTGTAATGTTTTATTTTGAAATCTTTAAGATTTAGTTTTCTCTTAAGTACGTTGCTTTCAATGTATACTTTATATTTGAATTTCTTCCGTAATGTTTTATTCTGGATTGTTTCATTTGATGTTTAAATGTGTTGTAAACTGCTTTGAGATTTTTTTCTCTTTAAAATATAAAGTGGTGTAGAAATGAAACGCATAACAATCAGAGCTTGTCTTCTGGGGGGATGCAGGGGGACGCATACCCCTAAACATTTTGTAAATCTAAGTTTGGTCTCATTGGGGGACAGTATTTCAACATGAGTAGGAAAATGAGAGTACCCTAAACATTTTTTTAAAAGAAAAAAGCAGTGATGATGATAATAATAATTTTTCAGTAGCATAATTATGAACTCGGCATTGATAGTAGCTGGGCACATAAAGTCACAGACAATAGACATCAGACAGTTGATGTGCACCAACAAATGCAAAGCTAGAATTGACAATGCTTTATATGTAACAAAGAGTGCTATTTTTCTAGAAAAAATGGTGCCGGAACTCACCATGAACGCCTCCCTTGTTCTCTTATACAGTCATATGTGGGTTTACAACCACCTCGGTTTACAACTGCCTCTGTTTACGAACACCGCGGACCCATCTGGAACGGATTAATCCACTTTCCATTACTTTCAATTGGAAAGTTTGCTTCAGGTTAAGTACGCTTCAGTTTAAGTACAGACTTCCAGAACCAATTACACTCATACTTTGGGTTAAGTACGCTTCAAGTTGAGTATTCCACGGACCCGTCTGGAACAGATTAATCCACTTTCCATTACTTTCAATGGGAAAGTTTGCTTCAGGTTAAGTACGCTTCAGTTTAAGTACTCCGCGGACTGTCTGGAACAGATTAATCCACTTTCACTTACTTTCAATGGGAAAGTTCGCTTCAGGTTAAGTACGCTTCAGTTTAAGTACTCCGCGGACTGTCTGGAACAGATTAATCCACTTTCACTTACTTTCAATGGGAAAGTTCGCTTCAGGTTAAGTACGCTTCAGTTTAAGTACAGACTTCCGGAACCAATTGTGGTTGTAAACCGAGGTACCACTGCAACGGCAAAAGCGCCTACCTGAGAGGTGCCGGAACTGAGTTCCGGAGTTGTTGTTGTTGTTTAGTCGTTTAGCCGTGTCCGACTCTTCATGACCCATGGACCAGAGCACTCCAGGCACTCCTGTCTTCCACTGCCTCCCGCAGTTCGTTCAAACTCATGTTGGTAGCTTCGAGAACACTGTCCAACCATCTCGTCCTCTGTCGTCCCCTTCTCCTTGTGCCCTCCATCTTTCCCAACATCAGGGTCTTTTCCAGGGAGTCTTCTATTCTCATGAGGTGGCCAAAGTATTGGAGCCTCAGCTTCACAATATGTCCATCCAGTGAGCACTCAGGGCTGAGTTCTGGAGAGTTCCCACTAAAAAAGTGCCCTGGTAATAAATAACTACATGTTGGGCACGCGTCACTGAAAAATATCAATTCTCACCAAACACAATGAGGGCAATTCCAGCACTCTCTCTTAATATTAATTAGAGAGACATTTTGGGGAACGTTCTCCTTGTATTTTGTTCTCTTTTTTTCTCCTTTTCAAACAACATCATTCTCTTGAGATCCCAGAGCTTAATTAATTGAGCTGAATAGTCAGTCTGTGAATCCAGAAAGCCACAATGGAGTTTGCAGGAAGAATAATGAAATAAAATAGAATTCACCATTCTTTTTCTTTTTCTTTTCTTAAGCCAACATTACTTAGTTTTAATTGTTTGGTATGGTGACTGCCAGCATTCTTTGCACTATTTTTTTCCACAAGGGAAATGAAGATAAGGGGATATTTGTCAACAATAAGCAGAGTAATTCTGGTGGGAAGCAAAGCTCAGAATTGATTAAGACGTGGGTGTAAGATAGAAGTTTATCAATAAATTGCAGCAGCTCCTGCTTTTGCCGGAAGCTGGAAATAATCAGCTTTAACTACTGCTAAGAGCTAAAACAAGCAGATGATGATTTAAATGGGAAAAGGGAACCTCTTGCATCAAAGCGTGTTACTAAAGCTGCTTGGATGTTTTTACCTGAGAGGGAAACCCTCTTTGTTTGGCATAGATGTGCATCTAGTCTCAGGAATTTCCACTTAACAATGTGTCAAGTCTTGCTTGTCTCTAGTGCGTGGCCAGAGGAGCCGATACACACCAGTATTCCTGTTCAAAATATATGGTGCCGTGTTCCACAGAGACTCCTCAGATTCAAGCAAGCATGTTCCCTGCAGCATCCTACTTCACATCAAAAGCTTTCTTCTCAGGAAAACAGTGAGTCATTGCAAGCAAAGTTTCTCTGTGCCTGTTTTGTTCTAAAATAGCTCATGAAGGGTTTGGAAAGCCTTTGAACAATAGTTCCTCCACCACCACTACCTCCTCCCCACACACAGCATTTTGGTGTTTGGCTTTTAAAAAATGAAAAGAAAAGAAAGTGACTTAGGAGTTGATCACCTTGGTTCAGATCTCCTCAACCAGCATCCCTTGCATTGCCCCAGAATTCATTCTCTCTCTCTCTCTCTCTCTCTCTCTCTCTCTCACACACACACACACACACACACACCTGCCAAGTCTCCCGCAGAAAAATACAGGAGCAGCAGCAGCAGCGGCACCGGAAGTTGTCTGGTGGCCATCTTGGGGGTGGCCATGCGGCCACCTCCAAGATGGCCTCCGGGCATGCGTAGAAGCTATTTCCGGTGCCAGCGGTGGCCATTTTCTGGTGCCCATAGATGGGCAAACCGGCACCAGAAAAATGGCTGCTGGCAGGAGCGGATTTAAGGGAGATTTACAGGAGAGGAGCTTAAATGGGAGACCGCGGGGAAATGGTAAGGAAAAACGGGGGTTTCCCGGGGAATACGGGGTACTTGGCAGCTATGCACACACACAATATTAGGAGCTTTTTTTTCATTAACCACTTTCTCATACTTAGATCTACTGCATTTCTTTCTTCCTTCCTAATCCCTGCTGTCAAAATGCCCTCTGTAAGTGTGTCTTCCTTTTACATTAGGCTGCAGACCATCACAGCAGAACGTGCTGGAGGAGAACAGACATATCCTGTCTTCCACTGCAATTTATGATCAATCCTAGCATGGTCATGCAAGCAACTTGGTGTAGTAAAATGCATAGCAACAGCATCTTAGATACCCAACAAGATGTTTTGCTTTATAATGGATCTCCACAATTAGCATTTTATACTCTGTGCATTTCTCACATAATTTTGAAGCACATTTGCTACTGATGAAACATCCATACCCATCTTTGAGGACTGTTTTATAGAACAAATGAAGACTTTTTTTAATTAAAAAAAAAAGACAACAACACCATGCTTTAAATGGAGCATTAGAGACATTTCTTGGGACTTTTTTTAAAAAATGAAAGGAATTATATTTGCTGATTTTCTGATTTCTTTTGCTAGTTTCTGATGTAACAATCAGTACTTTGATGGGTTGCATGTGACCAAGCTAAGACAAAACTCTTGTACATGAGCTGGGGTGAAGAGTGGGGGAAAATCACATGAAATTGACTCCTCATCACGTGAAACTGATCAATTGCTTAGATGGAGTTTATCAGCTCCAAGGCAGCTCTTTAAATCTGAAGCTCCCAAGTTGCTACTCTCATTAAATGTTAATGTTTCTTCCTACTTGCTAATTTCTTCATCACTATGGCTTTACAATGTATCTGTACAATTAAACAACTGTTGGGACAGATCGTTTAAAATTAGAGAATGGTCTACAGGCAAATGGCACCGTTCTGTTGGCAAAGTTAAGTATGCCTGTGCCAGATAGCTTCCTATGTGAACCACAAGAAGATTGTGTGTGTGTGTGTGTGTGTGTGTGTTCTTTATTGAAAAATAAAAAGTACAAAATTGCAAGTGCAAAGAATAAGATAAGACACAACAAAGAAGAAACAAGAAATAGTACCCATAAGGTGGGGTGAGAACAAAAGAACTTATTGTGTACATTACAAAAAAGGGGGAAATTGTTATTTTATTTAACCAGACCTTAACCTAATAAGGTATTTTTTTTATTAAAAAAATATGAATTCCAAATATAGTTAAATTTGTCCATGACAAGCCTACATTTGTACACAACTTGTTCATGTGTACTGAGTACATATCTTCAATCCAATTGTTAGAGGGAGCACTTTTTTAAAAAACAAACAAACATCAATTCCAGTCTTTATGCTGTAACACAATTAGATTTTTGGGGGGGAGAGGAGTGTGTGATAGATAATTGACAGTTGCGTAAGATGCCCTTTGCAGTTTCTCCCCTTCCCACCATCTTTCGGGAGGGTTTCATTTCTCACCCACATAACAAATGTTTGTATAGCTATAGATATGGATATGTTTTGACATTTGCAGGCAGCCCAGCACAAATTAAAACAATGGGCCAAAATATGTTACTTTTGACCAAGGCTAAATTACGTGTAGTTTTCTTTTCCAGAACATGGTGGGTATATAAACGCTGCACTTGGCCTTCGTATGCAGGGTTCAGTTTATTCGTTTTTGTCCATGCTTTGGTGGGTATCTATTCTGTTTCATTTGCCATGTCTCCTGCTTTTACTTCCAGTGTCATTCACGAAGGGCCGACAGAATGCACGCAAGTAGTTGTTACTGAGGACAAAGGAAGTGCTATGCACTATGAATAAACAAGAGATTGAGAAGAAAAAGCATAGGGGGGCAAGAGGGACTTCCATGATGAGATAATCCTTGTCATTATAGATATATGAGCATGAAGTAAGCAAACATTTGGGGGGGGGTATTTTGTGCCAAAACCTCAGGAACCCCAAACAATACATGGACTTTATCATTAGACCACAACAATATACTAGCCATGTGATCTGCAAGGAAACAGTAATCCAACAATATCACTGCTTTGTATAGTTGGAAAATAATCCACTTATTCATTACAATCGCCATCCTGTAATTATATCTTGATATTTTTTATTTATTTTTGGTGGGAGGGGATTGCAACACATAAATCAATGTGCTGTATATTTTTAAGCATGATCATAGTAAGCATATTTGTATAAGACCCATACTTGTCAATGTCCCAGTGAATGGAATTGCACTTTGGGAGAGCAAAGTTAACTTCAAACCCAACTGCAAAATAAAAGGTAAAGAAGGTAAAGAGAGAAAGCCGTAATTCCTCGAAAATCAGAAACATGTTGGAGTTGTTGTTTTTTTCTTATATTTGGTCTTCATCTACTACAGTGGTACCTCGGGTTACAAACACCTCGGGTTACAGACTTGGGTTAAGAACTTTATCTCAGGATGAGAAAAGAAATCACGCATCTGTGGTGTGGTGGCAGCAGGAGGCCCCATTAGCTAAAGTGGTAAAGGTAAAGGTACCCCTGACAGTTAAGTCCAGTTGCGAAAGACTCTGGGGTTGCGGTGCTCATCTCGCTCTATAGGCCAATGGAGCCGACGTATGTTCACAAACAGCTTCCAGGGTCATGTGGCCAGCATGACTAAGCCACTTCTGGCGAACCAGAGCAGCACATGGAAACTCCGTTTACCTTCCCGCCGGAGCGGTACCTATTTATCTACTTGCACTTTGAAGTGCTTTTTGAACTGCTAGGTTGGCAGGAGCAGGGACCGAGCAACAGGAGCTCACCCCGTTGCGGATATTCGAACCGCCGACCTTCTGATCGGCAAGCCCTAGGCTACCTCAGGTTAAGAATGGTTTCAGGTTAAGAACGGACCTCCGGAATGAATTAAGTTCGTAACCAGTGGTCCCACTGTACTAGAGAATGTTGTTGTCCCCCCCCCCTTTTCTGCTAGGTACCCAGATTCAGTATTGGAAATATGTGGATCACCTGTGATGAACATCTGCTCATGAATACAGAGAATCCCATCAGACATGAAATAGCAGCCAGCGTTTCTTCAACAAGGGCAGGAGCATGATTAACAACAGAGACGGACTTCCCCAGAGTGTATCAAGGTGAGTTGAGGATGCTTGAGGTAGCTGGATAAATGCTTTGTTTCAGGAATGGTGGGTGAGGGATGACTAACTGAGGTTCTATTCCATACTTCCCTTAATCTGCTCAACATTACCAAGTCCTAGTAGAAGATACTTTGCTGCTTGGGGCAAAAGACAGAATGGTGCCTATTTACCTCATTCTACATACAACAAATGACCAGAGTGGCCATTGAGTCTTACTTCAACACTGTTGCTGGGGCAGCATCCTGAAGACAGCAGACTAGGTTAGGGGGCATAGGGAAGGCCTCCCCTCTAGAATTGTGTGACCACGCTGTGACCCCTCTAGTATTGTGTGACCACGCTGTGACAGCCCCAGCCTTCGGGGATCATAAGGAAGGAATAAAGACTCTGACGTTATATGGAATTAAAATTAGGCCACAACTTTATTAAACTTCCGAATGTAGGAAGACCTTGGCTTAGGCCTTGGGCGTGTATCCCTCCCCGCCCCGCAGCTGGGGGGAATTGCGGCTCGTCAGGGTAAATGGGATATGGGGGTGCTCTGTGAGACGTAAGTGTAGCAGGCAGCCAAGCTCATATCCCCACACGCAGGATAGTTCACTGACGACCTTTCAGTGTATGGCCAATGACACCCATATATATAACCCCTTTAAGAGGGGGATCCTGGAATCGCCACTGCAGGGGGGTGAGTCACCACTTCATGCCCCCCCCATATAGGGAAGAAAAGACTAAAGGATTCCACCCAAGGCCATAACTGCCAAAGTTGTGACGAATTGCTATGGGCAAGACAAATCCTGCAGGAAAATTTCTTCCCATTCCTTCAACAGCAACCAGGCAAAGACCGTAGCAGCGCCTGCTAAACAGGAAGAAAAAGTTAACCTGCAAACAAGAAGCATTAAACAAAGGGATGGTAAGGAGGGTGAATCTCCAGAGCTGACTACCTGGCTATTGTCGGCTTCACCCCCTATTTATAAATGGGGCTGGCCCCACCTCCCAGCAAGAAACTTTATTACAGAGGCTGGGCGTGAACTTCCAAAAATTAACACTGAGAGGCAAGCCAGCCCCTGTTTGCCAGTAAGCTCCCTGGGAACTGTAGCACCACGCGCGATCCTGCAAAGGGCACCCACAATGTGAAGTGTGAGTGCTCATTTCACATACATGTGTGTGTAAAATTAGGATCTTTACACAGCTGCAGTAGAGTCTCCTGGCATCCTGGCAGATACATCTAACACACTCAAGACAGGTCTTAACATGAGGATAATGTTTCTTGAATATATATATATACTAGCTGGCCCTGCACGCATTGCTGTGTGTTAGTCTGTCAAATGGTAATAGCCCCCCTTCAGATCCCCCTGAGTCTCAAAGTCCCCCTGTTTTACAGGATCTCGTGGCGGAGGCGGGGTTTGTGGGTGTGGGCTAGACTCCATGGGGAGGTGGAGGAGGAGCTGTGGGAATAACGCCACTTGAGGGCGCTGTTTTAGTTTGTGGAAAAGCAGGTTTCTACCTGCGCAGGTATGAGATGTGAGCAATCCGAGGTTGTGCAAACACTCGGGTAGTGGCATGGACCGTTGTGTCCAAATTCCAGGACAATCGGTCAAGCGGTTTCGGAGAAAAGTGGAGCCCACAGATTCACCTTTTTTACATTTTTATATATATAGATACGCAATCAAAGTATGCACATTTAATGTTGCAGTGGGGAATATCTCAGCAAAATATGCACATCTACTAGAGCAATGGGGAATAGCTGAGCAAACACACACATTTAGGAGAACTGGCTAAATAATTCTAACCACAACTAAATGAATACACTTGTGGCATGCAGGCAACTAGCAGGCACGTGAGGCATAAGAGTAAGGGTGGGAAGGATGAGTAACTGGAAAGGTAGGTGTAAGGCAATATGGGGGCGGGTTCAGAAAGAAAGGCAGGATCAGCACTGCTTGAAGTGGTATCTCCCACCTTAGGAAGCCATCTCACTCTGCCATGTCACTCATGGTAGGTATGGGGTGCAGAAGTACCCCAAAAGGGACGTATTGGATTGAAAACAATATAATAATAATAATAATAATAATAATAATAATAATAATAATAATAATAATATATACCCCTCCCATCTGGCCAGGCCTCCCCAGCCACTCTGGGCAGCTTCCAACAGAAATATTAAAATACAATAATTTATTGAACATTAAAAGCTTCCCTAAACAGGGCTGCCTTCAGATGTCCTCTAAAAGTCTAGTAGTTGTTTTTCTCTTTGACATCTGGTGGGAGGGCGTTCCACAGGGCGGGTGGCACTACCGAGAAGGCCCTCTGCCTGGTTCCCTGGAACTTGTCTTCTCGCAGCAAGGGAACTGCCAGAAGGCCCTCGGCACTGGACCTCAGTGTCCGGGCAGAACAATGGAGGTGGAGACGCTCCTTCAGGTATACTGGACCGAGGCCGTTTAGGGCTTTAAAGGTCAACACCAACATTTTGAATTGTGCTCAGAAACGTACTGGGAGCCAATTAAGAAACATCTTAATAGTCCTAAATGATTAAATTATTGGTACATTTGTATTATATATGTGATCGTTGGATGAAGGGCGGTAGATTTATTTATTTATTTATTTAGTAATATAAGCATCTCCCTTGCCCCCCCCCCAACCTTCATCCTTAGTCAGTCGCTGCTTCTCAGGGTCTACACGAATCTCCACACGTTGTAGAAGCATAGAATAAGTCCTAAACGTAATAATAAATGGTTGACTATGTAAAGGTAAAAGGTAAGCCTTCTGCAACTATGGGGAGGGGAACTGTTTTTCTTTAGCTTTTTTTTATAAATAAAAAGCAGAAATCGGCTTTTGTTTTTATACATATCCATCAGCCTTTACAACAGTGTAATGAGGGTATAAATGTTGTGTCCTTTTTCTCTCCAACAAGTGGCAGAATTAATAGTCCTTGATTGTTATTTTGCTGGAGCTATGTTTCTAAAAGGCTCATTATGAAGCATCTGTGTGCTTTTTATAAAACTATTGGGCCTAATTTTGGTCTCAATTACACCAGGGTAGAATTCCAATGGGGTCACCAGGTCACCCTGGGGGAGAAAAAACACACAATCAAAAGTAAATGAGAGGGGAATCAAGATAATTGAATACAAAGTGGAGCTGTTAATGGCTATTTGTGCTGAAGCATCTGTGTGGTTGGAATGGGGTAAGCGAGTGAAATCTCAAAACCATATACGCAGCAGTCTTTGTGAGTAAGAAGGGAATGTTCGACTACAGCAGATCTCATATTGCCTGTGATGCCAGTTTAGATCATTCTATTTTCTTTGGAACATGACACAATGCATAATTAAAAGTGTTCCATTAATGTAGATAGATATTGGGTGATATCCAGTATTAAATGCATGATCGTGTTTATTTTAAGGAGAGATTGGATGGACATCTGCCATGGATGCTTTAGTTGAGATTCCTGAATCACAGGGTGTTGGACTAGATTACCCTTGGGGTCCTTCCCAACACTACAATTCTATGATTTAAAGAGGAAGAGGAAGAGGAAGAAGAAACACATGGAGAGGGGTTAACTCACTTTTTCTGTGCTACAGTTTCGTGATGGTTCAACCACTTCATCTTATTGTTGACAGGCAAGGCAAGTGAATAGCACCTCTCATCTCCATGCCAACCTAATACTGTACTGACAAAGATTTGAGTTTTGTAAATACCAACCCGGGTCAGAAGTAGGCAATGCGGCACCCTCCTGACCTTGTAGGAGTTCAGATCCCACCTGCCCTAATCAACACAGCCAATGGTGATGAGCGATGACATCCAATCACATTGGAAGACCAGCAGCTGAACTGGCTGGCAGCTCCTTTTCAAAGTGTTCACATTAGTGTTTAAGCCCTAAACAAGTCCAAATATCTGGAACACGACCTCCTTCCCTGCAGGCCCTCTTAGATCTTGAAATCAGCAGAGGGAGCCCTCTTGGCGGTTCCTCTGCTCTCAGAGGCTCGGGTGGTGGTGGCTTGGGTGAAGGCATCCTCTGTGGTGGCTGCTAAACTCTGGAATTCCCTCCCCACGGAAGTGCATCTGGCACCTTCACCATACAGCTCCGGGAGGATGCTGAAGCCACACCTTCTTACCCTGGCTTTTAGCTCATTTGGTAGAGAATGAGACATTTAATCTCAGATTTGTGAGTTCGAGCCCCATGTTGGGCAAGTGATTCCTGCATTGCAGGGGATAGGATTAGATTATCCTTGTGGTCCCTTCTGACTCTACAATTCTATGATTCTATGTTTTCAGGACCCACCTTACTTTTATGATATTATGGTAAGTTGTTCTAAACTGTTCTTAAAGTCGTGTTAATGTTGTAACCAGTCCTGAGTGAATGAATGAATGAATGAATACGTTTAAATTAGGCTTTGCTTACATTAAGTACATTTGCTCATACTTTCTAGTTCCAGGTCCTTGCATGGGGAAAGGTGACTCCTAGTACATTTCCAAGCACAATTCAAAGCTGACCTTTAAAGCCCTAAACGGCCATGGTCCAGTATACCTGAAGGAGCGTCTCCACCCTCATAATTCAGCCTGGACACTGAGGTTCAGCTCCGAGGGCCTTCTGGTGGTTCCCTCACTGTGAGAAGTGAGGTTACAGGGAACCAGGCAGAGGGCCTTCTCAGCAGCGGCGCTCGCCCTGTGGAAAGCCCTCCCATCAGATGTCAAGGAAATAAACAACTATCTGACTTTTAGACGACATCTGAAGGCAGCCCTGTTTAGGGAAGTTTTAAATGTTGGATGTTTTATCATGTTTTCAATATTCTGATGGTAGCCGCTCAAAGTGGCTGGGGAAACCCAGCCAGATGGATGGGGTATGAATGGAAGAAGAAGACATCTATACTAAAAACATCTATACTAAAAGTAAATTCCACTGAGCAAAATGAGACTTTCTTCCTTGTTTAGGATTACAATCTAGCCCAATGCTCAGCAAAAATCATGTGACAGATGTTTACACACACACACACACACACACACACACACACACACTGCTGTAGATGTCAACACATAGCTTTGAGCTATTTTGTTAAGAACCACAGTATTATTACAAACAAAATCCCCACAGATACTATTTGTCAGTAAATCCAGATTAGGGTAATTTCTAAATCCTTTCTCTAATCAAAGTGCTCCATCAGGAAGGTGCCATAATGAGTCAATGTTACTTGGGAACAAAGACACTGCTATCAAATCTTACTATCTTTTGTAAATCTAGAGCCATAAACCACAGAATTGCTTGAGTCTATAAGCCATTCTTGTTTTCAGAAACTGGTGGTCTAAAAACAATTTTGTGTGCAAACTTGATATCCAAGGGAGATTGTTTTAGTATTATATTTGCATGGTGCTAATCACCTTCCTATCTTCCAAACGATATACCACACCAGTGCACAGCATTAGCAAAACCCTTATATTTGCTCACAGTTTGAATGCTTTGTATGCCTGTATAATAATAACAATAAAAAATCAGGCAATAGTCTGTTAAGGTGAGCATGATTTAGATTTGCAAACAATATTTGTAAGATGGGTTTGGCTGAATGATGTTGATCACAAAGAGAAGTGTGGTCCGCTTCTCTTTTATCAATTACAAGACCCAATACAAAGAGGGAGGTAAACCATCTTTGGCTGTAATACTAAGGCAGATAAATAGACAGAAATACAAGATCAAGCTGACTTATGATAGGAAGGGCATATGAATACAAACCACAATACTGGTGTCCTGCTTCTGCCACTGCTAACACGTGGCTCAAAACTCTTTCTTAAAAGAACAGAGTAGTGTCTGCCCAGCTGGTCAGGAATCAAGGCATTTCAGATAACAGGGGAGCTGCCCAACAAGAAGTTATAGGGAACATTTTAGGATGAGTTGTTGCTTCAGCACTAAGTTGGCCCCAATTGAGTAGCTTCAGAGCTGGATTCTGCTGCCCTGATCCAGATCTTGTGAAGTGTATGGCTTCCTTCTCACAAGAAGAGTCAACATTGTGCTGAAGATGGGTAGTGTGCCTCTTGTTTTGGGGATAAACTAGGAGGTTTTAGAGACCAGTCAGTCCACATTGGGATCTTCTGGAATGGTAGCTTAAGGAGAGCTATCAGCACCTGATGATTCACTTTGAATCCTGTTAGTTCCAAGACCAGGAATAGGTTCCTCCTCTTCCTTTGAGGTCCTACCCGGTTCTGGGCTGGTCCTACCAGGAACGATGTGAGGCATCACCACCAGATAATGCCTCTGTATTATCTGTTTCCATCATAATACATGATACATAATACAGGATGGGAGACACCTGGCTTGAGAGCAGTACATGTGAAAAGGATCTAGGAGTCTTGGTAGACCACAAACTTGACATGAGTCAATAGTGTGATGCAGCAACTTAAAAAGCCAATGCAATTCTGGGCTGCATCAATGGGAGTATAGCATCTAGATCAAGGGAAGTAATAGTACCACTTTATTCTGCTCTGGTCAGACCTCACCTGGAGTACTGTGTCCAGTTCTGGGCACCACAGTTCAAGAAGAGAACGTGTCCAGAGGAGGGCAACCAAAATGGTCAAAGGCCTGGAAACGATGCCTTATGAGGAACGGCTTAGGGAGCTGGGTATGTTTAGCCTCGAGAAGAGAAGGTTAAGGGGTGATATGATAGCCATGTTCAAATATATAAAAGGATGTCATATAGAGGAGGGAGAAAGGTTGTTTTCTGCTGCTCCAGAGAAGCGGACACGGAGCAATGGATTCAAACTACAAGAAAGAAGATTCCACCTAAACATTAGGAAGAACTGACAGTAAGAGCTGTCTGGCAGTGGAATTTGCCACCAAGGAGTGTGGTGGAGTCTCCTTCTTCGGAGGTCTTTAAGCAGAGGCATGACAGGCATATGTCAAGAATGCTTTGATGGTGTTTCCTGCTTGCCAAGGGGTTGGACTGGATGGCCCTTGTGGTCTCTTCCAACTCTAAGATTCTATGATTCTATAAGAGAGGCATGGTAATCCATTGGGTATGAAGGGCTCCTGATCTGATCAAGTTGCTTTACAAGCACAGGAATCCAGATTTCCTTTGGGTGGCAGTTGGTCCTGCATCACACCCATCTCGGGTTCTTCCAGAGATGTTCACTGAAACTGCAAGAAGGCCATACTGAATGGCAAAGCGGTGTGCTTGGGAAGCAATATACAAAATAAGCCTGAGCTTTCCTCTGTCTGCCATGGTTTTCACAATCTACTCCAGGGGTACCCACTGGGTAGACCTCTCAAAACAATGAGATTACAACTGTTCTAACCTCCTTCGTTAAAACCTGTGTGGCTATACCCGTGAGGCCAACTTTATCAACTCCAGCTGAGAAGTGAAATGTATCATTAATCTAATGATGAATGTGAGGAGAGTCTTAACAATTACAGTGTCTCGCTATTTTCTCCCAGAAAGTGTCAGGTGCCTATAGGGACGGAAAGCACAAGAGTAACAATTATATTCTTTTCTCCACTCTTCTAATGAGTGCCGATACATACAGAGAAGCATTACCTTGGTTAATTAGTTAGACAGCGGTCACTTCTTCATTCCCTATGCTGAAAAAGAGACAGGAGGAGGAGAGAAAGCAGGATGGGTTGTTGCATGAGAAGAGATGTTCAAAATTGCTGGGTGGTCTCTAAACCCCTAGGGAATGCCATCTTTTTTTGAAAAGAAAGGCATATCCAAGAACTTGCTCTTTTTAATTAATGTTAAAGTTAAACCAACTTTTCAGTCAATTACATTTTAAGGCCAGGTTATACCTTTTTAGGAGTCTGAGAGTCCAACTGGCTGAATGACCATGTGAATTTTTATTAGAGTGGTTAGATGATGTTGCAGCCCCAGTGCATTTTCCTGTCACTTTCCTTACTGGGGGGAAAAAACCCCATGATTAAAACTACTTGAAGACTGTTTAAAACCACCTAAAACACTTTTCAAATGTTTCGAGCATCTCAAAAGATTCAAAAGCAATCACATACCTCACACTTGCTCGTTTCAAAGTTTTCTCCAGTTCACAAAATTTAATGCTGGGCAATGTATGTTTCCAGCCAACAGAATAGAGAATATTTTGGGGCATGGAATCTGTACAATCCAGACCCTTTCGGTTCATTTGAGGATTTAGGCAGTGGCATATGGAATGCAGTGCACCCATAGCAATTAAGAGTTTCACACATTAAAATTGGAGCAAGCCGTAAAATCTCATGCTACTTTGCCAGGGTGTTGTTGTTGTTGTTTTAGTAGAGGAGAGAGCTCATTCGAAACAGCAAGTGGATTTGCTATCAGGACAGTCAGTACATAATAAGTGCTTATCCACACTTACCTTTTGTTCTGTGATTTCTAGGCACGGGTCTTTAAAGTGCTGCATCCCAGTGCTTCCCTCTCAGAAACGCTTTCCCAGCAAAAACCCATTCTTCAATGCTGAATTGGAACAAACAGCAATTTTGGTTTCCCATGGATTGTCATTTGCTCCAATTCAGCGGTAAAGAGTGGGTTTTCACCAGTGGTGTGTCGTGAATTTTTTATGTAGGGGAACAGTTAGGACCAGAGGTGCCAGCTTGTGAGGGCGATAGGGTCCCCTCTGACATCCTGGTGTCACATGTGAGCATCGTGCCTCCCTCCCTAAGCCAGGCAGAAGCTTCCCATGATTTGGTAAGGAGGCGCTAGGCTTTAATACTTTAATACTCTAATTTACCAGGAACATTTAGGGGACTAGCCTAGTCCCTCGGATCCGCTGACCACATGCCACTGGTTTTCATGGGGACAGTGCTGGGGGGGGGGGGGACAAACAATATGCTTGGACTTTAAAGCGTAGACCTGTGCCTGGAAGCACAACACAAAAGAAAGTCTGGATGAGCCCCTAACGGAATCTTTCCTCTTGAGTTTCCCCCTAGGGTCAAAACTGCACACGCTTGAGAAAACCAGGTCTAAACAGAGAAAGCAAATCGTCTGTAGGTTTTAAGGTGATGTAAATTATTAACTACAGTACAGAATTCTGCTGGGAGTAGTAGTATCTCTTCCAACACAGTAAGGGGAATCCTGCTAAAGTTTTGCTCAGTTATTTCCAGTTTGAAATGTGAGGTCTTCCAATTCTGCAAGAGAAGTTACACGATGTCCTTAAATTACCTGAAATGTCCTTGCAGGGACAGGAGATGAATCATGCTATAGATTTAAGGGGGTCCCCCCTAAACCCTAGAAATTAATAAATGGTAGGATTTTGATTATTTGGGATGCGAAGGGAGAAATACAAGCTGCAGAGGAATTCCTGGGCTAGCCTATGCAAAATGACATGGCCATTAAGAAACAATACAGGGCCATTGAGGGTCATGGGCAATGCAAGAGAGCTGTCCTTTCTCCCTGCTCTGAAGTGTGAACAGAGACAGGAGTTTGGAAGGTAACTGGGTGTGAGGGGACAAGAAGATAGAGTTTTTAGCAGGGTGTTCTGGGAAGAAAAGGGAAGAAGAAAGACTGGGAGCCATCTGGGGCAGGCAGGCTGAAGGCTGGCTGCAATGCTGTGGGGTACAAGCCCCTCTTGAAATGATCATACTGTAAGATCTGGACTCCCTCCATGCAGAATGAAGGTTCAAATAGGTGAATAAACCATATTTCTTAAAGCTATGGCAGTCTCTGTCATGTCTCAATTCTCCAAAGGAACAGAGACCCTGGGTGAATGCTTGGAACCCCATGGATTCTTGCTACCACGTTTCAAAAGGAGGGTAAGGCACAGCCTCTTATCTGAGATTCTCAAAGTTGTAAACACTGGAGGGTAGGGTTCAAACCAATGGCTTTAGTCGGAGATTCCGACTAAACATACAGAAAAACTTTCTGACAGTAAGAGCTGTTAGACAGTGGAACGGTCTCCCTTGGGAGATTGTGGAATCTGTTTCTTTGCAGGTTTTTACGTAGAGGAGGAGGAGGAGGAGGAGGAGTTGTTTGGGTTTGATATCCTGTTTTATCACTACCCGAAGGAGTCCCAAAGCAGCTAACATTCTCCTTTCCCTTCCTCCCCCACAACAAATGCTCTGTGAGGTGAGTGGAGCTGAGAGACTTCAAAGAAGTGTGAGTAGCCCAAGGTCACCCAGCAGCTGCATGTGGAGGGGCGGAGACGCGAACCCGGTTCACCAGATTACGAGTCTACCGCTCTTAACCACAACACCACACTGGCTCAGAAGTTGGGTGGCCGTCTATCATTGATGCTTTAGCTGAGATTCTTACATTGCAGGGGGTTGGACTAGATGACCCTTGGGGCACCTTCCAACTCTACCATTTTATGATTCTATAAAACCCATCACCTATACAATATGGCAACTGCATAGTCTGTCTTATTTTCTTCCTGCTAGCTTGTGATTCCAAAATGGTGGGTCAGAACCCCTCAAACAGTTCATAGACACTGAGTGTGCAGATTGACTTCTAAAACTGAGTGTTAGGAAGACTTCTTACAATGAGTTTAGAGATGCAGTGATAAAGATGGAGGGGAGATGTGGTTCAATTCGCATTTTATTGCAAATATACATGATTTACACTTGCTGAACCATTGTGCAAACCAAAATGCAGCTCTCGTTTGAAATTCTCATTTTGTGCTGCAGTTTATTGACCCAAAAATGTATACAAAAATACATTTTTTTAAATATAGTACTGAAAACAACACGCAAAAGTGTTCGATTCAATTTTATTTACGGTCACAGACCAGCTCACATACAGAATCAAAAATCATAAAACTCAATGATGTAGCATTAAAATTTACACAGCAGGAACAGTACATGTGTATATATTACAGCATTTATAATATGTAAATTAAAACTGGGTTGCTAAAATATAGCCTAAAATTGCCATTGGGGGCCTTAATCATTGTGGTGACACCGCTTGTTCCCTGAGTTTTATGGCAGTCGCACAAAATCTGGCTACTTTTATCGTAGCCTCGGGGTCCTTATCTTCTACAATGAATTTTAGGCATTGGGATTCAGATTCATTTGAGAAATTTTGCATAGCAGGGGAATTGAAAACCCGGCTATGTCACTGTAAAAACGGCAGCGTAATAAAACGTGGGAGGCAGTTTCTACCTCCGACATACCGCAGGGGCAGACTCGTTCCACATATGGTTTACCACACGCAGAAGTGTGTTATATTAGGGGAAATTGCTTTTTTTTAAAAATTGTATATTAAGCTAAATTGCACACAAAACTGTGTCCGTTAGGAGAAATGTGCCCTAAAACACTGAGAAATTTCGTGAGCAAACTGATATGGACAATGTGGCAAACCAACTTTATTGAAAAAACAAGGAACTGACCGGGGGGGGGGACACCCAAATTGACTGATTTGTGCATCCCTACACAGGGGAGGGGAATCTATGGCTCCCCAGATGTGGGTGGACATCAAAGCCCATCAACCACAGTTGGCATGGCCAGGGATTGAAATTGTAATCCTGCAACATCTGGAAGGTCATGGATTCCCCACCCCTGATGTAATGGACAGATGATTTACAGTTCAGTTGATGTGCACCAAAGACAAATTTCAGCTGGCGAGTATCTTTAGTTACAAGCTTACTTTTCAGCTTCAGTTACAAACATGTGGAGTTACCTAATACTGATTCAAACCATTAGTCCATTTAGGCTACAATCCTATACCGTGTTTCTCATATTATAAGACATGTCTTATATTTATTTTTTCCTCAAAAAACACACTATGGCTTATTTTCAAGGGATGTCTTATTTTTTTCTTCCTCCTCCTGCCACGGCCAGCATTGCTGCTGTGCCTATCACTATGTCTTATTTTCGGGGTATGGCTTATATTTCTTGAATGCTTAAAAATCCTGCTATGGCTTATTTATGGGTATGTCTTAAAATATGAGAAACAGGGTACCTACTATCCTGAAAGTAAGCCCGCTTGAACTTGATGTGACTTACTTCCGAGTAAACATTTAGAGGATTGTACTACACATTTAGCATTGTATGTCTTGGAGCAGGTCTCCAATTTCTCTTAGGCAGAGGTCTTCCTCTGAAATCCCGTTAAGCAGAAATGCCAGGAATTGATCAATTCATGTGTGTTCCACTCAGGTTCAATCAACCCTGACTTTTCAGGAGATCACTCAATCTGCATTAAATGTATTGATGCTGCTGAATTTTATCAATCTTTTGCGCTTCCTTCAGCAGTTTATCACACTGAGTTTTATTTTATTTGTTCGTTTTTTGATGTTAATTATGTGAGCAACCCTGGAATTATTATTATTATTAACAAAAGAGTGCTATGTCTGTTAAATGCACCCATAGAAACATACAATCGTATATATGCATATATATGGCATTCCATTCACTGTGTTGCCCAGAATCAGGTTAGCTCACCCATGTGATTAATCCAGAAAACATTGCCATTGCTCTCAGAGGCCCTACTTTGTCCTCATTAACAGCGTCACCCAATCAAATATGATTATCTACAGAGAGCTGTGATGTCATCAAGGCCGTGATCCCTGATTGGATGAGATCACCCATATAAGTTTCCAATGAGGGAGAAGGAAGAAGCAGCAGGGCGAAAATGGTTATAAAGTATCTAAAGGAAGCAATGGCATTCAAACACACAAGGCATTGTAAAATGTACAAACACATAAAATCAAAATGCCCCCCCCCAAAAAAAAACATTTCTACCCTTCAGAAGTTCCAACTTTCAACCTGAAACAGCCTTTGCAAGTAAAACGTGTGGGGTTTTTTTTTTTTTTAAATGAAGGTGTTATGGATATTGTTACATAAACTCGTGTCAACTGTCTTTGAGTATATTCTGGCTCATTTAGATCATTTTAAACTACTGCCTTATTTCCTTTTCCTTTTTTTATTTATCTACCTTCCTATTTTTCAAAATAAAAACCTTTCCCTCAGCAGTCACAAAAGAAATGTCTCACTACTGCATTTTTTAAAAAGCTACCTGAGACAGAAAGATGCTTAGAGGATGTGTTTTCTGAGCTTTTTAATAGATGTAGAGTCATTTTGGGGTTTTTTTGGGGGGGGGGACGCAGAGGTAGAATAAGATGTGCCTCGACCAAACACAATTCAGGAAAAGTCAGCCACGACTAAGTCCCATTCAAAAGTGCAGGGCTAAAAATGAGCAGTTAGGTATTTAAATCTAATTGATCTCAATGGGACACACACTTCCTGTACTTATCGCCTGGAGTAATGTGGTTATACCACCTCCCAGTCCAAAAGAAGGCGGCATCCCAGAAACCTCTGCAAAGGCCTCCGGAGCATCCTTTCATTTCACACTGGGAAGAGCATCTGCCAAGTCAGATGTGGCCAGCTTCCCACCTGGCATAGAGAGGCTGTAGAGATTGGGATGCAGCTGTGGCTGCCAGCTGGCCATCCCTTTTGCTTCAGCATGCGCCAGACAAGAGATGAGGATGTCCGTAAGGCTCAAGCCAATAATTCAAGATCAAAGTATCCTGGAGGCACACCTTACATCAGGTGTCAACGGTCAGAAACTGGGCCAACCCTATTAGTGTATCGTCCTAAAGAGGATTGCAAACCGCTTGGTGGTTTGGGGCATTCTTTCGCTATGAGAGACAGCAAAAAACAAGAGCATGCACTAACCAGAAAGACTTGGTGGTGGCAGGCAGCTGGCTGCACTCGGCTAAGAACAGGGCACAGTGGCTGGTAGTGTAGGGGGGGGGTGTAGCTGCTAGAAGAGGGTCACATGCCTCCTCAAGCCCAGATGCCGTGCAATCAGCAGGCAAAGCATAAAAGAGAAGCAGAGCTGAGGTGCTATGACAGCTCAATCGCCCATGTTGGTTAGACCATGGCTTGGGTGCGGCAGGGAGTGCTTCAGGACAGTGCTTGTGTGGGACTGAGCTGCAGGTACCCTGACCTGATCCCTGGGTCAGCTGCAGAACCTGGCCTGACTGGACTTCGGAATTTGAACTTCAGACCTGTCAGACTGTGTGCTGCCATCTGTCGTGGGATCGAGCACTCTGGCGCCGCCATTTTCTGGTGCCCATCATACCTGCCAAGTTCCTCTCTGAAAAATAAGGGACCAGACCGGCGCGGCGGCCATTTTGGAACTGGGCGGAGCATGCTCAGAAGTGACTTGTGATGCTGCTGTGCCCAGTTCCAAAATGGCCGTTGCACCAGAAGTCGCGCTGCAGCCAGTTTGAAACTGGGCATAGCAGCATCAAAAGTCGCTTCTGAGCATGCTCTGCCCAGTTCCAAAATGGCCGCCGCGCCAGAATAAACCGGGGGAAAACAAAAAAAAAATCCGTTTTTTTGGCTGGGGACAGCTGGAAAAACAGGGGTTTCCCGGGGAAAACGGGAGACTTGGCAGCTATGGTGCCCATAGAAGAGCAAAGTGGCACCAGAAAAATGGCCACCGGCAGGAGCAGATTTAAGGGAGAATAACGGGATAATAACCGATACGGGAGACCGCCAGGAAACGGTAGGGGAAAAGAGAGTTTCCCAACGAAAACGGGATACTTGGCAGCTATGACTATTTGAGATTCCTGGCAAGATCCCCTTTCTATCCCTCCTAAAAGAATAGGCATGATAATCTGATTAAAGTTAACATAAAACTAGTTTACTTACAATCATCCAGTTCACAATAAGATCTCTGAAGGCAGATTTAATTTACAGAACAATATTGCGACTCAGCAGTCACTTCTCCTAACTCTTAGGTAAAGGTAAAGGGACCCCTGACCATTAGGTCCAGTTGTGACTGACTCTGGGGTTGCGCCGCTCATCTCACATTATTGGCTGAGGGAGCCGGCATACAGCTTCCAGGTCATGTGGCCAGCATGACTAAGCCGCTTCTGGCGAACCAGAGAAGTGCATGAAAACGCTGTTTACCTTCCCGCCAGAGCAGTACCTCTTTATCTACTTGCACTTTGACGTGCTTTTGAACTGCTAGGTTGGCAGGAGCTGGGACTGAGCAATGGGGGGATTCGAACCGCCGACCTTCTGATCGGCAAGCCCTAGGCTCTGTGGTTTAACCCACAGTGCCACCCGTGCATAGCTGCCAAGTCTCCTGCTGACAAATGCGGGATCAGCAGCGGCACAGCACCGGAAGTCACTTCTACGCATGTCTGGACATGCGTAGAACCAACTTCCGGTGCCCAGGCATGGGCGGAGCGGCACCGGAAGTCGCTTCTACACACATGCGTAGAAGCGACTTCCGGTGCCGCGCTACCCATGTCTGGGCACTGGAAATTGGGCGGCGCCAGCACCCAAAACGGAGCCTCTGGCAGGTAGGAAATCCAGGGGATTTCCGGGATTTTTTTCAATTCAGGAGAACAGCGGGAAACGGATTAAAATCCGGGGGTTTCCCGCAAAAAAAAACGGGAGACTTGGCATCTATGCACCCACGTCTCCTAACTCTTAGGAACACAAAAAAGAAGAATAAGAAGAGCAGGACATGGAGGCCGTGTGCTCCTCTGTCCAAGAACAGGCCACACCCACATTAAGTCCCATGCAAAGGAAGTCTGTCCCAGCTCAGGAGGAAGTAACAAGTTTTCTCCTGAGTGATACAAAGTATTTATTCCTCAGCATGTGCATTGTAGGAATGTTGTCCAGTGGTACCTTGGTTTGCAAACAGTCTGGTTTGCAAACTTTTTTTGGATTACAACCCATTTTGGGGGAATTACAAACAATTTTTTTTTTGAGGCCCTACAGGTGAAAGCGCACCTTTCCGGAATGGATTATGGTTGTAAACCAAGGTGCCACTGTATTTGACTGCAATTACATTTTTATATCCCACAGAGATAAGGTAAAAAAAGGTAGCTTAGCCACAGTCACCTAGTGAGCGCCACAATCTCTCCAGCCCCAGTTCCACATTATACACAGCACCAAGCTTTTCAATAAGCTTGAAGTGTTGTTAGTTACTCTCCCTGGGTCTTAGAGAAGACATTTTCCTTCCCTCCTGGTGGTAAAGGTAAAGGGACCCCTGACCATTAGGTTCAGTCATGACCAACTCTAGGGTTGCGCGCTCATCTTGCATTATTGGCCAAGGGAGCTGGCGTACAACTTCCAGGTCATGTGGTCAGCATGACGGAGCCGCTTCTGGCGCACCAGAACCTGGTGGTACCTGAATAATAATTAAAAAAATTATTCCCAAGTATTTACTTCTGGTTATGTTCTCACAACCCAACAATCATTGGTGGGTTTTTTTAAAAGGTTTTTTAAAACAAACAAACAAACCTAAAATAATTAGAAACACTCTGCTCCGCCATTTAAAATCCTCTGAGCCATAAAACCCTTAAGTGATCCTGTGAGCAACGCACTCCGTCTCTCCTCCAGCTCTCCACTTGCTGACAGCATCTGACTCTAGGAATTCATTTAGGAGCCATTTATTTATTTAACTGCTTCTTCCATAATGCAATATCCAGTGACTGATGATCTTCTCCTGCCACATGGTGGAGTTTTGTGGGTCTGCTCCTCGGTGGCTACTGTCTATAGTCTGTACAAATGAAGCGACAGAAAGAGAGAAAAGGGAAAAACCCCAAACGTTCGCGGGGGGGGGGGGGAGATGTATTGTGCAGTTCAATAATTCAGATGCAAAAAGGGGGGGGGGGAGATCTTGACGGGATGTACTTGCACTTCTTAATCCTTCACAGCCATCAACTCTGCTGAAGTTGGTGCGTGTGTTTTGCAGGAGGGGTTGCGTGCTTCTTGTGCATTTATTTCGGATTCCCTTGAATGGTGGCTAAAGGTTACTGCGAAAGTACGTGGTCATCTCCCAAGACCCTTCAATGTTTTGGAAGCAGAAGCTTCGCGAAGTTCATCTTTATCATCGTAATTGTATCATAGGCACTTTTTTGTTGTTGTTGTTGTTGCAGTGGGTTCTTTTTCATACGAACCTGCTCAACCTACCTCCCGGGCTGCTTTGAAAGAAAGGAAAATCTGGCGCGCGCCTTGCAAGTTCGAAGGTTGCAAAATCCTTAGCTAAACCACGCGCGTTTTTCTGCTGTTACTGTACTCGGGTTCAAGGCGCGATCTCTTCCTTCCTTCCTTGGATATTAGATGACAGTTCAGTTCCCTTTCGCTCTTTTTAATGGCCATCTCCCTTCCTCCTATAAATGCATTACGCTGCTGTTGTCTAGCAAACCATTTGTTTGATGCCGTCTGGGCAAATTGATCTCTGCTGGGTTGGGTTACTGGGAGGGGTTTGCGCGGGGTGGGGGTGGGCGTCAAAAATGGGGTCTTTGTGGAGAAAGGAGAACAAGAGTGTGAAAAGTGGGCGGGACATTGTGGGGGCTTGGTGGAGGTATGGGGGGGGGAGTTGGCAGGGGGAGGGTAGCGCAATCCTTACCTGGATGAGACCGATCCCAGCTTTCTGGCATACCAGAGGGGGGGGGCGAGCGAGAGAGATACGGGTCACTTGGAGCTGGTGGTTGCGGAGAGCTTTGCTCCTCATCCACCACCAGTTTTGTTATGTGAAAAGTGAGTCTTTTCCACGGAGAGGGAACGGAGAGAGGGGGAAAGAAATCCAAATGAATTCTTTCTCCTGGCTTCAGAAAGACAGCGTCCTCGCCTCCCTTCTCTGGTTATTTTTTGGGAGGTGAGGGGAGCGATTGGATGACGGAAGGGCGCCGTTAAAAGAAAAGCCGGACAAAACAAAGAGATTTTAAAAAATAACTAAACAAGCATGCACGCACCCACAGTCAAAACACTAGACTTTGGGCCTGCGCGTCTGTGCAGGGTGTGTGGGGAGTTCGGAAGGCGGAAGGGAGAAGGCAAGGGAATCTAAGTGGCCCTGATGCTGGTGGCAAACTTAGAGATCCCCTCACCTCCCTCGCCCCCCCACCCCACCCCACCCCGAGACCCTCCTGAATGAAGCCCTCACCCGACGATTACTAGCTCCAGGGGTGCCAACTTAAATAAAATATTGGGGAGCCCACGTAATCGATCACCAGACGCAACGCACGGAGATAATTTGAATGGCAATGCCCATTAACTTGGGGGGGGAGGGAAGCCCCCTCAAATATTTTATTGGGGGGACCGAAGGGACCTCGGTTCCTATGGCTAGCTCCAATGACGGCCCTTGGGCGCTGCCTCTACGGGAGTCAAGCGGGGAATCGCGTCCGCATCAGCTCTCCGGGAGCTGGAGAGAGCGCTGGATGTCACCACCTTTGGATTTCTGCCTTCTGGTCCATTTGTCCCTTTTCGCATCCGATCTGCGGTTTCTCTTTCTCCTCCCTCCCTCTCCTCCCTGCATTTGGGGAGGGGGGGAGCAACACACCCTTTAGACCGCGACTAGGAACTTTGAAATCTCGGAAGGAGGCACTGCAGGTGGCCATGTAGGAGCAGTCGGCCCGAGCGAGCGCAGTGGCCAATCTGGTGGCGGGAGGAATCCACCCGTGGGGACCACGCTCAAGGGAAACATCCTCCACTCGTGGGACCAACGCCTCCGTGGGGGATACGAGGCTTTTCTGCGAGGTGCTCCAAGCCGGGCACTCGCCTCGGCGCTCCGAGTCCTTTAGACAACAACAGACCACAGGTGGATCAGGTAGAGAGCATGCACGCCGACGGGGCCACTTTGGAGACATGCAGCGGTCAATGCAACCCGCGCGCGCGCACACAAACACTCGCGGCTCGCCAACGGCGCTTGCACATGCGTGCTGACCGCAATCAACTTCCCATGCCTGGTGACTGGGGCTGAGTGCACGGGAGTGCTTGCTTTTTCTCAGTCACTCCTCGCCAGTGCAGCAGCGGGGGAAGCGCCCGCGGCTCGACAGTGCGCCCGACGCTCCTCGCTGCAGATCCAGCCGGGATTTTTTCCGCCAGGTGACGGACGGGGGCGGCTGTTTTACCTGGCAAGGTGCAGCTGCCGCCGCCCTTCTTTTGCCCCACCACCACCCTTCCAATCCATCTTCCTCCGGGAGCCGCTTCTCCCTCCTCCTCCTCCTCTTTGATCTGCCTGCTGGATGGTCCCCCAGTCAGCCAGCTCCCAGGGTGGGGCTGGGTGCTGCTGCTGCTGCAGCCGCCTGAGAGCCTCCCCGGTGCGCCTCGCCTTGCCGAGCGCGGAGCGGGCGCAGCATCAGCATCTCTCTCTCTCCAGCTGCTGCTGCTGCCGCCTCCTCCTCCTCCTCCTCCCTCGCAGGGACCTGCATCCCGCTCGTCCAATCACGGCCCGCGCTGCCTGCGCCACGTGACCCCGGCGGGCTGAGGGGACCTGCTGCTTTCCCAACGCCAGAGGGATGCGGGCGGCAGAGCAGGAGAGGAGGCAGCGGCTGCGGAGCTGCGAGGTGCCTTGACTCTCTTCTCCCCAAGCCCAGCCCAGCCCGACCCCTTTATGGCAGCGGCTGCTCCAGCCTCCTGGTCCTCCTCTTCCTCCTCCTCCTCCTTTTCTTCTTCCTTCCTGACCATCCCTGCTCATGCCGTTCCCCGGGCTGGGCCAGGCCCCTGGATATCTCTGCTGAAACTCTCAGGATCATCATCATCATCATCCTCGCCATCATCACCATGCCAGGACTTGGGTGCCTCTTCCTAACCTGCTGTTGGCTGGGGCCCCCGGGATGCTAAGGATCCCCCCGTCAGCCCGAGAGAGCCATTCGCTTTTGGGGGGAAGCTGCTGTTCCCTCTTGCTGCGGCTGCAGAGTTGAGTTACGAAGTCATGGTGTTGTGGGAATCTTCCCCACCTCGGCAGTGGAGCAGCGGCTGGACACTTTGCGATTGCTTTTGCTGGTTGCTCCTGCCGGTGTTGTTTCTCATCGTAGCCCGACCGGTGAAACTTGCAGCTTTCCCTACCTCCTTAAGTGACTGCCAAACGCCTACCGGCTGGAATTGCTCTGGTAAGCTTGGGGAGCAGGAATTGGGGTGGGGAGAGAGAGAGAGAGAGAGAGAGAGAGAGAGAGAGAGAGAGAGAGAGAGAGAGAGAGAGAGAGAGAGAGAGAGAGAGAGAGAGAGAGAAATGTACAGCGATGCCCATCCATCTCTAAAGGAAAGCATCTTCTAAAAAGAGATCGGAGGGGTGGGGTTGAGCCAGTCCTCTCAAAACCTCTCTGGCACATCGCGCAGCTGTCTGGAAATTACAGGTCGGATTTGATGCGAAAGGAATAGAATAGGCTGGTCAGTAAAGAGGACAGGAAAGTATCTATAGATCTTTCTCTACTTCCTCCGCCACCTTTTTAATTGCCTCTGCTTCAAATGGGCTTTTGATTATCATCTCTGCAGACTTGCACAGTCTGGACGCTAAGGGTGGGTCTTTTGTTGTTTTTTTAGAAGTGTTAAAAGTTGGAGCAGGAGAGAGACGGGGAGGATGCTATAAATCAAGTTGTGATTCCCTGAGAAGTCATAAGATCTTGCAGGCTGGGTTTAGATCTCCTTTCGAAGAACCAGCAAATTAGCTAATCTGGAAATCTATTTTTTTTCCTTCCCACCTGCCTTAAAGCTTTTAAGGCTATCCATAGTCTTATAGTTGTATATATTATTTTTAAAAGCAGAGATTGGGGTTGCCTAAAACCTCTTTTTTTCTCTGCTTTTTTCTCTTAGCTTTAAAAAAAAGGAATCCTGTTATTCTTGAAGGGAACTTAGAGCAAGTGTTTATTCCCAAATTCACACAGCACACAAAGCAAGATAATCTAGAATCGGCTCCTGAGGCTCTTTCCTCCTCTTTCTGTCATGAAACAGACTTGCCTTTTCCTTATTTCGTTAGTCGGCTTCAGCCCTGCTTAAAGTGGTTTGCCAGACACAGTTCAAGTAAAATGCACTAATTGAATAAGGAAGAAGCTGTGGGGAGTTACCTCCCCTCTCTCCATCGGTTGTCTTTTCCTATGACCAGACTCATCTTCAATAGGTTAATTGTAGTTCTGTCTGGAGTGTGTTTACCATTCGTACAGTGCTTCCCACACAATACTGGTTTGCAAATGCTTCTGGGAGTACCTTCTTTTGCAGGCTGCATATCCAGATATTTTTTTTTAAAAAAAAACACAGAGAGAAAAATAAACATTGTGCATACAGCTATAGATGTGTATCTACAGCTGCACACAGAGACATTTCCAAACACACTAGTAAGGTTTTGATGCAGTTTGCCCTTCACTAAAAATGCTGTGTAACTTTGTACAGTATCTTAAGCAAAACACCTACATTTCCTCTCCGCATGTATGCTGGATAGGTAACAGAGCATGTTACTTCTATCTTATAACTCAAATCTGATTTCACAAATTATGGGAAGCCCAATACTTTACCAAAGCTCAAGTTGCAATAACCTCTGCAGCAAATTCAGCATTATTTAGCCCAGCATTGTGGCTCTCTAATTTATTTATTTTTAATTACCCCAGGATTACTTTGGGTGTATAACTAGAATACCATAGTTCAGTGCAGTGTGTGTGTGTGTGTGTGTGTGTGTGTGTGTGTGTGTGTAATTAGGGTCAATAAGTCACTTTTGCTCTATGGATGGTGTTTCCATTTTTATTGCACAACCAGGACATGGCTAGGAACGCTGAGATGTTAATTAAATCAATAGAACACAATCTTGACGGTTTTCAAGCCAAATATGGCTGTTTGGCTTCATACCTTGCTATGCTACACACTCCCCGAGTAGGATGGCAACTAGCTGAGGTCTGAAATCTGAGCTGGCATTCATGAGCTGAACCTCCAGCCAGATTTGTTAGCCTGCCTGTCAAAACTGGAGGAAAGGAGCTAGGTCTCCTTTCAGCAGCTCTGCCGAGAACCTGGCATCCCTCCTATTAACCTGGAGGTGATCAATCTTCATTGGAATCAGACAGCCTATCACAAAAAGCACATAGCCTGTTTATCTTTATTATTAGGGGGCTTTGTTCTGTCACTGCCTGGAGAAATTCCCATTCTAAGACTTTGGACCAGAAGATTTAACGGGGAGGGGTACAGAATCATGTTGCTTTGCAACCAAATGCTTGATTTTTGTGGAAATGGAAACTACTTTCAATGAAGGAGGAGGAGGAGGAGCTGGGAGATTAACAGGGACTGCAAACTCCTCTGGAAACGGGCAAGAACAAGGCAAAGTGAGGATGAAAAGACAACCTTTCTAGATTGCACATTGCTTCATCAAACAATGCTAGGTGTGCCACATACGTTGAAAAGCAGCTGCCCCTGTCTGATATTCTTTGCCAGACCCAAAGCTGACAGTGTTTTTCTCTTTGCGTTTGAGGTTATGATGACAGAGAAAACGATCTCTTTCTCTGCGACACCAATACCTGTAAATTTGACGGAGAGTGCTTAAGAATTGGAGACACTGTGACTTGCGTCTGTCAGTTCAAGGTAAGAAGATTGATCTCTCCTTCCTTTATTCACTAATGAGAATACAAATCCGGGATCTCCCTTTACAACCCATCACTAGGCAATTTATTTCTCTGCATGCAGAGAAGTCGGAGTGAAAACCTGGCAGCTAGTCTAAGGTGCTGGCAGGGTAGCCAACTGGTGTCAAGAAGATAGAAGACTCTCTGGGAAAATGTAGGTGCTGTTCTTTCAAATGCCTCTTTAGGGTTGTCAGCGTCAGGTTGTGTGTGGCCTTTTTCAGAATTGGGATTTTCTGTCCTTTTTCAATTCAGCCAAACCTATAGCATCTTCTTTATACGTCCAGGAAGCCGCTGAAATAGTTGCGGAGAAGTTGATTTGTAAGATGGCTTTTATATACCAAAGGCAAGTTAAGGCAGTGTGTCATTCAACAATGCTCCTTAATTCACGGGGAGGGAACATTTCAAGCTAAATTGCAATCCCAATTTAATATCCAAGGAAGCTTCAAGGCTGCTTGAACAGACCGAGTCCCATTGATTTTGAGGGTGTTGTTAGTGACCAAACTTTCATGCATTTTGCTGAGACTGAATGTCATCGTAAGGGCTACATCAAAAACTTTAATTGAACTGTGGTGGATGTTTTGTATAGCTTGTACCTGAAAGTAAACATTGCATGGATCATTGCGTAAGTCCTGCCTGTTCCAGGAGAGCATATTTTCACATAAGTCTGCCTAAGGTGTCTTAAATCCACATTCTCAAACAAATATGCAGTAGATTGTGTTGAAGGCAGTGGGATTTACATCCATGTAATGGTCTGGAGTTGATACTCTTCACCCTCCACTGAGGTTCCATTAGCATATCATTACTACCTCTCAACATAAAAGGTAAAGGGACCCCTGACCATTAGGTTCAGTCACAGACAACTCTGGGTTTGCGACGCTCATCTTGCTTTACTGGTCAAGGGAGTCAGTGTACAGCTTCTGGGTCATGTGGCCAGCATGCCAAAGCCACTTCTGGCGAACCAGAGAAGTGCATGGAAACGCTGTTTACCTTCCTACTGGAGCAGTACCTATTTATCTACTTGCACTTTGACGTGCTTTCGAACTGCTAGGTTGGCAGGAGCAGGGACTGAACAACGGGAGCTCACCTGTTGCGGGGATTCGAACCTCCGACCTTCTGATTGGCAAGCCCTAGGCTCTGTGGTTTAATCCACAGCGCCACCTGTGCCCCTTACCTCTCAACATAGTAATTAAGAATTCATTTTATTTCAGTATGGAATCTATATTTTGCTTAGGTGTTCAAGTCTTCATTCTTGTATATTTTTTAATGCATTTAATCTGTACTGTAGTTTGCTGTGCACTTTAAGAGTAGATTTGTTACGGTGAACCAGTATTTCCCAAGCTGGTTCACCTTCCAAATGGCATTGGGCTCCAATTGCCATCATCCACAGGTAACCTAGCCAATGGTCAAGGATGATGGAAGTTGTAGTCCAGCTTCTGAAAGGCACTAGGTTGGAGATGGGTGTGGTGAGGCCAAGGATTCTTTGCATAATTACAAGTGAACAACCACATACACACACACACACACACACACACACACACACACACACACCTTGCCCACCTCACTGTTCAGTGTCACAATATATTAATTTGAAATGTATGTTGTTTGGTTTTAACAGAGGAAATACTCTGCTAAGCTTGTATGGCATTTCATAACCAGTGTCTAATTAAGTATCAGGGCTACATAGTCTTCCTTGCTAAAATTATTCTGCTTGGCACATTACTCTTCTTCACCTATCTCTAAACAGCTACATGGAATTACATTCAAATGTAAATATTTAAGGACGGTTCTTGTCAAAAGGAGAAGGGAACAAGGATACTCTGTAGAAGCCTCTAAGATTCTTAGTTACTTTGCAAGTTGTTCCTTCCCAAGAGATTGATTTAATGCTCTGTCCTTGTATCATTGCCTGGTGGGTAAAAGCAGCAACCTCAGAGCCACCGGCAGTGAAATTAAATTAGACACAGAGTACACTTAGTTTCTTCTGCCTGGTTCCAGTTTGGCTTTGCAGTAGGTTTGAAGTTAGTGAACATGGAAGAATTGGTGTTGGCTTTTGTTTTCTTTTAAAGCAGCAGGTGTTTCCACAAAATAACACAAGTATATGCTATTCGCTTTCTTTAATGTATACCTTAACTTATAAGTCCAATTCCCATGCTGAACAGTACAGTGGTGCCTCGCTTAACGAATGCCCTGCTTAACGAAATTTCCGCTTAACGAAAGGATTTTTCGAGCGGAGGTTGCCTCGCTAGACGAATTCGTTTTATGAAAAATTCGTCTAGCGAATCGCGGTTTCCCATAGGAATGCATTGAAATTCAATTAATGCGTTCCTATGGGCAAAAAAAAATCAATGCATTCCTATGGGATTCGCTAGACGAATTTTTTTGTTATAAGAAAAGACCCATGGAACGAATTAAATTTGTCTAGCGAGGCACCACTGTAACTAAAAAAAAACTTTTTTAAAAAACCCAACAGTGAGTTTTAAATGTTTCTGAATAAATACATTATCAGTGTCTTGCTACAGTTATACAAAATTCATTTAAGGTGCTTGGAGTTCAGAGTATCTGCATTCTCTGAATTTTGTGCCAATTCTCTAACAAGGGAGTCAGTCATTGGGTCTCAGCTCTTCCTGAAAGCCATTTGCCTTGAAAGCTCCCCTCCTTCATCCTGAGTGTGGGGGCGCTGGCTGTAGTTATTCACTGAGCAGGCAAAAACATAGTCCAGGTAGGGTTGCCAATTGGCCCGAGAGAACTTGCTCCTGTGCTTTTAGCGGAGGATTGATCTGCAGAAATCAGCTGGCAAAGCTTTTTCGCGGCGTAGTGCAGATGAGCATTGCTTCCTCCAAATTGCTGCCAGTCAAGTTGCTGCTAAAGGCACAAGTTGAGGGGCAGGTTGGAAACAGGTCCTGGGACTGAGCCCCAGCGAGTCTTGGTCCTGTTTCAGCCCTTTCTGAACTTGTGCTGGAAAACAGAACGACTTAGCAAAACCCACACACACACATGAGGAGTTTTTGCATCTATGTAGGGAATAATTGTGTCTGTCATTGTGTGTGTGTGAGAGAGAGAGAAGGGGTGGGGTTGCGCTGTTGTCAAGTGCTGTGATTTATTCCCACCCCACCTTATATAAGGGAATGGGAAATGTAAAGAGATATTCCCACTTTCTTTCTTTTTTAAAAAAATATTTTTATTGGTTTTTTAACATATAACAACAAAACATCACCAACACACCAACCCCCTGCAATACCTAAAAGAGAAAACAAAAAACACAAAAAACAGGAAACACAAATCAAAACATTAACATAAACATAATAAAAAACAAAAACATACATATACGATAGTTCAAAAACTATTAATCTTTTCTGACATTGTAGGTTGACTTCCTCAGCCCCACTTCCTGTGGTTCATCTTATACTCTCTTTGGCAATTTCATAATCATCATCTTAACATTGTTTCTTTCTATCTTAAACATGTTTATACACTTTAAATTTTAAACCAAAATTCTATAATTATCCTTTTCATTATAGTTTACATATTTATCATCTATGACAACATCATACTCCACTTTCCTTACATATTATATTTCTACCTTAAACATACTTATTCATTTAATTCATATTATAAACTAAAAATTCTCTTCCTTATACCCACGCCTCTCTTCTAAGAACTCCCCATCTCAGTCAAAACCATATTTCTATTATTAACCCTTCTAATCACAAGGCCCCTTTTACGGTCGACAAGTCTATATAAACAGTCCTATTTCGATTCGGGTTACCCTATTACATAATCACTTATAAACTACCGGTATTTATATTCCCACTTTCTGGGTAACTCCAGTTTCTGGAGTGAGAGAAGACTTTGCCCCCTCTTTCACTGTGTGCAGGATTTCAGTTTTTTAACTTCCTTTTTTTGGTATGGCAGAGTGGCATTGAACACTGGGAAGTGGTGTGTGTGTGTGTGTGTGTGTGTGTGTGTGTTTATATACAGGGGAGAAAGATCGAGATGAGATACTTTCTACAGCGCTTTGCCCCCAGGCTATTCAATAAGCTCAGAGACTGAGTCTGGAAATCATGTTAAAGCACACAGAGAAATTAGATGAAAATGGAATGGCTGGGATTTGCCTTCCGGACAATGATGGGAGTACGTTCTGTTCCTCTTACCCTGGACTTGCTCATTGTGCACCTGCTGCTCATATTGGACAAGCCAGTGACACTATAAATGATGGCCATGACTCAGGCTGGCCCTAATACAAGCCAGTCTTCAACAAGGCATTAAGAAAAAGCCACTCCAACATGTCCTGGGTAAGATCTGGACACAATAATATAATGATTCTATGAATCTGTGGTGCGACCCTCCTGTGTCCATTGTTGTTCATTCATCAAGTGCTAATAGTAGCCGTTGGCGAAGGATTTGAAGACCTATGATACTGGACCAGTTGTCTTCAGAGCTGCATTATGTGGCTCCATTAGTGTAATATTAATTGGTGGGACTGATGCTGGCCTTCCAGAGGGCATTCCATCTGGCACAAGCTTTGCCATCCTGCTGCTCTCCAGATGTGCCGGCTGTATCTGATGGGAGTTGACCAAGGCTTGTTGGTGGTACGACTCCATGGGTCAATTCCGGCCTGCACAACTTGTGACCAGCAGCAGTCATTGAATTCTGGCCAGCCAGATGTTTTGGCACTTCTCTGTCTTCTTCCAAAAGTGTCAAGCAGGCAATGAACCCAGGGAGCCTATTTGGTCCCTGGAAGTCTGTCACAAAGGGCTGTGAGCTGTGGCTCACCACAGTGGGACCTTGGTTCTCAAACTTAATCCGCTCCGGAAGTCCGTTCCAAAACCAAAGCGTTCCAAAACCAAGGCACGCTTTCCCATAGAAAGTAATGCAACGTGGATTAATCCATTGCAGACTTTTAAAAACAACCCCTAAAACAGCAATTTAACATGAACTTTACTATCTAATGAGACCATTGATCCATAAAATGAAAGCAATAATCACTGTACAGTCATACCTCGGTTTAAGTACACCTCGGTTTGTGTATTTTCAGTTTAAGTACTCCGCGGACCTGTCTGGAACGGATTAATCCACTTTCCATCACTTTCAATGGGAAAGTTCGCTTCAGGTTAAGTACGGACTTCCGGAACCAATTGTGTTTGTAAACCAAGGTACCACTGTACTGTACTATACTATACCATAATAAATAAGATAGTATTGTAGATGATAAAAATTAAAAATATTATT
Organism: Zootoca vivipara; assembly: GCF_963506605.1. NCBI lineage: Eukaryota > Metazoa > Chordata > Lepidosauria > Squamata > Lacertidae > Zootoca > Zootoca vivipara. The sequence goes on along the minus strand of NC_083276.1, from coordinate 120,872,013 downwards.
TTTTAATTGTTTGGATGGGGGGTGGCTTTTATCCATTTCCGCAGTCACACAATCAATCAATCAATCAATCAGTAGCTGAAGTGGGTTCCACATAGTCCCAAAAACAAATCAACCGAAAAAGCCTCTAAAACAAAAATGCAAAATAAATAGCAAAAACAAAAGCGCCAAACTTAAGCCATTCCGGAAGTCCGTTTGACTTGTGAAATGTTTGAAAACCAGGGCGCAGCTTCTGATTGGTGCAGGCGCCCAAGGGACCGTATTTCCCAGCTCCAAGTTTTTGAGAAGCTCATAGAAGGCACGGCAACATCGTTCCTTGGTTTCCTACTGTTTCGGCTTCTGCTTGAACTGGTGCCACAATTCCTTCCCTAGACGTTAACTTTCTGCTGTAGCAACATAATTTCCCTGGCTGCCAAATTACCCACCAAGGAGAAAGGAGGTTATAGGCCCATTGTGCTGGATGTCTGCTGAGGTCAATGGATGAATCTGGCGCTGCCAAACTATCAGCAGCGGCTGATGCACGCGCTCGAAATTGCAAATGCAGCACCAGTCACAGACTGCTTGCGCAGGTATTAATAGTAGCGTTCTGTGCGATGATATTATGTAGTACTTATTAGATCAGCATTACAGAGTAAATTAACAGAGTTAAGGGTGGTGGGGCTGGCTGTAAAGAGAGGCAGTTTAAACAAAGATTAAAGAGGAGAGGCAGTCATGGGAGAGAAAGGCAGTTCCGTGTAAAGCTGGAAATAATGTTCGACAGCTAGGCAGAGAGGTACAAGGGCTGAGAGGCAATAGCAGCCATGCACACTCACCGACACCCCCCACCCTGTCCCATGCTGACCTGTTCTCTCTTGCCATGATGTGATGGGGAGGAGAATCATAGAATTGTAGACTGCCCTACAGGGCAGTTGTTTATCAGCTCCATCTGGTACGCAGGCTGAGACCCTACCTGCCTGCAGACTGTCTCGCCAGAGTGGTGCATGCTCTAGTTATCTCTCACTTGGATTACTGCAATGCGCTCTACGTGGGGCTACCTTTGAAGGTGACGCAGAAACTACAACTAATCCAGAGTGCGGTAGCTAGACTGGTGACTGGGAGCGGCCACCGAGACCACATAACACCGGTCTTGAAATATGTACATTGGCTCCCAGCACGTTTCTGAGCACAGTTCAAAGTGTTGGTGCTGACCTTTAAAGCCCTAAATGGCCTCGGTCCAGTATACCTGAAGGAGCGTCTCCACCCCCATCGTTCTGCCCGGACACTGAGGTCCAGTACCGAGGGCCTTCTGGCGGTTCCCTCGTTGCAAGAAGCCAAGTTGCAAGGAACCAGGTAGAGGGCTTTCTCGGTGGTGGCGCCTGCCCTGTGGAACGCCCTCCCATCAGATGTCAAAGAGAAAAACAGCTACCAGATTTTTAGAAGACATCTGAAGGCAGCCCTGTTCAGGGAGGCTTTTAATGTTTAATAGATTATTTTATTTCATTTTTCTGTTGGAAGCCGCCCAGAGTGGCTGGGGAAACCCAGCCAAATTTAAAATAAATTATTATTGTTGTTCTTATTCTTATTATTATTATTATTATTATTATTATTATTATTATTAGTGATCCCAAGGGTCATCTAGTCCAACCCCCTGCAATGCAGGATTCTCAACTAAAACATTAATGACAGGTGGCCACCCAGCCTCTGTTTAAAAACCTCCAAGGAAGGAGAGTCCACAACCTACCGAGGGAGACCATTCCACTCTTACCATCAAAAAGTTCTTCCTGATGTTTAGTGGGAATCTCCTTTCTTGTAACTTGAAGCTATTGGGCTGGGTCCTGCCCACCCGAGCAGGAGAAAACAAGCTCGCCCCATCTTCCATGTGACAGCCCTTGAGATATTTGAAGATGCCCCTCATAGCTCTTCTCAGTCTCCTCTTTTCCAGGCTTGAACATACCCAGCTCCTTCAACCGTTCCTCATCAGGCTTTGTTTCCAGACCCTTGATCATCTTGGTTGCCCTCCTCTGCAAATGTTCCAGCTTCTCAATATCCTAGATTGCATCACATTGTTTCATCTGCCAACATAAACAATGCTCATTTTAGAGCTACTAAGTATACAGTATTTAGAGTTACTCAAGTATACAGTCACCCCTCATTCCTGGACCTTTGGCAGTAGCTATGCTGCCTACATTAGCAAGCAGCAATGTTTATCTCTGGGCTGCAAAAAGCTTCAATGGCTGGTTTTTGCAGATCACGCCGCTGCTGGGAGCAGTTCAGGGCATCCCCCCCCCCCCTGCTCAGATGACGAAGTGGTTCATGAGAGCTTATTATGAGAGTTCAAGATGTTGGTGACGATGATCACATGTGTCATCTTTAGGTGCTACAGAAACATATGCTGGTTTTGCTACCACAAAATGAAAATGAAAGACCTCACCCTGATAATGTTGGAGATAACCAGTACTGTATAAGTTAGGGATGGGAGAATCTGTCAATTTCAGTTTCTCACGTTTTCAGTCATAAATTCAGTTCTTCACATTTCCATGTCAGTTTACAGTATTTTTTCCCCCAACTTCTTATGAAAATACATCATTTTAGTGTGAATTTCTCTTAATATATACATTTTTGCAAAGCAATTGCCCCACATACAGTGCATTTTTGGGATTGTACTTTCTCATTTTTTGAGATGTGCACCATATATGAGGAAATTGCTTTGCAAAATTGAAATTAATGCACACTTTATTCTACCATATGTGGCTTTATTATTATTATTATTATTATTATTGGTAAACATTACTTGGCTAGAGAACTGCAGTGTAAAATCTGGAGAAGTGCAAACCTCAAAGAATGGATTTCCATTTTGGAAAGTGCAAATGTGGTAGGTTTGCCTTTAAATCAGTGTTTCCCAAACTTGAATCTCCAGCTGATTTTTGGACTACAGTTCTCATCAGCCCTGACCACTGGTCCTGCTACCTAGGGATGCCCTGACACCTCCTTCCCAAAGCTCGGGAAGCTTCTGCCCAGCTTAGGGAGGCACTATGCTTGCTCACGATGTCAGGACATCAGGACACCATGCACAAACCTCAGTCTCCCACATCACCCTCGCAAGCTGGCGCCTCTGGCCCTAACTGTTCCCCTATGGAAAATTTCAAGGTACAGCATCATGGAGTGGAGTCCCCCAAGGACAGAGAGTGCAATTGTACATATCTCGGAGCAGGTCTCTTTGAACTCAGGCAGAAGCTAACTTCTGAGTAGCTTTGCAGAAGCATTACTTGCATATAGAATGGAGACTTTGACTATACAATCATACCTCTAGTTATGTATGCTTCAGGTTGCGTACAACACTGGGTACATACTCGCCGAACCCAGAAGTAACGGAATGGGTTACTTCAGGGCTCGGCGATTCATGCATGTGCAGACGTGCATGCGCAGAAGTGCCGAATCGTGCAGGGAGCATGCGCAGATTCTGCGCTTCAGGGTAAGTACTGCTCTGGGTGCGTACGGGGCTCTGGAACGGATCCCGTTCGTATCCAGAGGTACCACTGTAGTGTGAAAGGACAGGCAACATTTGAAGCTCTGTGAGGGGGAAAGGGTACAGAGAGCCCCCCCCCATCCCGAGGAGCAGCTCCTCCACCAGCAGTAGCATAGCTGCCAAGTTTTCCCTTTTCTCGCGAGGAAGCCTATTCAGCATAATGGAAAATCCCTGAAAAAAAGGGATAACTTGGCAGCTATGAGCAGTAGTGCCAGCGGGGAGGGGGAAGAGTCCAGTGAGGAAGGAGGAGACAGGGCTCTAGCAGCATAGGAGAGCCCCTGCTGCACGTGGGAGAGGAAGAGCGAGAGGGGGAAGAGGGGGAGAAGGAAAACACGGAAAGGAGACCCTTTTTCCCTCCGGTTCCGGAATTACGCAGGAGGAAACGCGGGAGGAGATATGGGGTGCCCAGACTCTTATGTTGGAAGAAGACACGGAGCGCGCCATTCCAGGGTTCTGGGTCAGACTAAGCGGATGTATCCTGTATAGCTCTAGCACTGTAAATAGCCTGCACTTAATAAAAGCATGAAAAGGCAAAGGTCTGGAGAGTCGTTACTCTAGAGTAGTCTCAACGCATTGCCTGTGACACACTCCATTGCCACTTCTGCTACTTCAAGTACTTTCTTTCCTGATCATTGTATACAAAATAGGGCCTCTACCAACAGAAGTAGCAGGTTACATAAATAAGTAGATCCTATGTACTCAAAAGGCAAATGCAGATCAGGTTGCTTGGCATCGCTCGAATGAGTTCTGATCCCTTCCAGGCAGGGCCTTCGTCCCAAGAAACTCATTTTTTGCTGCTTGATAATTCTGCAGGCAGATTAGACCACCAGGCACCCACTGAGTCCGTACGGTAAGGGAACTGTATTTCTCTGCAGAGCACCCATTATGTGTCTGCTTCCACAAGAACAGATGCTAATTCTGTCTTCTGCTAGAGAACAGTCTGATGTGCTCATTAGGGCATTCACTCTTAGGAGTCTTCCCTTCCTTTTAGACCTCCGTACCATCTGTAGGTTGGTTATTGGTTCTAAAAGGGGAGGAAAATAAAGCACGATTGCTTCGTAACTTACAAGGCAGCTGTTGAGGGGGAGATTGTTATAGCTAAACTCAGGGTTGCAGAACCCTGGCAGCTTTTAAAGGAAGGATGGAAAACCTTTGGCCCTACAGATGCTGCTGGGAGTTGTAGTCTATAAAAAACAACAACTCTGCTTTAAAATGCATGCACACAGACTCACGCAGAGCAGGGAAAGGATTATTTTGAGTGTGGACACAGAAAAGGGTGTGTGTGCTAAGTTCTTTCTCTGCTTCAATCAACAACTGTCAGGAGTAAGCAAGCAATATATCACATGGAGTCAGTGAAGTTTTTAAAAAATTATTCAATCTTTATTGATTCTACAATGAATCACAGTTGTAACTCTCCATCAGTAGTGTAAATAAAAGACGTTTTTTTTAAAAAAAGTTGGGAATAAGGTAAAGTTTTCCCCATATTGAAACTCCCCTCCTCCCCAACCTGGGTTCTCTACATTTCTATATCAACTGCATATTAAACAGCATCTATTTTGAAATTTTCCAATACTTCACATTGCAGGAGTCATTCAAAGCCTGCCAAAGATTTTACATGTTTTTACATATTTTACATATTTATCTTTTAAATATTGTCTGTATTTATCCCATTCTCAGTTAAATTTTTGATCTTGATTCCTAACTGTCAATCTTACCATCTCAATGTACTCAGATAATTTTGTCTGCCATTCCACTTTTGTCTGTGTGTTCTCTCCTTTCCAACATTGGGCTAACAGCATTCTTGCAGCCGTGGTTGCATACATAAATAATCTCCTTAAATCTTTCGGTATCTCTACACCTATAATCCCCAGGAGAAAGGCTTCTGGTTTCGAAAGGTTAATTTAAACATTTTTCTTTAGCTCATTGTAGATCATTTCCCAAAATTCCTTTATCCTTTTGCAATTCCACCACATATGATACATAGTTCCTTCTATTTCTTTATATTTCCATCGCAGGTTAGAGCGGGTTCTATACATTTTGTTAGCTTACAGGTTGTCAGTCAAGTTAACACTTTATTAGAAGAAACAAAATCTGCTCAGGGGTGTCAGGCCTAATGAGCACAGCAACTCTTCAGTAGGCCTTGCCCCTATGAGGCAGTTGCATGAGCCCAAGGTCCTCTTCTTCCCACTGCTGCCTAAGTCTCTTCCTCTCCTGGGTCTTTCCCAAGCAATCTGGGACTATGTTGGCATGCCTACCTTTGCTCCTCCCACTTCAACCCTCTCTTGGTCCTAGTGGACTGGTAGGAGGGGAGCTGGTCACAGTAGCAGGAGGAGACACCCTTGCTTCTTCAAAAACCTGACTCATAGCTGCCTCTTGGCCTCCCTCCTCTTCTGCTTCTGATTTTGGACTTCTTTCTGCAACAGCCTCTTCCTGCTCACTAAGCCTTGTTACCACTTCAACTTCCAATACATCCTCTTCCCAGTCTTCTCCCTTTTCTCTCTTTGACCACTCATCATTGCTCACAGTCTCTCTCAATGGGCCCACAGCAACTTGCAAGTTGGATCCACTGAGATCTCCTGATCCCCAATGCAATTGGTGCTTGCTTAAAACCAGCTTATTTAAGAAGCTCTTCAGCAGAGTAATTATGTTAATGTTCTTTCTGTCTCTCCTCATGTTGTTTTTGGCTTTATGGAGTTTGGTTTTTGCTGTTTGCTAGACTCCGTTTCCTGGGTTAATTGCCATTTTATTGCAATGGTGGCGTAATGTGTTTTGCGGTTTGCATTTCTATTTTGTCTGATACTTGATGGCTGTGAGCTGCTTTGAGTTCTCCTTTGAAAACAGGAAAGAAATAATATATATATTTAAAATAAACAACAGAATTCCAGTGGTGGGGATTGTTTTTATGATGGCCAAATCATAGAACAGACCTAAGGACCAAATGCAGTGCTCCAGGTCTCTCTGTTTGGCCACCAGAACTCTCTCCAGGCCATGCCCCTCCCTTGCCACACCTCCTCTTCTTAGGCCACACCCCTCGCTGGGCTTTTTTTTGTAGCCTTCTCCACAGTCTTTCCTTGATAATGTTTTCCTTGCCATGATGGAGGACAGAGACAGCATGCAGGCGTGTACAAATTAGTCTACTATAGAAAGGAAAAATGTGTACTTGTTGCTCTGGACCAGGCATCCCCAAACTTCGGCCCTCCAGATGTTTTGGACTACAATTCCCATCTTCCCTGAACACTGGTCCTGATAGCTAGGGATCATGGGAGTTGTAGGCCAAAACATCTGGAGGGCCGCAGTTTGGGGATGCCTGCTCTGGACACTTTTGCCTCTGACTCTGCCCATCACTGACATGTGGTGCTCAGATGATAATGTGGTCCTCAGGCAGAAAGCATCTTCCATCTCTGCTATAGTGGTTTGCTAATCAGATGCTCACTAGTTTGACTATACTTGGGTGGGATGGTCTACTTTTAAAAATAAATTTTATTGAGGTTTATAGAGAGAAATACAAAACTTTAAAAGAAAAACTTTTTTTAAAAAAAACCGAACAAAGACTTAATACAATAAAAACACAAAACGGGGGGCGGGGGCGGGGGCGGGGACAGAAAGAAATACAGTCATACCTTGGAAGTCTAACGGAATCAGTTCCTGAAGTCCATTCGACTTTCAAAGCGTTCGAAAACCAAAGCGCGCTTTCTAATTGGCTGCAGGAAGCTCCTGCAGCCAATCGGACGCTGTGGAAGCCCCGTCGGATGTTCGGCTTCCAAAAATAGTTCTCAAACTGGAACACTCACTTCTGGGTTTGTAACATTCAGGAGCTAAAACGTTCGGGAACTAAGCTGTTCAACTTCCAAGGTACGACTGTAGAGAAAGTAAAAGGATAAAAAAAAAGAGTAGAAAAAGAGGTTAAAATAGAAAAGTAGAAAAATAATTTTCAGTAAGTAAAGAACCTCTGATTCTTCATCTGTCTATATATATGTGTGTGCGCGCGTACACACGTACACACGTACACACACACTTCATCCAATCCAATATAACACCCAACAAAGCCACTTTCTATAAACAAACATTATCTCCAATCCAAATATCTTTATTTCTTTTTCACACAAAAAGTCTATGGGAGGTTTCCAATCTTTAACAAATGTCAACAATGACTTTTCTATGTCAGTTGGGTCTACATGCATCCTGAAATGAAGCACTCCCAGGTAGCATCAAAAGCCTCCCCCTTTCCCCTCTTCTCTATCTGCATTCCTCTGTTCGAAGGCTTCCCTTCCTCCTCACCCTCCAGCTGACTTGTCTTTGGTTTCTGAGCCAGGATGAGATCACAAATAAGTAAACAGAGGAGTATGGGGAAGTGTGGCAGGAGTGAGGAGCAAGTTTTACACAATTCATTTAGTTACCCCCCCCAAAAAAACCACCCCCACTGACCCCCTACTTTACATCCAAACTGTATGCATCTGCCTTGGCCTTCAGTAGCGATGCTTGAGTCTCTTGTATCATGGTTTAAGTGAAATATTGCCTCTTGAGTCAGTGGCCATTGGCTTGCTTGCTCATTTGCGATACACAATGACTAAAAGGAACTGCGGAAGCTGTGTAGTTCTGGCACATGTGATATTCCCATATTAAGTATCACTGGAGTATATGAACCTTGTGCTCTATGATGACCCGAGAAGCCCTGGGCTCTCCGAGTGAGTCTATGTCATATGTGATGCATGTGACTGCAAAGAAGAATGGGAGCTGTCATGAGACAGATTCACGTGTGAAGTTTCTTCTGCACGGCGGCTTGGAGCATACAAATGTTGCACTGTACAATGGGGTAGATACCATAAAGCTTGGAGAGCTCAGCCTCCAGTTCCTTGCAAAATTCATCGAGCACGGTGAGCAGCCCCTCCAGAAATAAAAATATTGCTGCTTGAATGCCAAGCTAGAGAATAATTCTGTTTTCCCAACTCATTCCCCAGTCCCCTTCCTAGTTAGCTTCAAACCCATCATCCAAATACCCTCCAATGTTTCTCTGATGGAAATAGGGGTGTCCCATTCCACAAAAATAATTTTTTTCCCAAATAATTTTTCCTGCCACTCATCAATTTTTGGTATATCTTGTCTTATTTGGATATGTAGATTTAGCAAAATTAACCAATTCGATTAGAGGCGGCAGTAAACAAAATTTTGAACAAAATTGGGGGAAATTATCTGAAGCAACAATGTCCCACATTAAAATCCTGGATTAATTTCGAGAGACCAGTACTGTAGGTAAAGATTATAAAACAAAAGGAAACACAGGTGAAACATTGGGTGAGGGAAGCAGTAATCAATCAAAGAGACCATGATCAAGGCAAGAGGAAGTACATGGAAAAAGAGGAAAAATTATCTGTTAGATATGTTTAGGAGAAATATTAAGTGTATGCTTTTTATTTGGATGTCATAGAGGAAAAGACTAGACAGGAAGGTTTAGTCAAATTATGTATTAGATATCAATTACTATTCAGATGTAAATTTGGAATTATGATACCTGTCTGAATTTTTATATTTTGAGTTTATTTGTTTTCATTTATTTTGTTATGATTTGATATGTTTTAATTAAAATCTCAATAAAGTTTTTTTAAAAATAAAAAATAATAAAATATTATTATTTATATCCCGCCCATCTGACTGGGTTGCCCCAGCCACTCTGGGCAGCTTCCAACATATTTTAAAAACATAATGAAACATTTTTTTAAAAAAACCTTCCCTGTACAGGGCTGCCTTCAGATGTCTTCTAAAGGTTGTATAGTTACTTATCTCCTTGGCTTGGGGATCGCATAACGCCATACCCTTCTCTGATGAAAAATAGGGACATCCTAAGGAAAAGTGGGACATTCCGGACTCAAATCAGACTGCAAATCTGCAAATCCAGAACTGTCCCTGAAAAATAGGGACGCTTGGAGGATCTGCACACATCCTTTCTGCATTTCTATAACTCTCACTTAATGGGTGAGAGGGGCCACAGCAGTGGTGCCCCTGTTGCAATATGAGAAGAGGGATGGAAGGAAATTGGATCTCTGGCTCCTTTCCCTTTCTGGTGGGCTGAGTGCAGGAATAATGGCCCCAGCAACTCTTGGGAGTTGCACCTTATCCAAGGGTGATTGTGAAAGGCAGCCCCTCTGCTGGTCTTGCCATGTCATCAGAGAAGTTTTATTAATGGGGAAATGAGCTTGGAGGGTTGGAGTATTGGCGTTGGCAGGGAGGGTATTGGCAGGAGGTTAGCGAGAGGGTTGGGGTGGAGAACTTATTTAAGGAACCTAATAGCCCAGCATTTTCTTTTCACAGTGGCTAACCAGATGCCCACAGAAAGCCTACTAGCTTCCAAGGTGAGGGGAACTGGAGTTAGTGACTGAGAAAACAAGCCAAGCTATTTCCGATTTTGGAGTAAAAGAGCACAGCTCGTTTCCAAGCCAATTCAATTTAGGCTGCGGTGTGGGAGAGCTTACCTGTCACTATTGATGGGCCAATAAAGTTTGTAATCTATGTGAATCCAAACCGTCTGTGCCCACATGCATTCCTGGTTACAATGATGTAACCAGATTTAAAAGAACTAATATGTGTGTGTTTGTGTAACAACATATTATTAGGCCTTTTAGAGCCACAAACATTTCACATTCAGGAATGTGGGAAAAAAAAATGTGTGTCTGAATGGAGAATGAAACACAGACAGGATTGCCTCACTTTCTTGAAATGTAATGACTTTTTAAAAAAGTCATGCTAGCTGCATCACAACATTGACCTGCCAAAGCTCAGCATAAACTTTTAGTCCTCAAACGGAAGGGTGATATTCCCCAAGGCTACAAAATGTTAGAGATCTGATCAAGTTCTGTCCCATGACACTTTGGTGTCTGAAATACAAGATCCAAGTGGCACTAATGTCTCCCTTTCTCGGTTTTTGGAAAACTATGTTCAGCCAGGGGGAAGAATGTTAATATGTTGGTGTTTCTTTGGGGCTTGAATGTTGCCCATAAAAGAAACGCCAACATATTAACATTCTTCCTCCTGGCTGAATATGGTTTTCCAAAAACTGAGAAAGAACTGATTGTGATGTATAATTTAGCTCTAATCTACAAGGCCAGTGCAAGCTGAATATTTATTTATTTACGATTCCCCCTGCATGCACCATTTTTAGTGCTAAGCAGAAAGCTTGCTTTCAGCTTGGTTTTCCGAGGGAAGGGGGAGATGAAAAAGGGGGCAAATGCCTTTTCACCATGGTGGTCACTTTCATGGTGGCAGACGTCACCTTGACAGCCACCACCACCATTTTTATTTCCCACAATTCCCATGGGAATGGCATTGTCCAGAGGTTCTGGACTGCAGTTCCTGGGTGTGCAGTGGGGAGCCCAGCCGGCCGACACAGCTGATACTGCCCTACTTTGAGGGGTGCACTCATGACACCCTGCAAGCCCTGTGCCGCTTTGCATTTCAAACAAGAGTGTTTGGGGTATCAACCTGCCTTATTAGACGTTCTTGCAGAACTTCCATTTGGTTGCATGTGGCAGGCAACAGTCGGCCTGCGGCCTTCTGCATATGCACAGTTGCATGTTCTTGATAGTCTGTTCTGCTTTCTCCTTATATGCAGGAGACAGTTGAGATTTTGATCCTTTGCTTTTGAAGGCATCAAATCCCTACAGGCTGCATTTATTGCATAGGCAGATTCTGCCAATTTGCCCTCCAGCTCTGTTAGAATCTCTCTCTCTCTCTCTCTCTCTCTCTCTCTCTCTCTCTCTCTCTCTCTCTCTCTCTCTCCCCCCCCCCCCCGGTCAGGCTCTGGATGAAGTCTGGCACCTCTGCTTTCAGATATACTTCAGCTTTGCAATGCATTCATCATGCAGGCAATTTGAAAAACCAACAGGCCCCTTAAATCTTCCGGGTGGATGGATGGAAGATGACTATTCAAAGTGTGTTTGGAGCCCTGGAGGAGGGGAGGGTCTCTTGGAAGCTGGTCAGGGGCTCCTTAGTGGGAAAACTTGGTAAGAGCTACCAACCTTCCCAGAAAGAGCTCTTGTGTACCACTTCCCAGGCATTTCACACAAAGCAGTAGTGATGCCCAACTATGGCCGCACATGAACTGAGCATTCTCAGTCTATAACATACCCCAGAATCCTTTGCACTGTTTCAGTGGTTGGCAATAAAGCATATTGGTTTGTTACATTTATAGATCCCTCATTTCCTAGAGGCAACTCTAGGCTACGCAATGTGTTCTCCCCTGCTCCCAGTTTTATCCTCACGACAACTCTGTAAAGTAGGTTAAGCTGAGAGATTGTCCCAGTGGGACGCAGGTGGTCTAAACCACTGAGCCTCTTGGGCTTCCCGATCAGAAGGATGGTGGTTCAAATCCTCATGACGGGGTGAGCTCCTGTTGCTCTGTCCCAGCTCCTGCCAACCTAGCGAGTAGATAAATAGGTACCACACTGTGTTCTCCCCCGCTACTAATTTTATCCTCACAACAACTCTGTAAAGTAGTTTAAGCTGAGAGTTTGGCCCAAAGTCACCCTGCAAGCCTCATATCTACATAGGGATTTGAACTTGGGTCTTCCCAGTTCTGGTTCAAACCACTACATCCCACTAGGTTGCAAAGGTCATTCTAAAGCATTCTAACGCAAACCCGTGGCCACCAACAACTCCCATAATCCTGGATCCTGGTTGGGGCTGATGGAAATTGGAATCCAACAACAGCTGGAGGCCATCACCTTAGATCAGGGGTGTTTAAGCAGAAACATCAACATAGTCTCCCTGAAAACCACTGGCTTATAGGGTTGCCAGACTCAAAAGAGGACAGGACTTCTGTGCCTTTAATTGCCCTGCTCTCTTTTGAGTCTGGAAACCTTAAAGAGAAACCAGCAGACGCTTTGCTTGGAAATTAAACAAAGGGTCTGCTGGTTTCTCTTTAAGGTTTCCAGACTCAATAGAGAGCAGGGCAATTAAAGGCACAGAAGTCCTGTCCTCTATTGAGTCTGGCAACCCTACTGGCTTAGCAGAAACAGCCTTCGGTCTCCATGGAAGGGCTGGGTCTGTTTGGAGAAAAGAATATTGGAGGCGTGATTGTGAAAGTCAAAGAAGCGCTGGTGAGTCTGGTTAACATTTTGGCAAGGGGAAGATGCTTCCTCTCTTGGGCAAAGTGACATTTCAGTTTGGCCAAGGAATCATCATTTCCCTGGCCTCATGTCTGTGCCGAACTTCCGATCAAGATAAACCTTTGTATCTCACCCGACATGTTAATCAACAGGAAACAACTGTCCATTGCTGAGGCATGTTTTGAAGTTTGTCATCTTTATAGATCTCCATTTCCTCTTGTGTGTGCATTAGCATATTGTGAGACATTTTGAGACAGAAGAGCTAATTGGCAGTGTGACTTCTTTCTTGGTTTTTTTTTTTACTGGTCTTTAAGCAGAGGTGATCATTTGTAAATAATAATCTTGATCGTTACATTTGTTCTAATTAAACAATGAGGCATATCAGGAGTACAGCAATCATGGGATAATCACATCCCTGGCATAATTATCAGGTACGGGGCACAGCCAAGTATCTCTTATGCCGCAGAGTGTGATTATCTTGTGATAACTGCACCCTGTAGGTTGCTTAATTTTCATTACAAAATGAAATTATTTTTATTAAAGTGAACAAGGGGTGGAAGGGGGGGCGCGCGAAGCTGTCCTTTTCTTCTGACAGAGGAAGAGAAGACTGATAGATTACAGCAGAACTGTGTCTTAGCTGGAATTTCAGGTGGGCTGGTAGAATGTGGATTAATCATTGACTCCAGGTGTTCTGTTAAGAGCCACGTGGTTTTGCTATGCTATGAATAACGATGGACTTAATACGTCTGGCTCTGTGTGGAAGCTAAGAAAGAGGGTCAAGTCAGCTGCACTGAGTTACAATGCTGCATATAAGGAACAGCCGGGGGAAATTAGGGTTGCCAGACTTCCAGAATTTTCCAGAATGCTGCAGTTGGCAGTAGTGTCCTCGCAGAAATGGGTCAAATGTCCGGGAAAATCCTATGTCCCATAAAAATAGCTCAAAACTGGCATTTTTTTCACGATTTTGCTTTAAAAAAGCTCAACAGCTTTGAATACACCCAAAATGCTCAATAAGTTTTTTGGCCGGATTTCCACTGTTTGAAATACAGTGGTACCTCGGGTTACAGACGCTTCAGGTTACAGACTCTGCTAACCCAGAAATAGTACCTCGGGTTAAGAACTTTACCTCAGGATGAGAACAGAAATTGAGCGCCAGCGGGAGGCCCCATTAGTTAAAGTGGTACCAACAGTTACAGGTTAAGAATGGACCTTCGGAACGAATTAAGTTCTTAACCCAAGGTACCACTATATGACAACCCTAGTAAAATATTTTTAGGAAGTCCCCAATTGTACAATTGTTGCAATCACTTGCCATTTCTATATCCTTCCCTACAGTATGTTTGGGGTTGGGGTGGGGGAAGAAGTTCACATTTTAAGATGAACCTACCCAGTTCCTACTTTCTAAAACCATATGTGAGCTTAAGCACAGCCGCCCTTTCAAATTTGCACTTCTCTGAATTTTGCCATGCATATGCTAGAGTATATAAGTGGAAATAACATAGAAAAATAAATTATATTTGGGGAAACTGCTCTGCAAATAATAATAATAATAATAATAATAATAATAATAATAATAATAATAATAATAATGTGTCTGTTGTGCAAAATTGCATACAATAAAGTGTTTAGTGGGAGTAATTTGCACTACAGGGCAGGTGAATTTCCACGAGGATTTTAAAAAAAACACAAACTGATGTGGAAATCTGGAGAGCTGAATTAAAGATTGGAAAAATAAGAAGCCGAGAGAAACCAAAATTTGCAGGTTTGCTCCCCCCTAATTTAGGGTCACATCACCCTTTTTCAATAGTGCTGCCAGTTTACAGCCTGGAAATTTGCGTTTCCGAGTCCTTTATTTGCCCTCTTTCCACTCAGTTCTACTCAATGGCCTTGTTTGGGTGCTGCGTTCCCAGCTTGCCAAATTATAGTTCAGCAGCTGGAAATAAGAGATGGGATTGCGTGGTCATTCCTCCCTCTTCCTTGGTACTTACAACCTGGTTTAATTAAAACACGGTTAGTCATTACAGCCACAGTGGAGAACTATATATTAATGCCAATTTGTAAACCAGGATCTTAAACCACAGTTCTAAGTCAAGTTTAATTAAACTGAGATATAAGCCCCAGAGAAGAGTTTTTAAAGTCTGTTCTATGCTGTGTATTTTGGTAATTTTCCAGTGGCAGCATGTGGAGCAGATCCAGTCTAGCCATTCTTCAGTCTCTCTCCCCAGTTTGGAATCGGTCAAACAGACAATAAGGAACCATTGTGATAGTCTTTATTCTCTTTTCTGGTTTGTATTGGGCCTGTTTTAATAAAACCTGATGATGATGATGATGATGATGATGATGATGATGATGATGATGATTTATTCATTATTCATCCGAAGATCCCAGGATAGTTCACAAACAGAAAAATACAAAATAAGAATACAAACGAGGACTTGTCTGAGTTTCCCTGGATGTATGGCAACCCTAGAAATCACTTTGGGGCTTTTTAGAGGGACAAGATACACAGTTAAAATTAACATGGTGAGCTGCTGAGGAGAACTCCCTGGTCCTGAATGGGGTAACTGTGCCCCTGAAGGACCAGGTGTGCAGCCTAGGAGTCATTTTGGACTCATAGCTATCCATGGAGGCGCAGGTTAATTCTGTGCCCAGGGCAGCTGTTTATCAGCTCCATCTGGTACGCAGGCTGAGACCCTACCTGCCTGCAGACTGTCTCGTCAGAGTGGTAAAGGCTCTAGTTATTTCCCGCTTGGACTACTGCAATGCGCTCTACGTGGGGCTACCTTTGAAGGTGACCCGGAAACTACAACTAATCCAGAATGCGGCAGCTAGACTGGTGACTGGGCGTGGCTACCGAGACCATATTACACTGGTCCTGAAAGACCTACGTTGGCTCCCAGTACGTTTCCGAGCAGAATTCAAAGTGTTGGTGCTTACCTTTAAAGTCTTAAACGGCCTCGGCCCAATATACCTGAAGGAGCGTCTCCACCCCCATTGTTCAGCCCAGACACTGAGGTCTAGTTCTGAGGGCCTTCTGGCGGTTCCCTCACTGTGAGATGTGAGGTTACAGGGAACCAGGCAGAGGGCCTTCTCGGTAGTGGCGCCCGCCCTGTGGAACACCCTCCTATCAGATGCCAAGGAAGTAAACAACTATCTGACTTTTAGAAGACATCTAAAGGCAGCCCTGTTTAGGGAAGGTTTTTTTTTTAATGTTTGGTGTTTTATTGTGTTAATATCCCCCCAGAGTGGCTGGGAAACGCAGCCAGATGAGCGGGGTATAAGTAATAAATTAGTATTATTATTACCGTATTACAACACAACCCTAAACTTGTTTCATTCTGTCTTTTTCTGCTCATCAGTGTAACAGTGACTTTGTGCCTGTGTGCGGCTCCAACGGCGACACCTATCAGAACGAGTGCTACTTGAGACAGGCTGCCTGCAAACAGCAAAGCGAAATCCTTGTGGCGTCAGAAGGATCGTGTGCCACTGGTAGGTCTAGCAGGCTCTGTATGGCATATTATCCTCAGCCAAATCTAATAGGCTGTGTGTCATTGCGGACAGTTGTTTTCCTTTGCAACCTGATTCATTCTAGTAATTGAAAGCTTGGCACAACATGTAATGACAACTACAGTTGGGGTTTTGTTGTTGTTTCTGCCTTGCAGCAAACCATTTCAGAACCCGGGAACTATGTTTTCATTTTAGGGTTGCCATATGTCCCCTTTTCCCAGGACGTGTCCTCTTTTTCATGCGTAGAGTCATCATAGCGATGTTAAAAATAGAAGTTGGCAAATGTGTCCTCTTTCTTGATCTTCAAAATATGGCGACCCTAGAATGTGTGACCTGCAAGATGAGTTCACGGGGTGTTCTGACCTGCTTCTGACACATGACCAATGAGGAAAAACGAGAGTAGCGCTACCCAATGGGAAACACCCAGTGATATCTGCCTGCTTTTGCAATGGAAATCTGCTTGAACAATGGACCTCTAGCCACTTGCAAATTTGCTGCAAAGCAGATTTTCGGGGGGGGGTGCATGATGGGAAGGAGGGGAGAAGCCCAATTGTGTGAGTGGACATCCACTCATGCTATGTTAGCTCTCATCCAATATATATTTGGCAATTGAATGGTGTTGCCTCAGTTTACCTGGAAGGGACTGGGGCACAGAGGCAGATTGGCTCTGCTGGTGCATCTGAGTAGCCCCAGCCTTGCAAGCTGCCCTGGAACCACCCACGTAAGTTGCAGTGCTGCCAATATCATCCCCAGTCAGCAGGACCAGTGGTCAGGGATGATGGGAATTGTAGTCCAAAAACTGCTGGAGACCCAAGTTTGGGAAGCCTTGCCCTAAAGGGACGATAAGAGAAGGAATAAGGATTTGCAAGATGGTGTTAAGTGCCCAAATAACAATCTTAAAGTAGCTGGAAAGATATGATTGAGAAGTCATCACGAGCAGCAGCTCCCTCACTACGGTGCGATAGCCATCTTGTCTCATGGTGTTAGATTTGTATGGCTCTTGCAATTTTGTGGCATTTCAGAGAGCCCCGCAGAGAGCGAGAAAGGCCAGCTACAAGAGTTAATGCTTACTTTCCATATGCGGCAAAATAATGAATAGGAGGGTTTATCCTAGACCTTTTGGCTCAGAGGAATGTGTGTGTGAGGGAAGATAATCTTGTTTGTCATCATAGAAAGCAGGACAGAGTTGCACGAGAGGCCCCATTTGCCTTTTGCAGTTTGCGATAATATGGTTAAAAAAAAAAGAGAGAGAGTCCAATTTCTGAGGCTTACTTATCTACAAAGCAAGCAATTGTGGGAAAGAAAGAAAGAAAATGTTTGCTGGCTCATCTTTTGTTTAGATGCACACAGGGTTTCTGTTTTGTTTTTAATTGCAAGCCACAATTGCAATTTGAAGAGCATCACGGCTTCATTTAAAATGAGGATTTAAAAAGAAAGTCGAAATGATGATGGAGGTTTGCAAACTGATCTAGATTAACCAGATCTGACTGTAGATAAATTGGGATTCTGACTCTCAGCCTTCCAGCAGAATCCCAATTTTGTGTTTTGCAAGCTCTCCGTTTCCCTTCCTAACTGCCAGTGACACTGAGGAGCCTTCGCGAACCGAATCCCTGCCTCTACGCAGCTTGGCCTGCTTTTTGTTCATATGCATCAAGTGCTTTCCTTTTAAAGAGGAGCAGCGCGGTCCGATACATGCCTACTCAGAAGTAAGCGCCGTTGAATTCAACGGGACTTACTCCCAGGGAAGCATGTACCTGTATGGAACTGCAGCTGGAATTTCCTTTTAAACTATATCTCTCCGAGTAATTTTCAATGTAGTTTTCAAGTTTAATTACAAGGGTACTTAACCAAATGCTTTTATTGACCAGGCATCCAAGCATAGATATTAACTGATTGCCGTTTGCCCAGAGTCTTTGGTAACATAGGGAGCCGGTCTATCTTGCTCAGTGCTGTCCACCCCGGGGGTATAGGATGGGGAGGCCCAGGGGAGCCATGACCCCAGGTGCAAATTTTTGTTTGGGCATGAGGGGGTGTATCCTCCTGGCTCCCTTATCGAGACTGGAGCCATGAGGAGGCAAGCCAAGCCAATGCCAGAGAAGGGATGCCTGTATATTTCCCACCCCTGGGCTGGCCGAGAGCAAGGGTGATGCAACGCAGGGGCGTCACAATGGGGGGCACTGGGGGCGGTCCACCCCGGGTTCCACTCTGGTGGGGGTGCCACTTGGCGCCCCCACCCCGGCGACTCCCAAGCCGAGCCTCCAACCTCCCGGTACAAAGTCTGCTCGGCATACCGCACCGAGCGGACTTTGTACTGGGAGGCTGGAGGCTCGGCTTGGGAGTCGCCAGGGTGGGGGCGCCAAGTGGCACACACCCCCACCGCACCGAGCGGGCTTTCTACCTGGAGTTTGTAGCTGGAGGCGCGTGGCTTTGGGGGCACGGGGGGCAGTGATTCCCCGCCACATAACGGCGCATGCATCGTTACGTATCACACATGCATTGTTACATAGCAATTTGCCGCCCCAGGTGTTGCGGTGCCTCGCTACGCCCCTGATGCAACGGCACTGCTCCTGCCACCCACCAAGGAGAGGTGAGCTGCCTCCTTCACAAATGGGGTGCCACAGTCCACAGCTTTGCCCTCCTCGTGGGGCTGCAGCGAGTCTCTTTCTCCCTCCCCTTGCTTTGTCTCACTTGCCAATGGCTCAGACTGCCGTGGTGGTGATGGCTTGGGCTGGTGTGGCCACCCTGCAGGTCCAACTCCCCCAGCGCACATACATGCCCCCCCTGGCTGCTAAGACCGCAGGTCTGCCCTGAATCGCAGCAGCTGTCCAGGGTTTCAGCATCTCTCAGCCTGACATGCAGATGTCAAGGATTGAACCTGAGACAATGTAGGTGCTCTGATTCAGAGCAACACATGTCACGTCCCTTGTACCAGTCCTATAGTATCAATTTACCAGGTTCTGGTGGTAATAATAATAATAATAATATCCCGCACATCTGGCTGGGCGTCCCCAGCCACTCTGGGCAGCTTCCAACAAAAGATTAAAAATACATTAAAACACCAGTCATTAAAATCTTCCCTAAACAGGCGGGGGCGATCGAAACTAGGGGGGGCAAGCCACGGCAAACGCGACGCACGTGCGTCCTGACTCATGCACTGTGACGTAATGACGCACGCTGCGTGCATCACGACACACGGCACATGCGCCGGCCATTGACGCTGGCGCCACCGCTCCTGTGGCAACCCTGCACATGAACAAAATAAAAAAGAAAGCCGCAGCCCTGTGAAAGAAGAAGCAGCCCCATGAGCGCCCCTTGCCTCCGCCTGCTTTGTTCTTGCTACGGCAACAAGGCGCTGCAGTGGGCGGCGGGGCTGGGGGGCCGCCAAGTGCCACCCCTCCCCAGAGGTGACACTCGGCGGGCCCCTAGCCCCAGTCCTGCCACCTGCTGCGGCGGGTGCCTTGTCGCCGCAGCAAGAATGAGCCTGGGGCGGAGGCAAGGCTAGCGGAGGCAAGGCAAGGGGCGGTTTAGCCATTAACACTTTAATAGCCCTAGGTAAACTCTGAGCTCTCAGCTTCTGTTCTCCATATGCATTAGTGGGATAATAAAACCAATCAGCCTCATCAAAGTGACATCTAAGAAACTACGGTAACAGTATTTGTGCTCACAGACACTGGAAAACAGCAAAAGCTTTCTGTATTGACTTTTTTTTTGCTTCTAGGGGGGCAGCTGCCCCCCTTGCCCCTCACTGGGTACGCCCATGTAAACAGGGCTGTCTTCAGATGTCTTCTAAACATCACATAGTTGTTTATTTTTTTGACATCTGATGGGAGGGCGTTCCACAGAGCAGGTGCCACTACCAAGAAGGCCCTCTGCCTGGTTCCCTGTAACCTCACATCTCGCAGGGAGGGAACCGCCAGAAGGCCCTTGGAGCTTGACCTCAGTGTCCGGGTTGACCGATGGGGGTGGAGACGCTCCTTCAGGTATTCTGGGCCGAGGCCATTTAGGGCTTTAAAGGTCAGTACCAACACTTTGAATTGTGCTCAGAAATGTCCTAGGAGCCAATGTAGGTCTTTCAAGACCAGTGTTATGTGGTCTCGGTGGCCGCTCCCAGTCACCAGTCTAGTTGCTGCATTCTGGCTTAGTTGTAGTTTCCGGGTCACCTTCAGGGGTAGCCCCACGTACAGCGTGTTGCAGTAGCCCAAGCGGGAGATAACCAGAGCATGCAGCACTCTGGCATTTTGGAATATTATTTTGGAATTTAAACCTCCTTGGTGACCAGGCTTACTGATGTGGAAAGGTACCAAAGATCAAAAGGTGACGATGTCTACAGAGCCAAATGTGTCGCCTGATTCACTTGACACTGCAATCCACAATGACGCTACGCTGGCATTCCCACTGTTCTGCTGCTTGCTTAATGAGCGTTTTAGTTGCCCATTGATTGCATTTTGTATTTTATTGGTTTTAATTTGCGAATTGCCCAAAGGACATGGTTAATTGGGTGGTATATAAATGCCGAGAACAAGCGTATGCTGTGCTATCAACAAATAAATAAATAAATAAATCCCCCTCTAGCAGTGAATCAGGCAGCAAAATGATCTAGCGCTCCTCCATTGTTGTTTGAAGCAGGTATAAAACATCCTGGTCAGGCCCAGATGTAGATGCTGCTGACTCATCACTTCAGAAACAGTTGTGGTTGCTGAGACCAGTTTCATGGCAACACAGGAAGATTTTAGATGGTCAGGGCCTGTCTGCATGTCTTTGAGGGAGTGGGGATAGAGATCTCACCCATGGGTTGTGTGGAACATGGGTAGGCAAACTAAGGCGCGGGGGCCAATGGCCTTCTCAATCTGGCCCACAGTCTGGGAATCAGCGTGTTTTTACTGTGTCCTTTTATTTAAAATGCATCTCTGGGTTATTTGTGGGGCCTGCCTGGTGTTTTTACATGAGTAGAATGTGTGTTTTTATTTAAAATGCATCTCTGGTTTTTTCTGGGTCATAGGAATTTGTTCAATTCCCCCCCCCAATATAGTTTGGCCCCCCACAAGGTCTGAGGGACAGTGGACCGGCCCCCTGCTGAAAAAGTTTGCTGACCCCTGGTGTGGATCGTACCCTGCGACTCTCAGCCAAATGTGGATTCGGTTCTCCTTTCTTTCAAAAGCTTACGTTCGAAAAATAAAAACAGAGCGCCCCCCCCCACAAATACCTTTCAGAAGAAAATGGAGAATTTGTAAGGAAATACAGTAACGTTGCCAGCCTTGGTGCGATAAACCGAGGGTTTAGAACAGGAACACCTGTAGAATCTTAAAAGGAACTTTCCAGCATCAAACAGAAAGTTCACATGAAACATTTAGCATAGATCTCTCTAATTGACAGAGGAATGGCATAAAAAAAGCACAATTTGCTACTGCGCATTTTAACTAAGCAGGATGTAGCTGCACATACATACAAATTATCCTGGTATTCATACATCTATATAACAACAACCCCCCCCCCCCTTTTCTCTCCCTCTTACAGATGCAGGATCTGGATCTGGGGATGGAGGTAGGAATGCTTTTATTAATTCTATTTTTCCACCACTGGAACCTGCTGATATTACTTGCCACATTGCAGTTTGATGTGTTGGATAGTTGTTTTGAACCACCCTGTATTGTTCAGATGAACTGATCCTCTGCTTTTTTGTCAAACTCCAACCTAATGGTGAAGAGCTGGTTTGTTTTTTGGATAAATGTGGAGGGCTGTATTACACTTGGTAGGAATTTGTATTATTCATGATTCAGCAAGGACTCTATCTCCATCTACTGTTACTAGAGTTCTCGTGGCACAGATGGTTTTATTTATTGTTATTGCATTCTCAACGAAGCTATAATAGTTCCAGGGTTTTCCTCCCATGACTAACGTAGGCTTCCCAAACCATGAGGTGGAGAGAATTCGCGGAAAAATTAAGAAGAAAGATTATGGCTTTAAACGTGGCTGTGTGAAACACTTTGATTATAGGGTATTGCCATGTTGGCGCATTAAAAAAATATATGCATAGCAAGTGTCACGGTCCTTTTTTCTTGGCTACTTCTGAGAAACTAGTACCACAGTCATCCTGTCTTTAAGACTTTTATTTTGCCTGATATTTAGTGTGATTCAGTATCAAGAATACATGTCTGATCAGTCTGACGAAGATTCTCCCAATGCCTGTCGTCTGCTCCTCCCCCAGCATAATAAGCGTGGGATTCCTGCCCTCCTCCCATTGCGCCCGCGCGCTTTGGAATGTCTCAAGTCAGGCATGAACTTAAAAGGGCGAGGCATCTCCCCGCTGGACACTTCCCCAGATCCCTCCCCCTGATATCCTGTCTCAGGTTGCAGTAAGGGCTCTAGGATGTTGCCTGAGCCATGGTGCCTCTCTTCTGCGATTGTCAGGGAATGTTCACTGCTGGAACAGTCCCTGACAGCAAGTATATTTGCTCACCTTTTTAGGTCTTTTTATAAGTTGTGAGCACAATCTCTCTGAAAGTAGGCATTTTATGGTGCAGTCATGTGCAGTTAGTTGTACATGAGCAGGGCCGCTGTATATAGTGAGATTTACTTGTGATCAGATATCCACAAGTTAAGATGGCGCATCTCCTTCTTTTCAACAGAAATTCATGTCACATTTGCTGGTACATTCATGGACACCTGTTTAAATTTATGGGACTTAAAGGTGTTCTGCTTTTGCTTGAAAGGTGCTCAGGCTGTTTGTGCTTCTTCTGACAGAGGGGTGGTGAGTAACTTACGGAAGTCACTCTCGTAGACGGCACGCTCAAAAATGGGGAAGGCATTCTCTTCAGGCTAGAACTGAGCATTTTGTTTGCATTGTAAACTTCCTCATTGATGAGTGGGGCCAGGTTATTAACCATTCTTCCATTGTTCCATTCACAAGTGCACCCATGGGCCAGGTTCACTGTCTGCCCTCTCAATGTTCTTATCATTTGAGAAGAATGATGGGCGTGTCCAGCTATACATCGTTATAGCAGCAAGCCTGCTGTAGACTTTCACTTCCTGCATTCGGGGCATATTGGCCATCTTGGAATCCAGAAAGCTACTTAATTGTAAGCCAAACCTTTGGTCTTTGTAGACCAAACTGCGCCAACTGGCTGTGGCACTCCATGAGTTCAGTGCAGAGAAATTCCCAGCCCTTACTTGGAGACGCCAAGGGTTGAATGGGGACCTTGGCTTGCAGTTGGAGGACTGTGCAAATCACTGATTGGAATTATTATTATTATTATTATTATTATTATTATTATTATTATTATTATTGCCCCACCCATCTGACTGGGTTGTCCCAGCCACTCTGGGTGGCATCCAACATGCATGAAAGCATAAGAAAACATCAAACATTTAAAACTTCACATGGCCTTCAGATGTCCTTAGGATGGCAACAAACGGCTGAAGTAGTAGCTCCCTAGAAGGTGTAGGTTTGTGGAAGAACACCAAATGGGATTTGATATGAGGGGTAGATCTGGCAGTGTTTAATGAGACTACCAAATGTAGGGTTGCCATATTCCCTAAAGTGAAAATCCAGAAAAAGTTGTTGAGCTTGACTATCCCCCCCCAAAAAAAAAACAACCCGAAGTTTTGGGGATTTTTAAAGCTTTTCTTTATTGCTCTACTTGCCATATGTCAGGGTTTCCCCAGACATTTTGTCAATTCAGTGAAAATCCACCCAGACACCGTTTTGACAGCCTGATTCCCGGATGTGTCCGGGATAACCCAGACGTATGGCAGCCCTAAAATGAGAAGTCTTGTTTGTTGTGAACGCAGGTTGACTGATGAATGTGGGCCGCTGATCTCTCCACTGTTGACC
This sequence comes from Zootoca vivipara, assembly GCF_963506605.1. Classification (NCBI taxonomy): domain Eukaryota; kingdom Metazoa; phylum Chordata; class Lepidosauria; order Squamata; family Lacertidae; genus Zootoca; species Zootoca vivipara. The sequence continues at coordinate 120,848,075 of NC_083276.1, read as the reverse complement.
CCAGCCTTGTCTAAAAAACTGTAGGCAGAATGGGATTTTTTTCAAAGTGATTGGACCTTCTTGTTCCAATCTGATAGATTTAGCCTGACTCGTATTGGTTGGGTTGACCTTTCCATACATGAGCCATCTTGGCTATATTATGTTCCTTTCCTTGGGCATGTTGTGCTCGCTCCTGAACTCCCTTTGTGTATCCCACTCAAACCTGGATGAGAGAGGCATTGATTTTTGGGGTTTCCAACAGAAGCTCCTCCTAATACATAAGCAAAAGTGACATTCACCATTATTGCCATTATTCTGTAATAGCGCCACATTCCTTTTGTCCACATTGCCCATACTCGTAGATTTCAGTCTTAATATCACAGTACCTTGAAAGAATTCCATTCCTGGTCTTTATTCTTAGTTATAGACATAGCTGCTAAGTCTCCCGTATTCCCCGGGAAACCCCCGTTTTTCCAGCCGTTTCCCGCTGGCAGCCCAGATTTTTAAAAAACCCGTAAATCCCCCGGATTCTTTCTGGCCCGGGGAGGCTCCTTCTGCGCATGTCTGGAGTCTCTGGACATGCACAGAAGCGATTTCTGGTGCTGCGGCCATTTTGGAAATGGGCAGGGCATGCGTAGAAGCGACTTCCAGTGCCGCTCTGCCCAGTTCCAAAAGGGCTGCAGCACGACTTCCGGCACTGTGCCGCGCCAATCCTGGTTTTTTCAATCTGGGAGTTGGCACCTATGGTTATAGATGCTTCTGTGTATTTGTATCTTTGTGGGTTTTTCCAGCGTGATTGTTCCAACATTTCCAAAGGAAATGGATGACTTTGCGCTTGTCTCCATTTTGGTGGTGACTCAAAGCCTCATTATCCGAATAGCCTCATTCATCCAAACTGCCTGGCAGACATCAAAAAAAGTCTGTCAGATAAATGGGGCGGTTATTAACATAGAGTTACTCTGACATAAGACACACAAGAGACAAATAATGTTATTTTATGTAACTGGGGGATCCATATAACTGAGTTATGGATCAGTGAGGGTGCAGGACATTTTGCTGCTGTGCCTGAATGCAACATGTTTAGCATCTTCTTATTTTTCGGGTGACTTTCTAAAACATGGATACATCCTGAAGAAAAGCCACAATATTATATATAAGGACCAGGTGACCCTGGAAGATGGAGAAGAACATCTGCCTGTGTCTGTTCCCTTGCACTGGGCTTTCTTGCTGCAGCCAAGGTAGCTCAGTAGGGCTCACCTTTGGTAGGAAGACACTTGGTTGGACTTGTCATGGCAAGGGTTCCTCTATTCCCGTTGCAGTTTCCCTCCACCTCTTGCTTCCTGACACTAGCTGGGATTTGTTGCCTCTGTCTTCCAAGGTAATGTCCTCCCCTCACAAGTATGTGGTCTCCCTTTTCCTCTTATGGCTTTATGGCTTTTCCTTTGTACTTTGGCTTTCCTTCAGGGAAGCTGGATGTAAATGGAGACTTGGATGGATCAGTGACCCTTTGTTCAGTCACTGGCCTGAGTGCCAATTTAGGAATAAGAATAAGAATAATTTATTACTTATACCCCACCCATCTGGCTGGCCTTCCCCAGCCACCCTGGGCGTCTTCCAACAGGATATTAAAAACACAATAAAACATCAAACATTAAAAACCCTCCCTAAACAGGGCTGCCTTCAGATGTCTGCTAAAAGTCAGATAGTTGTTTATTTCCTTGAAATCTGAAGGGAAGGCACTACCACCAAGAAGGCCCTCTGCATGGTTCCCTGTAACCTCACTTCTCACAGTGAGGGAACCGCCAGAAGGCCCTCGGAGCTAGACCTCAGTGTCTGGGCAGAACAATGGGGGTGCAGGTATACTGGGCTGAGGCCATTTAGGGAGTGGGTGGGTGGGTGGAGTAGGAGAACTCACCCGACAGCCAGCAGACTAGCATCCAGTCTGCTGCCTGAACTTGCCAACTGAAGGGCAGGGCAGGCCGGGAAAACATAGACCCAGTGCGGGGGAAGGGGGGGGTGCAGTAGGGGTGGTCCACCCTGGGTGTCACCACTGAGGGGGGGGGTGACAAAATGCCGGGCGGCACTCACCGCAGGGCCTGCAGCACCCGAGACATGCATCTCTGCTGAGAGAGACATGGTGGCTTTGGCGCGCGCAGGCTCCACGCTGCCCAAACAGTCTGTAGGCAGACTCAGGAGGCCCCATGGTGCGCCACACCCCTGTGGGCGGTACGCACCACCCTTGGGCACACTGCCCAAAGGCGCCATAGTGGCTTCCTCCGCCGCTGCATAGAGCTGCCTCTTTAATCTGCATAGCCCCGCCTTATGTTGTCGGAACACTGAAGATAGACCAAGGAATGCTTTGTCGTGGGCAGAAGGAGGGAGAAGAGAAACTATTTATATTGGCTCATCGCAGAATATTTATTTTCAGGCAGCGGCTAAAATGCATGTCATAAGACACCGAGGGTGGGGGTGGGAAATGGATAAAGTATCAATTTTGTTCTTTTAAAATAAACCAGGAAGAAAGTTGGCCATTCTCCCTGGATAATGAATGCCGGCCTGAAAGAGCACAGCAACTAAAAGCATGATTTCCAAACAATTTCAGATGAAAAGCACAGGCTGACAAAAGACAAGTAGAACAGGACCTCAGGGAATGCCTAGGCAGCTTTTTTGGAAAGTAGATCTGTGCAGGAGACAGGATCAAGTCGTTGCGTCCCTTTTAAAGGTCTACAAAGCTGCCCGGCTTGTATATAAAATCCATGATTGAATAGACACCCAGTGCAGTTTCCAGGTGCAAAAGCACATTAATGTGCCAGAAAGAGGGGGTGGGCCAGGGGAAAAAACAAACCTTGTTATTTAAACCTTCTCACAGCTTCCTCCTTTAGCAGGTATAAAGGCATGTAATAAAAACCATGATTTTATATGTCATTAAAGCAAGCGTTGGAAGAATAAATTGATAAATGCTGAAGGAAGTGGTATGTTTTCAGAGGAGCGCACAGCTGGAATTATTATCAAGTCAGGGCACTAATAAATTAAAGTCTGCAATTTTTTTTAAAAAAAACCACTAGATTGATGTCTGAAAATATTGTCATGGTGCACATTTTTTTAGTGCCTAAAATAAGCCTCTCCAGTTGTTATACAAACAATGAAAGGGTTGGGTATGAAGTGCTTACTTTTTCATTCTGCTTATAGGGTGACCGGGGGGGGGCAGGATATCAAATCGTAAAACTGAGTTACGTGTGTCCCCAATCTGTGGTGGTGTCGGGGACCATGCTGAGGAGGGCTGCACTGAGGAGGAATGGTGGGAGCCTCCCCCTCCCCCCTGCTCCTGATCAGGATCCTGAATCTTCCCAGGAGCTGTGTGCAGTATAGATTTGGAACAGTAGTTTGTAGAGGGACATAGTTCAGAAGACAAAAGTTGGGAAGAACTGGGGGGGGGGTAAACAGCTAGGAGAAAAATAACTGGGAGAGAGAAAGTTAACTGACTGACTCTCGCTGGAAAGCCTAGCCCAAGGTCGCGACGAGCAGATATGGTGGCAGCACAGAAAGCAAAGTGCTTGTGAGATCAGGTTGCAAGACAAGGAAGTGACTCGGGTGACTCAGAGAGGAAGTGGGTGTAAACCTTAATTGGGAGCACCTTTACTCCGAAAATGAACTCTTTGCTCTTTCACTGTGATTATTAAAATCTCTTTAAATGGTAAGAGAATATTTTTGCTTTGTTCTGCTTATCCACGGCCAAAGGGAGGGAGGAAGCCACTTTCCCAAAACCTGACAGGTGGAATGCTATTTTTTTTGGGGGGTGGATTAGAACCAGGGTTCAAATCCCCATTTATCAATGAAGATCTCTAGTGACCTTGGACATGCCATGCCAAGATCATTGGTGGTGGCCTTGGGCATTGTTTCTCATAGCACCTCATTCACAGAAGCATAGACACAAGAGGATGGAGATTTCATACCCTCCAACATTTCTCTGAGGAAAATAGGGGTGTCCTATTCAAATAATAATAATAATAATAATAATAATAATAATAATAATAATACACCCCACCCATCTGACTGGGTTGCCGAAGCCATGCTGGATGGCTTTCAACATATATAGAAACATAAGAAAACATTGGAAAATATTTTAAACCTTCCCTGTATGGGGCTGCCTTCAGATGTCTTCTAAAGGTTGTATAGTTACTTATCTCCTTGGCCCGGGGGTCACATAACTCCATACCCTCCAACTTTACTTTGATGGAAATAGGGACGTTCTAATGAAAATTGGGGCATTCTGGGATCAAATCAGAAACCAGAATGGCTTCTGTAAATCCGGAACTGTCCCTGGAAGATAGTGACACTTGGAGGATCTGAGATTTGCATATGCTAATTTATATGCATAGATGCACATTTAGAAATACAGGCTATGATTTGAATAGAAGTGCAGTACATCTCCCCAAAATGGGGAAGATTGTTAGCTTTGCCTCTGCTTTCTGGGGTGCTGTTGAGTGTACCTCACTCTCTGCCCTCTCATTTTAGGATTTTTTTTTTCAAACTTAGGGTTGACATATGTCCAGAATTTAGCTGGGATTCAGCTGTCTAACAGTGCCTGGGTGGAAATTGCTTAAATGTCTGGGAAGATCCAGATGTCTGGCAACCCATGTCCAAAGTGTTGAATATTCACATCTTGAAATATTGCAACCCTATTTAAACTTTGAACCAGACTTAAATCAGATAGGCCTCATGAACGCCCTGTTTAATCTCATGTAAACCACACTGAATGTTGTGAAGAAAGGTTGTAATGTGATTAAAAACAAAACAAAAAACAAAAGCAATAGCAGAGCAACAAACTCTAGGAGAAACAAAAAAATTCATTCCAAGTTTTCATGATGAAGAACAATTAAGGATACTGACAAGCTGGAACGTGTCCAGAAGAGGGCAACCAAAATGGTCAAAGGCGTGGAAACGATGCCTTATGAGGAAGGGCTTAGGGAGCTGGGTATGTTTAGCCTAGAGAAGAAGTGATATGATAGCCATGTTCAAATATATAAAAAGATGTCATGTAGAGGAGGGAGAAAGGTTGTTTTCTGCTGCTCCAGAGAAGCGGACACGGAGCAATGGATTCAAACTTCAAGAAAGAGGATTCCACCTAAACATTAGGCAGAACTTCCTGACAGAAAAAGCTGTTCGGCAGTGGAATTTGCTGCCAAGGAGTGTGGTGGAGTCTCCTTCTTTGGAGGTCTTTAAGCAGAGGCTTGACAGCCATATGTCAAGAATGCTTTGACGGTGTTTCCTGCTTGGCAGGGGGTTGGACTGGATGGCCCTTGTGGTCTCTTCCAACTCTATGATTCTATGATTCTAATTAATGAAGGAATTCAAAACTGTCCTGGCTGCTGCTTGTGTCCCTCCTCACATTAAAATAACACATTCATGTGGCATAATCATGTAATACATTGCTACTTTCTGCCTATTGGTACGTTTCATTGTCTTCTTTCGACGTTCCCACTTTTCATATATACTCTCGGCTGGTCCCTGATAAACGGAGAGTGATATATATTTAATTATATATAGCAGGCCTTCAAAATGTGCACCGGGAGTTTAAGCCAGGATATAGATGATCTTTTTTAGTGTGTGGCAGCTTATGACAGGCAGGAAGGTTTTTTAATGGAGCTAGGCTGAGATTGCTCAGAAAATACTTTTCTGAGACGTCCTCTGAGAATTTTCGTCTTGAGGCTCTCTTCCCCCAAACTGCAGGCAAATATCCTCATGGAGAGATTTATTTCCCCCGCCTCTACCAGAAAGAAAAAAGAAAAATCACTTCTCTGCCCAAGAATAAGGGAGAGAATTTTGGGTTCAGCTTTGAATACGGCCTTAATACTGTTTAATATTAATTTTACCATGGTTGGAAGAAGCAATTTGCCTTGCCCCTCCTCCTCTGTTTCTCCTCTGTAACCCCACTTCTGCATTCGTCCACCAATATGAACTTGCAGTCAAGTTTCGTTTGATAGTTAGAGAGCTAGGCTTTCTTAGAAGAGGGTTTTCCGAGGCTTGTTCATTTTCACATTGCTGAAGAGTTCTGCCTTGCCTCTATTTTGCCATCTACAAATAGGGTCAATAGTTTTGAGAAGCTGTTTTCGTTCCACACTTAAAAACAGAGATGGGAGTTCTTGCATATGATTTGGTTGTGTTTGTGTGTGTTTAAAGAGAGAGTTAATTTGAGGACAGTAACACAGTGTGCTATGAAAAGAAAGTAGTATGGGGAGCCTTGCAGTCTATTAAACCAGATGGTTCACATTTGTTCCACATATATATTTTTTTTCTCTCTCCCTCCTTAAGAAAAAGAAAAGCACACAAAAAACGGCTACGTTGACCCAAATACATTTGTACCTGTCTTGACGCTATTTCAGTGTGAATAACTGTTAAATTCAGGCAGGCTGTTCTCTTCCCCACTTTTGCTTTTCTGAAAAACAAAGAACAAAAAAAACTTTGCTTTATTGCATGCTTGATTGATAGGCAGGGCTAGAGAGAGCACAATGAACATTGCTGTAAACACCTCCTGAGCAATAGCACTTGAGCCAAAATACTCAATAAAAGCCCAAGTGGGCATTGATTTGAATGGAGCTGTGTATAGATGTGTTACTAAAGCACAATAGTTTCACAATGGACGGGGAAATAATGAGAAAGGGGCAATGCAACCGGAAAACGCAATTTGATTCAGGCTCCTTTTCTTTCCCTCCCCTCAATCTTAGAGTGACTGCCTATTATAGATAATATGGTGGTACGTCATGGGGCTTCAGAAAGGTTGACTAGTCCTGGAACTTTATATATATACCAAAGTTCATTTCCTGAACTCTTCCCTCCCACCTTTCTTTTTTGTTGCATTCAGTCCTGTGCTGGATTATTAATAAGCCAACCATGCTTAAAACTTTAATAGGGCATTCAGGATCCAGTCGATAGAATAACTGAGGCAGCATTTGCTATCTGGGAAGTGATGGAATGGGAGCTCTATGCCAGTGCATTGTGTCTTCATGTGTTACATTTGTGCAGTGCTATTTTTCCTCGAAAAAGAGGTGCCAGAATTCACAAAGAATGCTGCTATGTATTCTGCGGTTTGTCTTCAGCTGAGCTTGAGTCTGGGCTGAGGATTCTGAGCCCCTGTGTTCTAATTTGATACATGATATCCAATCAAGAAGCACTAGCAGGGCTTGGGCTACTGGTATTGGTTCTTAACCTGTGAGTTATGATTCGCAGCTTGTGGGGTTTAGACAGCCAATCACGTTGAGAGTGGGAGTGACCCAGGCCTTCAAAAATGTATACAGTGGCACCTCGGTTTTTGAACGTCTCCGTTGACAAATGTTCTGGTTTTCGAACGCCGAAAACCTGGAAGTAAATGCTTCCATTTTCGAACACGCCTCAGAAGTCGAACGGCTTCCGCTGCATGTTTCTTAATTTTCTTAATTAAATTTGCAGACTGTCCTTTGCACCTTGGTTTTCAAACGTTTCAGAACTCAAAACAGTCTTCCGGAACGGATTACATTCGAAAACTGAGGTACCACTGTATAAGCAGTTGCTTTGCCCTTGTTCAGCTCTGTTAGCGCAATAAAGTCTCTTACTGTTATCGCGGTGTCTCGGCTCATAGAGACCCACATACACTTCAGACACCTCCCTCATTCTCTTATAATGACAATGGCGCCCACCTGAGAGGTGCCACAAGTGAGTTCCAGTGAGTTAATGACTTAAGACTCATTATTTGTTTGGACAGAAACGAACCACAAGCCTGGGTCTGGATGACACAACAAGCCAGATTATGGCTCATGTCATCTTCAGCATGGCAGGGGTGCCATAGGAACCCTTGAAGGAGCATGAACTAGCACACTGTTTCTTACTATTAAACCATGGTTTGTTTTAAACTATGGTTTAATGTAACATGTCTACTGGACCACAGCCAGCAAGCCTATGTATGACTTTGTGTATGGGACCCTGTGAAATCTGCATAAATAGAGGTTTGCTCCTCTTAAAATGTAGGCCCAGTGTGCAGCTCAGCACCCCTCCCCCCCCTCCCTCTCTGGAATTCAGTCTTTGCAAATTTTCATGTGAACTTGTAGATGCTGGAATATGCAGACCTTTCTTATCTTACCAATGTCGAATCATAGAATTTTAGTGTTGGAGGGGATCCACCAGCTTTTACACTTCCCAAAGTTTGTGGCACAGTTCTTTCCTCAAATACTATACCAAAATACATTTGGAAAATGCATATTTTGAGAGAGAAATGCATTTTTGGCACATATAGTTTGATAGAAAAGTGTGAGTTACGAGAGAAAATGTGTTTGGAAATATTTTATGCATTTGAATCCAATGCTTTGTGAGGATTTTGACTCGATGACCCTCATAATCCCTTCCAACTCTACAGTTCTACGATTTTACGAGTCTGAATCCGCTATTGCTCTCCTTAGGACTTCATATCTAGGATGTTAAATGCCAAAATCAATAGCTTTTCTGTGCCCTTTCCTTAAACTATTCTCTGATGTTATAGGATTCTTCCCCCACTGAGCCCCGTCTGAAACTCCCTGGAGTTATAGAAGTACCAATAAGTTGAGGCTAGTTGAAAAAGTATTTTAAAAGGTTCACATGCTTCTTCAAATCCAGCTTATATTCTCAGGCCTATGCTGGGTTTCCACAAAATGGTAACAGTTCAGACATTTGACTTCAGAGCATCTCACAGGTGTATGCTCTGTTCTTGTGTGGCAAACTGTACCGCATACATTCTGTAGCGAAGACTTGGTTGAAAAACTGTGCTGCAAAATTCTGAGAAGTGCCAATTTCGAAGGACGGAGGGGCTTTGGTCCGTATACGATTTCAGTAAGTGCGAATGTGGGAGGTTTGGCTTTAAATGTGGATGGAATTGAATTTCTGCTCCACTGTGCTGCTATCCTAACTGGATATGCTTTGAGTGTGTGACTCCTGTAACCACATGAACGAGGTTAACTGGGTGGGGCTTTCTGCTTTCCTAAAATCTTGCTCCCGCTGCAGCTTGAAAATGTTGTGATCGCCCTTCGAAGCAAGAGTTACATGTCACACCGTAGCCATCCAGAGCAAAATAACAGAGTGCTTTTCTATACTAAAAGAAAACTTAATCAAAATAAGAGCAGACACAGCTCATTTATCTTGGAGGCCATGACAGAGCACTATCTAGTGTTGGAATCCATTTAGACGAATGGTAGAAAAACGTGGCTTATGCGCTGCTGCTTGTCAGGATCAGCTGTTTCTCCTCCCCCACAAAAAACAAGCTGCCCAGCATCAACAGTCCCTCCCCGCCCCTTTCAGTTTGTTTAGCCTTATTTAGCCACTCAGATCAGCCAAAAATTAAGCAACGCCACTTGTAATCTGATCAAAGGTGAAGGAGAGTCAGAGTGAAAATCCGTCTCTTTTGCAACCTCCATGAGAGCTGGAGACTCCAGTGGCTTGGTATGGTGTGCAGCTAATCGCACATAGGACTTGCTCTGTGTTGTGTGGGATGGAATATAACTGAGCCTCAATCTGGTAGATCCAGATTTTGAAGAATGGTAGCAAGAAGCCCTTTGCCTCTATAATCATATTTCCTTTGGCTCCTTGCCATATCCATTTATAGCAGCATGTAACAAGCACTGCCGCTCTTTCAATGTGAACCTTTCTCAACACATGGCCATTATTTAATTTATTTATTAGCTATTGATTTCCTTCATCTCGCATTTTTCCACTCGGGAGACAAACTGATTTGAGCGGCTTGAGTTCTGAGCTCTGCTTTCTAATGCTCCAGCTTAGCTGATGGCCATCAGGAAGGCACTTTGAAAGGCAGCAGAACCTAACCCCATGAAACAGAACTAGCCTTTCAGATTTGTTTTGTTTCTGAAAAGTCTGCAGGTATCCCCTGTTGCAGATATTAATATTGTGCAGTATGAAGCAATTGCATGCATAAAAGCCAACTCCTTTTCGAATAAAATTTTTCCAGACCCACGAGTATCAATCAAAGCTTTACTAACCAGAACTTATTCAAAACAGGTACAAAAACATAAATGGTACATCCAGAAAGTTGTATAAAGCATATGCATATTCAAGCATATGTTTTTCTTCTTAAATATACATCACAATTACAATCAGAGCAAAATTCTAATCTAAATCTCTCCCATAGCTTGTATTTAGCCTGTATTTAGCCTAAGGCTGTACAGCTCCTGGAGATGCTTCCTTTATTGTTTCTGCGGTGTCCAGAGAAAGATTAACAGGCCACTCCCTGTAAGATGGAGATTTGGAATTTAATACCCTCACATGATCTAAGGTTAAACACTCATTTGAGAGCTAGCAGAGAACAACAAGTTACTTATCAACCCAGCCAGACCTCAGAGAGCTCTCTTCTTTTTTAGTATATTGCAATGGAATGTTCCAATATTACACCCTTCAAGCAATATACAGTACATACAGGCATTCTTCATTTATTTCAGTGTACAGTTAAACAATTATACTTAACATTCCCTGGTTTGTTCATGTTTTAGAATAATAATTTTTTTTAAAGACTTGGGAAAGCATGGGAGATCTTTTGATTATGTTCAGCGCAAAGAGGGATATGTGGGAAAAGGATAACAGCATTTGTTGCGACCATAGATACTCCTCTCCCTTCCCATCTCCTTAAATCCAGAATACAATGGAAAGAAAATCATGAGACTTTGCGACATAGAGTGCAAAGTAGCGCTAACTCAGATGGATGAGAAACAGAATTTGGAAAGGCAGAACCTGGTCCTAACTAATCTCTGTGTTGAGTGGGTAAGTTGCAAAGCAACCATAGCCCTCCATGTGCTGGGTGGGGACATCTGCTGACTGAGCTGGCCAGGGGCGCCAACTGTACAACTGTTAAAGGCTCATAGCAGCATCCTTTGCCACCCTTCCCCCCCAAAAAAACCCCCATAAGTACCTTGGATGGGATGAAGGCTATCGTAGAAGCAGGCATGGAAAAATGAGAGGGACAAGAACAATCCTATCAGGCTGGAGATGGAGAACCTGCAGGAACTGTGACCTTTGCTTCATACATCTTTAGGCTTAGAATGACTGACTACCCTTTTTTCCTGGATTTGACTGCATTACACAGAGAGGAAGCGCTATAGCCCTGTGGTACCTGTAAGAGTGTCTGCTTTGGATGCAGAATGCTCCAGGTTCAGTCCCTGGCAACTCCGGGTATGGCTAGGAGAGACTCTCTTGACCAAAAGTCTGGTTTAGTCGAAGGCAGCACCCTATGATCCTAGAGCAGGCATCCCCAAACTTCGGCCCTCCAGATGTTTTGGACTACAATTCCCATCATCTCTGACCACTGGTCCTCTTAGCTAGGGATCATGGGAGTTGTAGGCCAAAACATCTGGAGGGCCACAGTTTGGGGATGCCTGTCCTAGAGCAACAGAAAGTGTGTTTATGTCTTGCGAATGCTACATATGGTGAAAGGCATATGCCCCGAAATCCGTTGTGGTAAAACAGATCTGCAAACACCTTGACAAATATCTTCTCTTTGTGACAGAATTTCGCTTTCAAATTAATCTGTTGCACGAGGCTGCTGCCATTTGGATCTCAGCAGTAAAGATAAATTATGCCAAAATGAAAAGTGGAAGGGGAGGGGGAGCCAGTCTAGACAAAAAAGAACCGTATGCCAGTGACAGTCACCAGAGAGTTGTGTAAGCTTTGATTTGTGACTGGCCAAATTAATTCCTTTTTCTTTTTCCTTCCTTGCCTTGATACATTTTCTCTTTCTTTTTTCAGCAAGGGGTCTAACCAGCGCTAGTTTAAAACCCCTTTAGCAACTTCAGGTTTCATTAAGTGTATCACAGAGAGCACTGAATTCCCGTCTTCTCTTTGGAAGATGGTGGGAACCTGCCCTTTCATAGGCCTTTGTTTTAATTTGCCACATAGTTTACCAACACACAACACAGGATTAGCAGCAAAGAACTCCAGAGGCCACTCCTCAGGTAATATGGATGACACCAACAACAACAGAGAAGAAAATGAGGGATAAGGAACTGCATTTAGCCTAAGGGGACTCGGAGAGGCTGAATTTTGAAGCTGGCTTGTATTAGCTTCAATAATAAGATTAATTCCTAATATTTGGAGGCTGTGGGAGAGATAGAGGCTTGTGACTTTGTTATTGGGCACGAGTGCTAAAGATTGGATTAATGTAGGCACTTTTAGGATTGTGACACATTTGAGTTGAAGCATAGGAGACGACTTCTAGGGGACAAGGTCCCCTTTGGCCCCCCTCAATAAAATATTTGAGAAGGCCGGGCCCCTCCAAAATTGATGGGCATTGCCATTCAAATTATGTGCATGCATCTTGTGATTATGTGGGGCAGGGCTTGCCTGTTCCCCGCCTCCAATATTTTAATTAAGTTGGCACTGCTGAGTTGTAGCAATATCTTGTTGGGATTCAGGCTTCAGTGTGTCAAGCTGTCCCAGGGCCAGTCCTACTATTAGGCAGAGTAAAATGACTTTCTCCAGCAGCAGATGCTGAAAGATGGGGAGCAATGGCAAAGTGTTGGAGGACATGACCTTCTCTAGCCTGCTGCTGTCAGATGTAGCAGGGGATAGTGAGCTATCTCCATCAGTGCTGAGGTATGATTCAACTGCCAGTTCAGTTGGCTTCTGTACATGGAATGGGAGGTGGTGCCATTTTGCTCTTTGCCTCAGGCAGCAAACCATCTTGGCCTTGAATGTTTCTCATAAAGAGAAGCTTATTCATGCCAACCAAGGTCCTTGATGAAAAGGACAAGAAATTCACTGGGCCTGGTCTATTATGTTGAAGGACCTGAAGATATTCTCTGTGAAACTTGAAGTATGTACTAAGCTCTTCTTGACAGCAAAACACCACCTCTCCTCATAGCTTTTGTATCTGGAGATAGACTGTTTCTTGAGCAGCTCGATCTTCCATGTCATACCTGCCAAGTTGCTGTCAGAGAAATAAGGGACCAGGCCGGAAATAGCAGACCGTAAGTAGCGCTGCCGCCATTTTGGAACTGGGCGGAGCATGCTCAGAAGTGACTTTTGATGCTGCTTTGCCCAGTTCCAAAATGGCCACCGCACCAGAAGTCGCACTGCAGCCATTTTGGAACTGGGTAGAGCAGCATCAAAAGTCACTTCTGAGCATGCTCCGCCCAGTTCCAAAATGGCCACCGCGCCAGAATAAACCGGGGGGAAACAAAAAAAAAATCATTTTTTCAGCTAGGAACAACTGGAAAAACGGGGATTTCCCGGGGAAAACGGGAGACTTGGCAGCTATGCCATGTGCTTACCCAAAAGAAAGTCTCATTAATCGCAGTGGGGCTTACTCTGAAGTAAGTGTTCCTAGGAGTGTGACCTCAATCTGATATACACATTCCCTTTGCTTAATTGACAGGTCGTGTTTATGCATTTGTATGAGTCTTTTTGCTGCAATATTCACCACACACACACACACACACACACACACGCTCACACAGACACACACACAAACTTTAATCCAGGCAGTTTATTGCATTTAAAAAAATGTATATCACAACCGAAGCAATTTTGTGAAACTGGCTGTAATGCAACATCTGCTTATAAGTGCCTTGGGGATGCAAGACAGAGGCAAACTGCTTACCGCGTGAGAAATCGGCACAACACCGTGCAATAATGCTGCAGTGTGAAGAGTCACAGAAGCGCCAGAGCCTGGTTGTGGATCAAATTGTTCTGTTGGTAATTAGAAAACAATAAGACTACATGCAATTGAACCAAGATGTATTAAAAGTCGGGTAGCAATTCCCCCTTAACGCTGACTGGAAAAGAAACAACTGGAACAGAGGACACCGGAAAGCAATGTTAATCTGTCCTTATTGCAAGGTCTGTTTGAATAAATGCATGTCACCTCAGCCTGTTTAACCTTTTGTGAAAACAATGCACCTTAAAGAAGAGCCATTGGATGTTTGGAGCACAGTGTCGCATATAAAAATCTTGCATGTATATAGCTATAGCTATAGGATAAAGAATGCATAGACCAATCTCATTAAACTACTGGTCCATCACCCAGATTACAGTACTCAAAACATCCCAGCTTTGGAGATTTTAAAACAGCATGCCCTGAAAATCAGGCCTGAAATATTCTCCCAGGGGTTACCAGAAATGAATTGTGAATGGATGATTTGGATCTTCGTGTGAATGCATGTATTGAACAGCCTGCGGTTGCCCTGTGTTCTAGAAACTCTACTGAGAACATTTTCATGTTTTTGCTCTAGATCACAGGTGGAGAATTATATGTATGGGGACCCAAATGTACCCCCACCCCAGCTCAGACCTCTCTGTTGGGTCCTCAGGGCTTTCACTCTGGCCTTTGGGACTCTCGCCAGGCCACACAACCCTCTCACTAGGCCTCTGTTCTCACTGGCTTTGCTCCATACCCTCTGTTTGCCTGCCCTAAATGTGTCCTTGAACTCTGGTGCAGCTTCTTCCTTGCCCGGATGGAGAACAGAGAAGGGGCCTGTGAATGTGTGTAGATGCCAGCCCACAAAACACTTCCAGGCATAGAAAAGAACAAGGATGTGCAACATCAGCAGCTGTGATTGGTCAGGCAGTACAAACCCAATCCCGCAGGGGTAGACAGCATGGTGCCCTGCAGAAGGTTATTGGACTCATCCAGTGTGTCGAATAATAAGGGGTGATACCTGAGTTGTAGTCCTATGACCACAACTCAGGTAAGACCCACAACTTGCATACTAAATGCTCCACTACAAATGTGCTACAAGCAGAAGATGCAGGTGTGCAGCATGCCCCACACCATAGGACAGGCATCCCCAAACTGCGGCCCTCCAGATGTTTTGGCCTACAACTCCCATGATCCCTAGCTAGCAGGACCAGTGGTAGGGGAAGATGGGAATTGTAGTCCAAAACATCTGGAGGGCCGAAGTTTGGGGGTGCCTGCCATAGGAGATGGTGTGGCAAAGGAGCACTGAGAAGGCCCATGAAAGTAAACATATTTCCAAATTATATGATTTGCACCTAGAATGGGAGGTAAAGGAGGATCAAGTGAAGACAGTGATGGTAAAGTGGGCCCAGGATTTAGGGGAAAATATTATGATGAGCCAATGGGAACGGCTGTGGAAAAGAGATATTAAATTTATGGCATGCTATAATTTAAGAGAGAATGTAATGAAAATGCAATATAGATGGTACCTGACCCCGGTCAGACTGGCAAAAATGTATAAAATCTGTTGGAGATGCAACAATGGGGCAGGAACCTTTCTACACATGTGGTGGGAGTACAAAGAGATAGTGGGATTCTGGGAAAATATAATGAATTGAAAAAGATGTTTAGATTTTCAACTGAAAAAAAAACCCCAGAATCCTTTTTCTTAGGTATTATGTCAGAGGAAATTAAAAGAACGGTCAAACCAATATTTATGTATGCGACTACGGCAGCAAGGTTATTAATTGCCCAAAATTGGAAAAGCAGCATCATCCCAACTAAAGCAGACTGGCTATATAAAATGATGCAATAATTCCATATTGCCGAATTAACAGGGAGGACAAGAGGAGATATGGTACAAAAAGTGAATAAGGAGTGGGCTTTCTTTAAGGAATACATCACAATGTGAAAAAAGTAGAATTTTTGACAGATATTGAGTGAATCCAGAAAATGATTAGAGTGAAAGGAGAGTAAAGTCAAGAGAGAAGAAGAGATAAAAGAAATAATGAAATGCGTTTAAGCTACAGTAGTTGGAAAAATAAAATAGCATAACAAGAATGGCTGGAAGTCAAATCACTTGGTGGGTGTCCGTGTGGGGTAGGTGTATAGGTATGTTGATATGTATAGTATAGTATATAGAGTATAGTATTATATAGAGTAATGCAGGTATGTTTTATGCTATGAAAATAAGGTAGTGTGTTGTGTATATGTATTGTGTAAATGTAAATGTCTGTGGTTCATATGTAAATAAAGTTTAATTAAAAAGAGAGAGAGAAGGCCCATGAAAGCAAATTGCAGCTGTGTTCAGAGGCAATGCTAAGCCACAAACCAGGGGTGAAGAACCTCAGTCCCCGTCAGTGGCATAGCGTTGGTTGCTGATGCCCAGGGCCCCACATCGACCAGGCCTATGCTAGAGCCAGGCCTTAACTTCACATTGTGTGGTTGTAGTACTTGGAATCCTTGTTGTTTGCACCATAGCCTGAGTACTATATTGTTTGGACCACATCACTTGCTACTGATCCTGCTGAGCTCAGTCATTCTAACTGTGCCGTGCAGGTATGGCTAACATTTCCCCAGATGGGTTAACTGATGTTGAAAACCACATGCACCTTACAGTCAGGAGTGGAGTTCCATGGCATCACGGGCTATATTTTTTATTTTAAAAAATGTTATCCTGA
This sequence comes from Zootoca vivipara, assembly GCF_963506605.1. Lineage (NCBI taxonomy): Eukaryota > Metazoa > Chordata > Lepidosauria > Squamata > Lacertidae > Zootoca > Zootoca vivipara. Next base: position 120,831,737 of record NC_083276.1, on the reverse strand, counting down.
ACTCAGTAGTAACTAGCTGGTTTTATTTTATTTTTTTAAGCAAGAAAGAAAATGCACTTTTATAAGCCTCTGAAAATATGTATTATTAAAACAGGCAAATCCTAAAGCATTCTCAAATCCACAGGAAAGGAGCTCAGATGACTCAAAAGCAGAGTAAATTGCCAGCAGTCATGGGGAGACAGAAATCCAAAAGGGAATTTCAGCTCGGGGAGAGAAGAGGTAGCACGATAGAAAGTAACAAATGACATTTAATTATTTTTTTGATGTCAGCTAGTTTCGCTAGGGAAGTGAAAGAAGATTACACATATGTATCATCATTTAAAATACTCAGATCACTCGATGAGTGAATTGTACAAACACCACAGGGGAGGGAGGGGAGGCCCTTTAGCTTATCAAATAAGAACAAGCGCCACCTGGAGTATATTGGGTGAACCCAAGAGAATGAGGATGAGTTAGAACAGGGAGGCCTGATTTTCCATTGTCTATTGCTTGTCTTGCTTCAGTATCTCAGATATTGGAGGGGGGGGGATATATCAAGAGACAATGGAGTGCGACTCTGGGGGTGAAGTCGTATCTCTGGAGAATCCCAGCACCTGTTATGGCTGTAGAGACTGGTAACTTGTAACTTCTTCCTCTCGTGTTGTTTTTGCTGAATTAGCAGCACCGAAGTGATCTCTCCAGGGGGCAAGCCTGGGCAGTATATATGGAAGTCCTGGGCTGCCCAGAAAACAAGGGACAACCCCCCCCCAACTTTGCCTCACTGAGGCTAAGCAGAGCAATGCATTTGGTACCAGCTTGGCTGCAGCAGTTACTAAAAGGAGGCATACAGGACGCCACCCAACCGCCTTAGGGACTCCACTCTGGATTTTTGTAGGGTTTATAAATAGGTACTGCTGCAACGGGAAGGTAAACGGCATTTCCATGTGCTCTGGCACTCACAGTCCTCCGTGCGCCAGTAGCGGTTTAGTCATGCTGGCCACATGACCTGGAAAGCTGTCTGTGGACAAATGGCGGCTCCCTTGGCCTGAAAAGCGAAGATGAGCGCCGCACCCCCATCGTTTGACTGGACTTAACCGTCCAGGGGTCCTTTATCTTTACTCCTTAGCCTTTTCTTCTCCTGAAGATACCCCGCAAGGTAGCAGGTAAGGAGCGTAGGAAACCGCCTTACACTGATTCAGGTCATTGGTCCATCTGGCTCAGTATTGTCTACATGGATTGGCAGAAACCTTCCAGAGTTTCACGGAGGGGTGTCTCTCTCCCAGCCCCACATGCAGAAACCAAGGATTGAACCTCGGACCTTCTGCATGTAGATACTCTTATGACCCTTCTCAAGAGGCCACTCCTGCTGACTGGCAGGCCGTCCTCCTTATTTTCATGCGAAAACTGGTTCTGGGAAAGAAAGTTAGAAAAAGAAGTTTTGATAAGCATTGATACTTTAGGTTCAGATGCCCTGATATGATAGGGAAGGAAAGAACTGGGCGCCATCTCCTCCCAGGTCCCTTCTACCCGCTGAGCAACTGGCAGGCACAATTGCAGAAATTTCTGATAGGGCCCTAATGATTCTCTATCCCAGGCAAGTCTGGTCACCACAGGTGAAATCGCCTCAGATCTACACCCTGGAGGAGGGTTCTCAAATGTCTCAGACGTTTGTCAATCCTTATGCATTTCATTGTGCCAATAAGTACCTGCTGAGCAAAAGAGTAGAGCTTTCGAGAATCTCATATTGTGTCAGTCAGAGCATCTAAGCAGGGCCGTCTTAAGCCCATCCAGCGCCCTGGCGCTAAGGTCCCTCCAGCGCCCCCCCCTCCAGAGCCTCTCTGACACTCTCCCAAGGGGAGTGCCAAGCGAACAGCGGCAGCAGCGGAAGGCCACCTCCGAGAACTCCGTGCTGCGCCTCCTTCTTGTTTCTCCAGCACTGGGTTCTGCTCAGTCAAGCTTCGCCACCAGCGCGCGCACCACGGGACCAGCAAGAGCTGCTTGGGCGCTGTGTGCACGCTGGTGGCGAAGCTCGACTGAGTGGAACCCAGCGCTGGGGAAACGAGAAGGAGGCGCAACACGGAGTCCTCGGAGAAGGAGAGAGACACGGTGCAGCCTCTCAGCTAGTGGAGCATAGTCCTGGCCGGATTGCCAGAACCCTGCGCTCACTTGACGCCCTTCCAGCGCCCGGCACCGTGGTTCTCCGCGCCACTAGCCTCTATGGCTAGGACGGGCCTGCATCTAAGTTGCTACAGTAGTTTCTTAGAGCACAAGAACACATAAGTTGGAAAAGAGATCAGAAGAAAGCTGATTTAAAGCTGAATGCAGACAAGAGGTTTTAAGAGCGTTGAAGATGAGTTGAGAGAATAGGTGACCTGTGCAAGCACACTTTCTCTCTTTGCATCACTTTTTTAAAAGGTAAAGGTAAAGGACACCTGGACGGTTAAGTCCATTCAAAGGTGACTATGGGGTTGTGGCACTCATCTCGCTTCCAGGCCAAGGGAGCCGGTGTTTGTCCACAGACAGCTTTCCGGGTCTTGTGGCCAGCATGACTAAACCACTTCTGGTGCAACGGAACACCGTGATGAAAATCAGAGCGCACGGAAACGCCATTTACCTTCCCGCCGCAGCAGTACCTATTTATCTACTTGCACTGGCGTGCTTTCGAACTGCTAGGCTGGCAGGAGCTGGGACAGAGCAACGGGAGCTCACTCCGTTGCGGGGATTCAAACCGCCAAGCTTCTGATCGGCAAGCCCAAGAGGCTCAGTGGTTTAGACCACAGCGTCACCTGCATCACTATAACCTCTGGGCCAAACAGCTTTCCCAGGTTTATTGACTGCTACCAAGCCTGTGCAACTTCTTTTAGCTGAGATAACAGCACAGCACCAGAATGTTTATACATTCTGCCTTCTTCAAAACTCAACATTTTTGAAATAAGCATCCTTTGCAGTGCGCAAAGGTTGCTCTTTTTAAATCTTCCCCAATAGTGATTTTCCTGTTTTCTCATACTTGAAACTGTAAGTGAACCATGAGTCTGAATCACTAGAAATTGGGCAGGTGCACCTTCTCACCTCACTTTGTTTTGAAATGTAATGAATCGTTTTGATTTTTTAAAAATCGTATTATGGCACATTTGCTAGCATCTACTGTGGTGAGCTGCTTTGTGAAACTTTTGATCGAGCGGCCTTCAGTGCTGTAGATAAATAAATAAACCCCAGTAATGTGAAAGGAGAAGTCACTGCATGCCAAACTTTTATCCTCCTGTGTATTTTTTGACGGCATAATTAGAAAACATACCTGGCTGCTCTAGTGTCCAATGAATTATGCTTGCAGATGTGTTCCCCATTGAAAATATCAGTGTATGGGTGAGAAAAAGGAGGCACTCTTAGGGGTTTCTACTGAACCTGGAACAAGAGGCGCACACACAATGTACACAGAATGAAAAATGTCCATTGACTAGAATTGATGTGAAAAGCATGATTTTGCGAGCTTATTCCAGCTAACCCTTTTAAGCTTCCTTTGTGATTAATGGCTTCTAGTTTATTTCAGAATCAATTTGCAAATTGTTCACCCTGGATAACCTCTGGTGTAATATTTCTGTCCAGGAGTGGGGCAGGGGAGGAAAGGTGATACGTTAGTCACACAGATGGGTCATAATAAAAATGGCTTGTAACCCATAGTTACATTTATGAAATGAGCCCAGATCATTGGTTTCAGGAGCGACATTTTCCCCCTCCCACTTCATGGTGTTTGCTGACCATAGTAGGAAGCAGATTTTCCCAGTTTTGTTTTGTTATTTGTCTCCGTGTTGGTTTTGTTCTGCCTTCTGCTCTGTGTTCTGATTTTATATTGAGAATTTCTAGTTAGTTTCAGAAATGGCCCATGCACCATTGACCTATTTTGGTTTCCACCCCCCTGTCCCCAATTATCCAGAGTGATCACTGTGCATATTGAAACACATATTTGAAAAATGTAGGGTAGTATTTCAAGCCAGGTCCATTGATTTCAGTCTGTCTACTATGAGTAAAATTTAGGTGAATACCATCCATGGATTGTGGAAATGAATACACGTTTGTCTGAAAACAGCATCATCACAACTGAGCCAAGATTGATAAAGGATGTGCACATTTTCATGTGCACTAATGTCACTCAAAAAGAAAAAGAAATCACACTTCTCAGCAGAGTGGTATTTACAAGAGGGCAAACAGGGCAGTTGCCTGGCGTGGCAAATTTAAAGAGGCAGTGATGATCGCGCAGTCTGCCCTACCCACAAATACACAGCTAGCTGGTGGGTTGGGGTCTCTTTCCACACATCGTGGAGCCGGGAGGGTTGGCTTCCAAGGATCAGAATAATGAAAGCCAGGATTCCACCCCAGTTGCTCTCATTCTTCTGTCTCAACCCCACCACTCTATCAGAGTAGCCTGGAGTCCCCTAGACATTCCTTCATCCCACCTGTGCTCCAAAACTAGACAAGATGAACAGGTGTGTTTTTGCCTTGGGGTCTGTTTGGCCAAGAGCTTTGGCTGTGATTGCATCTCCTTTGTGCTGCCATCCAAGGGCCTTGTTCAGAGAGAGGAGGAGGGGAGAAGAGATCAGCGTTTACCTCTTGGCAGGAGCACCCCTGTCAGAGAAATTCACTGTCAGAGACCAGACTGAGGATTACAGCTCTGCTGAGGAATGGTGGGAGCCTCCGCCTCTTCCTGCTCCTGTCCAGGATTCTGAAGCTGCTCGGGAACAATGGAGCTGTATGGATTTAGAGACTTGGTTTGCAGAAGGACATAGTTCAGAAAACAACAGCTGGGCAGAGCTGAGTGGGGAACAGCTAGGAGAAGCAGAACAGGAATAGAGAGGGATAACTGACTCCCCTTTGCTGGAAAGTGTCCAGCCTATATCTCCAAGGACAAGGAGAGCTGGTGAGGTTCTATGCAGAGCGCTCAGTGATTGCAAGATCGGGTTGCAAGAAGGGGAAGTGATGGAGATAAGTCAGGGGGGACGTAGGAGGGAAGTTTAATTGGGAGCACCTTTATTCCGAGAATGGATGCTTTGTTCTTTTGCTGTGATCATTAAAGACTCTTTAAATGGCAAGGGACTCTTTTCACTTTGTCCTGCTTATCTATAGCCAAAGGGGGGGGGGAGAGAAGCCAAGTCCCCAGAGGCTGACAGTCACATACCAGCCACATCACCACTTCCTGTTTGGGGTTTGTTTGCAGGGAAGTCGAGGACAGGACAAGCTCTGGCGTGTGCCCTGGGCGCTCTCACTTCCATCTCTAGGTGCCCCCTGAGGAGTCCCAACAGGGCAAAAGCAGATAGGGTTCAGTTAGAGGCCCTGTGCATTTGGAAGAGGAGAAGGGGGACAGCTAATCTCTTCTGCTCAGGGGCAGCAGACATGATTAAACATCACTGCTTCTGAGCAAATACTTTTTTTAAAATAAGTGATCAGAGAGGACAGATCTATGGAATGAGAGTCAGAGGAGCTGCATTGATTTTTAGTGATTGCAGCCTGAGGGCTTCCTCTGCTCTCCTTTCAGGTGATAGTTGTGGTGGAAGGTACTTCTTGTGACAAACCTGTGCGGGGGATATTTACAATACAGTGGTACCTCGCAAGAAAGGGGCTCATGATTTTTTGGGTGACTCGCAAGATGAATTTTACTATGGCCGTGCTTCGCAAGACGACTTTTTTTGCAATCCCCCCCCCCGATTTTTTCCCCCTATGGGAAACCGCGCTTCGCAAGACTAAATTTTCGCAATACGAAACGACTCGCGGAACGAATTAATTTCGTCTTGCGAGGTATCACTGTATTACTTGGAGCCAAAACACAGACAAAAAGTTTCAGATATTTCCATTCAGTTGAAAACAAACAAACAAAATGAGCACCCCTCCCCCCATGTTCAGAGATTCCTGTCCTGAAATGCCAAAATATTGTCAAGAAATTAAGCGGAGTGCAAACAGCACTTTAAAATGGAATTGAACGCCACAATGCACTTCTGAAAGCAAATTTCATCTCCTCTCCCCCCACCCTGAAAAACAACAATGTTGCGCATTCAGTATTTCCATGTGCATGTTTGAGAGGAATGTGAAGCAATAGAAAGCTGTGGCAAAAGTAAACCACACAGGCATTATGATCTTTGCAAAGTCTGGGAATGCAATCTGAAATAATGACAGACAAGCTGGAACATTGGTACGGCTCCTTCACCAGAAACTGATAATTTGGAGTGACAAAATCAGGAGCAAAATTCAGAGGGAGAAGAATTTCATAACCAGTCCTAGTTAAATGTGAAGTTACGGTCGCATTAGCAAGAACAGTGTCAGAAATCTTGCAAATGTGTCATATAATTTTGTTTTAAGAATGCAAGCTCTTGGATGTGAGCCCTGGATTTCCAGCAAATTTATTCCATTTGTCTGGCGGTGAGACATGCCTCTGGATCACTGCCCCTTTTCGTTTGATTTTCTTTTATGCTTAGATGACATTTGGTTCATCACAGAGGAACCTCTTGCATGATGACTCTTGAAGCTGCAAAATAATTGTAGAAAGGAAGAGGCTGGGGTCTCCCCCCCCCCATCCAGAAATAAAAGAGGCCAGATTTTCAGGCAATAGCCACCATGACCAAAGGAGCTGGTCTAAACCTAGGCTAAACTAGGTAAGAAGACCACCTAAGTGGAGAGAAACAACTAAGCAATAATATGTTTTAACATCAGACTGGATTAATGATTACTTGTCCACCCCCACACCCCAAAAAAATCAATTATCAGCGCATTTGTTGTTGTTGTTTAGTCGTTTAGTCGTGTCCGACTCTTCGTGACCCCATGGACCATAGCACGCCAGGCACTCCTGTCTTGCACTGCCTCCCGCAGTTTGGTCAAACTCATGTTCGTAGCTTCGAGAACACTGTCCAACCATCTTGTCCTCTGTCGTCCCCTTCTCCTAGTGCCCTCAATCTTTCCCAACATCAGGGTCTTTTCCAAGGATTCTTCTCTTCTCATGAGGTGGCCAAAGTATTGGAGCCTCAGCTTCACGATCTGTCCTTCCAGGGAGCACTCAGGGCTGATTTCCTTAAGAATGGATAGGTTTGATCTTCTTGCAGTCCATGGGACTCTCAAGAGTCTCCTCCAGCACCATAATTCAAAAGCATCAATTCTTCGGCGATCAGCCTTCTTTATGGTCCAACTCTCACTTCCATACATCACTACTGGGAAAACCATAGCTTTAACTATACGGACCTTTGTCGGCAAGGTGATGTCTCTGCTTTTTAAGATGCTGTCTAGGTTTGTCATTGCTTTTCTCCCAAGAAGCAGGCGTCTTTTAATTTCGTGACTGCTGTCACCATCTGCAGTGATCAAGGAGCCCAAGAAAGTAAAATCTCTCACTGCCTCCATTTCTTCCCCTTCTATTTGCCAGGAGGTGATGGGACCAGTGGCCATGATCTTGGTTTTTTTGATGTTGAGCTTCAGACCATATTTTGCGCTCTCCTCTTTCACCCTCATTAAAAGGTTCTTTAATTCCTCCTCGCTTTCTGCCATCAAGGTTGTGTCATCTGCATATCTGAGGTTGTTGATATTTCTTCCAGCAATCTTAATTCCGGCTTGGGATTCATCTAGTCCAGCTTTTCGCATGATGAATTCTGCATATAAGTTAAATAAGCAGGGAGACAATATACAACCTTGTCGTACTCCTTTCCCAATTTTGAACCAATCAGTTGTTCCATATCCAGTTCTAACTGTAGCTTCTTGTCCCACATAGAGATTTCTCAGGAGACAGATGAGGTGATCAGGCACTCCCATTTCTTTAAGAACTTGCCATAGTTTGCTGTGGTCGACACAGTCAAAGGCTTTTGCATAGTCAATGAAGCAGAAGTAGACGTTTTTCTGGAACTCTCTAGCTTTCTCCATAATCCAGCGCATGTTTGCTATTTGGTCTCTGGTTCCTCTGCCCTTTCGAAATCCAGCTTGCACTTCTGGGAGTTCTCGGTCCACATACTGCCTAAGCCTGCCTTGTAGAATTTTAAGCATAACCTTGCTAGCGTGTGAAATGAGCGCAATTGTGCGGTAGTTGCAGCATTCTTTGGCACTGCCCTTCTTTGGAATTGGGATGTAGACTGATCTTCTCCAATCCTCTGGCCATTGCTGAGTTTTCCAAACTTGCTGGCATATTGGGTGTAGCACCTTAACAGCATCATCTTTTAAAATTTTAAACAGTTCAGCTGGAATATCATCACTTCCACTGGCCTTGTTATTAGCAATGCTTTCTAAGGCCCATTTGACTTCACTCTCCAAGATGTCTGGCTCAAGGTCAGCAACCACACTACCTGAGGTGTACGAGACCTCCATATCTTTCTGGTATAATTCCTCTGTGTATTCTTGCCACCTCTTCTTGATGTCTTCTGCTTCTGTTAGGTCCTTACCACTTTTGTCCTTGATTATGGTAATCTTTGTACGAAATGTTCCTTTCATATCTCCAATTTTCTTGAACAGATCTCTGGTTTTCCCCATTCTATTGTTTTCCTCTATTTCTTTGCATTGCTCATTTAAGAAGACCCTCTTGTCTCTCCTTGCTGTTTTTTGGAAATCTGCATTCAGTTTCCTGTATCTTTCCCTATCTCCCTTGCATTTTGCTTGCCTCCTCTCCTCCGCTATTTGTAAGGCCTCGTTGGACAGCCATTTTGCTTTCTTGCATTTCATTTTCCTTGGGATGGTTTTCATTGCTGCCTCCTGTATAATGTTACGAGCCTCCATCCATAGTTCTTCAGGCACTCTGTCCACCAAATCTAAATCCTTAAACCTGTTCCTCACTTCCACTGTGTATTCATAAGGGATATGATTCAGATTGTATCTTACTGGCCCAGTGGTTTTTCCTACTTTCTTCAGTTTAAGCTGGAATTTTGCTATAAGAAGCTGATGATCTGAGTTACAGTCAGCTCCAGGTCTTGTTTTTGCTGACTGTATGGAGCTTCTCCATCTTTGGCTGCAGAGAATATAATCAATCTGATTTCGATGCTGTCCATTTGGTGATATCCATGTGTAGAGTCGTCTCTTGTGTTGTTGGAATAGAGTGTTTGTGATGACCAGCTTGTTCTCTTGACAGAACTCTATTAGCCTTTGCCCTGCTTCATTTTGAACTCCAAGGCCAAACTTGCCAGTTGTTCCTTTTATCTCTTGATTCCCTACTTTAGCATTCCAGTCCCCTGTAATGAGAAGAACATCCTTCTTTGGTGTCATTTCTAGAAGGTGTTGTAGGTCTTCATAGAATTGGTCAATTTCACTTTCTTCAGCACCGGTAGTTGGTGCATAAACTTGGATTACTGTGATGTTAAAAGGTCTGCCTTGGATTCGTATCGAGATCATTCTGTCATTTTTGAGATTGCATCCCATTACAGCTTTTGCCACTCTTTTGTTGACTATGAGGGCCATTCCATTTCTGCTACAGGATTCTTGCCCACAGTAGTAGATATGATAGTCATCCGAACTGAATTCGCCCATTCCCTTCCATTTTAGTTCACTGATGCCCAGGATGTCGATATTTATTCTTGTCATCTCATTTTTGACCACATCCAGCTTACCTCCACTCATGGTTCTTACATTCCAGGTTCCTATGCAATATTTTTCTTTACAGCATCGGACTTTCCTTTCGCTTCCAGGCATATCCGCAACTGAGCGTCCTTTCGGCTTTGGCCCAGCCGCTTCATCAGCTCTGAATCTACTTGTACTTGTCCTCCGCTCTTCCTCAGTAGCATGTTGGACGCCTTCCGACCTGAGGGGCTCATCTTCCAGCGTCATAACTTTTATATGCCTGTTGTCTTTGTCCATGGAGTTTTCTTGGCAGGGATACTGGAGTGGCTTGCCAGTTCCTTCTCCAGGTGGATCACGTTTAGTCAAAACTCTCCACTATGACCTGTCCATCTTGGGTGGCCCTGCATGGCATAGCTCATAGCTTCTCTGAGTTATTCAAGCCCCTTCGCCACGACAAGGCATTGATCCATGAAGGGGATCAGCGCATTTACTCTGCAGCAATACTATTGTCTATCACCACCACCATCATCATATTTCTTAGTTTTCAGGGTGGGTTGGAATAATTTAGAAATGCAAAATGCAAAATTTAAAAAATGGTTAAGATGACTTACAGTCAAGAGAATAGGTTGGGCCCTAAAATATGCACCTCAAATATCGAAAGCCAGAATAAAGAGGTGTATTTGCAGCATACAATGAAACTATATACAGTGGTGCCACAGGTTAAGAACTTAATTTGTTCTGGAGGTCTGTTCTTAACCTGAAACTGTTCTGAACCTTAGGTACCACTTTAGCTAATGGGGCCTCCCGCTGCCACCGTGCCACCGCTACACGATTTCTGTTCTCATCCTGAAGCAAAGTTCTTAACCCGAGGTACTATTTCTGGGTTAGTGGAGTCTGTAACCTGAAGTGTCTGTAACCCGAGGTACCACTGTAATGAAGGTCCATATGTACCTCTATTGGGATGGAATGCCACAACTGCCTCAGAGAAAAGGTAAAGGTAAAGGACCCCTGGACGGTTAAGTCCAGTCAAAGGTGACTATGGGGTTGCGGCGCTCATCTCACTTTAAAGACTGAGGGAGCTGGCGTTTGTCCACAGATAACTTTCCGGGTCATGTGGCCAGCATGACTAAACCGCTTCTGGTGCAACGGGACACCGTTATGGAAGCCAGAGCGCACGGAAACACTATTTACCTTCCTGCCACAGCGGTAACTATTTATCTGCCTATTTACTTGCCTCAGAGAATGCCACATTTCTGAGAACAGTGGAACTACAAAACATGGAACTCTGCTAATCTTACCAGGCCTGTGCACACCTCCAATCTGAATCCAAATTGCGCAATGCCCTGATCCCTCCAAATAGGCTTGGGACTTGCCTGAATGCAACACACAGATCTGCTTAACACCTGAGGTCATCTGTAGGGAAGGAAGTGGCCCTTCAGATATTTGGTACTTAGTTGATGCTAACCCACGGATTACCCACATGGTAGCGGTCTTTGTGACGAAGGTCATGAAAGCCAAGGAAAGATTTCTGGATGACAAAGTAAAGACCCCTTCATCATCTGTTTAACTTGCTGCTGGGTTTTTTCTTCTTCCTGTTATGTGGGGTGAAGGTTTTCTGATTTTTTGTATAAAAACAAATCCTCAGGTACACGTCTGCATGCAATTTTGTCCAACGGCCACACTTTTTCAAAGCAATTTCCCCCAACATAGTGCACTTCAAAATCTTGGTGTGCGTGTTTTTTTTTTTACATTGCATATGTTCCAATCAACTCCAGAGATCAAAAAAACCTTGGAGAGAAGAAAAGAGATGGCTCTTCCTTTTGAAAATGGGTCCCGTGATTTTCACTTCTTGGTAAACACTGGCTGTGCCCACTTTAAAGGTGCTGACCTTTAAAGCCCTCAATGGCCTCGGTCCAGTATACCTGAAGGAGCGTCTCCACCTCCATCGTTCTGCCCGGACACTGAGGTCTAGCACCGAGGGCCTTCTGGCGGTTCCCTCATTGCGAGAAGCCAAGTTGCAGGGAACTAGACAGAGGGCCTTCTCGGTAGTGGCGCCCGCCCTGTGGAACGCCCTCCCATCAGATGTCAAAGAGAAAAACAGCTATCAGACTTTTAGAAGACATCTGAAGGCAGCCCTGTTTAGGGAGGCTTTTAATGTTTAATAGATCACTGTGTTTTATTTTTCTGTTGGAAGCTGCCCCGAGTAGCTGGGGAAACCCAGCCAGATGGGTGGGGTATAAATAATATATTATCATTATCATTATCATTATTATTTCAATGAAATGTTTCCCTTACAATTAATATGGTGCTGTGTAAAAAATGTGGGTTAGGGTCCTGACTGGGCTTCCATACATGGTAGGGTTCCTCTTGTTCAGAGATGGGATGCAAATCTCAATGAGGGTTCCCAATGGCAGAAGGAGAGAAACCATTTTCACCAGTCCTCCCAACCAGAGGATACGCCAGCCCTCCTAGCAAAATTGTGGGCTCATAGAGGTCTGCAGAGGGAAAGGTGGAGTCAGTGAAAGAATCCAGTGCTATTTTTCTAGAAAAAGAGTTGCCAGAACCAGTGGTTCCCCCCCCCCCCCGGGGAGTATCCAAGGGTACACAGTATTGGCACCTTTTGTGTTGTTAAAAGGTGTGGCGCTTACTGTAACAACTTTGTGTAACCCCACTGACCAGAACTCACCATGAACAGCTGGCTCCCTTGTTCTCTTAGAACAGGGGTCCCCAAACTTACCCAGCTTTGGGCCGGATGCCCACCATGCCGATCACACGGCGGGCCGGAGGGCGGGGGAGCGGGCACGCAGCCATGCGGGCGTGCCCATGCGCATGCACAAATGCTATTTCTGGCACACTCCCAACCTGGAAAGCGCCAGAAATAGCTTGTGTGCATGTGCAGAAGCCTCCTCCGACCCGGAAGTACACCAGAAATTATGCTTGTGCATGCGTGCAAGCTATTTCTGTCGCTTTTCCGGGTCGGAAGTGGGCAGCCGCGCCACACCGGTAAGAGCGGGCGGCAGGGGTGGCTGGGGGCCGCATAAAAGAGCCTGACGGGCTGTATGTGGCCCCCTGGCCGTAGTCTGGGGACCCCTGTCTTAGAATGACAATGGCACCCACCTGAGAGGTGCTGAAACTGAGTTCTGGTGAGCTCCAGCTTAAAACAACAGCCCTGAAAGTATCTTTCCACCACACCTACTTGTGGGAAGGTCCCTTGAATCTGAACTCTGCTTAGGAGATATTCACATCAGTGAGATCAACCTCAGGATCCCAGCCAATGACTCATTTTATTGTGCGTATCCATTTGCAGAATCAGGGCAATATGATTTAAGGAGGGGGAAGGAGATGTGTGTCTGAAAATTAAACTCTGAAATGTTTTCCCTCTTAAGAACCTTCATGCCATCGTTGCAGTATTAAAAGAAAGCTACTTAGGTTTTATTATTTGGGGATCTGTCATCTTATAATTATAGCTAATCTAGTTTAAAGGTGGATTTTAATGATTGCTGAATTAATGGTTCACTGGGTTTACTTAATGAATTCCAACTCATTCGAGTCAGAGGAAAAGGCTAGGAGTGCTGAGTTTGTTTAGTCTCTGCCAAGCTGAATGCAACCGTCATGTGTTTCCAAATCTGGGGAGAAATGGAGTCTAGTCTTCACATATTGAAATGAATATCCAAAAAATCAATCTGCAGCACAGGGCAATATCACTACCCCTCCCCCAAATGAACAGAATCGAACTTGAAATGTCGGAACCCAAATTCTGATCCTTTTATTGCAGAAAAAATAAGAGAAGAACAAAAATGCAGTTATATCATATATATGAAAATGGAAAGAGACTTGCGCTTAATCCATGCTTCCTCCCTTCTCTACAAATAGCAGTCCACATTCCACATTTTCAGCAACTCTGTGCTGTGACTGTATTAAAACAGAGCTCTGTAAATATGCACACTTATTCACCTGGTGATGTACAGGCCTACTCTTTGCCTCAAGAAGATGACGACACTCAACGTGGTTATACTTCTCTTGTTAAAAGTACATCTATAATTCATGGATGACCAGCACAGCAGATTCTGATGTCTGCCCATTAACAATGAGGATCCTTTCTGGACCTTATACGAGCTGATTAATAGCTAGAATATCCAATATTTGTTCTGTAAGTAGGACTAAGTTGATGGGGCACAGGGCCTGTGGCAAGCAATGTCAACCTGTGAGAGGTTAAAATAATATTAATATAGGAAAGACTTGATCATTTTTCTGGGTGCGGTCCAAAATATCACTGGTTTGAAGGACAGCTAAGATGTTTGTGTGTACGTTGTTTCCAAGAATCAGTTCATCTTCTCTCCTCAAATTTTACTTTTCACTCTCCACACCATCCTACCCACATACCTGGCATTGGGGCAAGGAATACTGTCCAGCTGTTCTATTGCTGCTGTTTCTGCTGCCACTTGTTTGGAAGAAAAATCTTGTTGAGTGTCAAGAGCTCTTACTCCCTTGTAAGCGCACAGAGGATTGCAGCCTTCAGATCTCAAATGGATTTGCCAGGGAAAGCTCATTACAGATGAGACTTGACACCTGGGGGAACATCACAGCTCTTCCTTGGACCATTAAGTCTTCCATCTTAAATGGAGACAGAAGTTAAAGACATGCCTGGAAATTGCAATTAACAACTTTGCTTGAAAACAAAATATAGAGTGTCAGATAGCTGCCATGCCTTCCTGGGTCAACACAGCATTTTGTCAACTAGTTGCTGGTTGAGATCTGGCCTTTATGTGGACCTGGTGATATAAATGTGTTCCTGATTAGAATATTTTTTTAAATAAAAAAAATTAGAAGTTTTATAAACCATTTGATCAGAGAGGGGTCTAAGAGGTGTAGGAATGAAACTGTAGGTAATGCACAGTTAATATCCACAAGCCAATTAAAGAGAGCATAAAACAATCATCGTGGGACGCGGGTGGGCATTGTGGGTTAAACCACAGAGCCTAGGGCTTGCCGATCAGAAGGTTGGCGGTTCGAATCCCCACAACGGGGTGAGCTCCCATTGCTCAGTCCCTGCTCCTACCAACCCAGCAGTTCGAAAGCACGTCAAAGTGCAAGTAGATAAATAGGTACCGCTACAGTGGGAAGGTAAATGGCGTTTCCATGTGCTGCTCTGGTTCAACAGAAGCGGCTTTGTCATGCTGACCAAATGACCTGGAAGCTGTACGCCGGTTCCCTCGGCCAATAACGCGAGATGAGCGCCGTAACCCCTTTACCTTTAAAACAATCATCATTACAGCAAACAAAACCAAACAGATTTTATATATATATATATATATATATATATATATATATATATATATATATAAAAACTAAATTATATGTTTCTGTAGGTAATTATAAGTTATATGTCTACACACACACAGTTCACCTAGACAGTAATGTTTAGACCCTTCCCTTTTCTCCCTTCTGTCAGTCATTCAGTACATTCATTTTCTTTGATGAAGAAATATATGCCATGTGAAAGCCTACGCAATTTTACATCATTAGAACTTCATCCAGTAAACCTATCATGCTTACCTATGTTTCTGCTATGCCTAGGATCAACAGAGAAGCAACTGCTGGCCTCTCCCATTTGCCTGATGTTCTTGCTATCATTTCCAGCCCATTTCCCCCCCTCATATATTTCCTGTCTATGATGCACTTTCTCCTAGCATCACTTCAAAGCCATTTCATCTCTTTTAGCTATGCTTCCCCGTTATTACCAATTCCCTGCCGGCTGTATATTTGCTTCTCCACAGATTGTGAACTCGCTGCCTTCTTGGGTCCAAAGATCCTCCTGTGGGAGTGCAATATATTTCCTCTTGTGCAGGTGAGGTTCCCGAGACCTCACTTGCTCCATCTGTAGCAGGGGTCCCCAAACTTACCCGGCTTCGGGCCAGTTCCTCCGGTGCCAATCGTGCGGCGGGCCGGAGAGTGGGGGAACGCGCTCCCATACCTGTGCACACAAGCTATTTCTGGTGTCACGCCGACCCAGAGATGGGCAATTGCACGCGGCGCACCAGTAAGAGCGAGTGGCGGGGGTCGGCGGGGGCCGCACAATTGGCTCGCGCGGGCCGCATCTGGCCCCTGGGCCAAAGTTTGGGAACCCTGATCTGTAGCAACATGTGGTCCCCCGAAAGGTGCTGTAAAGGAACCCCCCAACCATCTGCAGCCAGTTTTTAAGGTGCAGTGCAGTTATGGGGAAGGGGTTAGCAACCTTACTCTTACTGAATGCTTACTTTGGATTGGAGCACCTGAATTACTTTATTCATGGCATTTCATGCCATTACATAGCAGCAAGTTCTCTGGGCAGTTTCCAATATATAAATGAAAAGCTGCATAAATGCAATAAAAACACAATCCACCACAGTGCTAAAGTTAAAACACACAGCATTTCTTCTATAGGAGTTGGAGGATCAATTTGGGGTGGGGTTAGAGAGACCCTGTTTTACCCCTTCTAGCACACATTGGCCTAGTGGAATAATAGATTTTGGAAGTGGCCTTTCATCTTTATTACACCAGGTGATTTACCTTTTTAAACTTTTTTTTTGGGGGGGTGTTAAACAAATAGAAATACAATTGTCATTAAACACTTACCCAGCTGTACAGCTAACGCACAAAAGGACAATTAAAGGCATAACGAACAGAGACACCTTCCAAGAAACGTGGGCCTCTTTCTTTAAGTATGCTAATTATTTCCCTTTTAATGCACAGAAACAAGCTTGCTCTGAACCCTTGCCACAAATTAGTTATGGAAGAAACTTTGGCTTCCTTGGGAGTTGGGAGCTGTGAGCGGAGAAGCCCATAATCAAGGCTGTCCTGATGCTGTTTTAAGCGAACCCATTATCATAGTAATGTCTTCTTCAAAGCCTTCAGACATCATTACTCCATTAGGGGGGAAATTAACATATTTCAGCTGATAAGCTTCTGGCACGTGTGGGTTACGCAGGGCGGGGAGGGAGGGAGCAGAGAAAGTAGCAGCAATGCCTTTGTGGAACATTTACTACCAACAGAAGAAACCGGGAAAGAGAGAAGCCATAATTAAGGCACCACATTAACTTGTCCTAACTATGGGAAAGTTGACATTAAATATATGTTATCACCATTACGACGTTTACAGAAAGATCTTTCAGATTTTTATTAGCAAAAGTGAGGAGGAGGTTTTTTAATGCTTTGGGGTTTGTTTGTTTTTGTAAGATCATGAGTTGCAAACCTGCACATTATATTTGAGACCTTATATCGCAGACCCGCCAAGTGTCCCTATTTTATAGATGTCCTGGATTTATAGAGGCCGTCCCGGTTTCTGATTTGATCCCAGAATATCCTGCTTTTCCTTAGGACGTCCCGTTCGACTCCCGAAACCATTCAAAAACCAAGGCGTGGCTTCCGATTGGCTGCAGGAGCTTCCTGCACTCAAGCGGAAGCCATGTCAGATACTCGGCTTCCGAAAAACATTTGCAAACTGAAACACTTCTGGGTTTGCAGCATTCGGGAGCTGATTTGTCCAACAACTAAGCCGTTCAAGTACCAAGGTACCACTGTAACTCTCAACAAAGCCTGTTTTCTCGTGTGCCATAGTGTGGAAGGAGGTGAATTTCTGTACAAGAAGATACAAGTTATGATACAGAAAGATACAAGTTCAGCCAGGGGGTGAGCTATATAAACCTGTAGGGACATGGGTGCTGCTGTGGTCTAAACCACCAAGCCTCTTGGGCTTGCCGATCGTAAGGTCGGTAGTTTGAATCAGTGCAACAGGGTGAGCTCCTGTTGCTCTGTCCTAGCTCCTGTTAATGTAGTAGTTCAAAAGCATACCAGCGCAAGTAGATAAATAGGCACCACTGTGGCGGGAAGGTAAATGGCATTTCTGTGCACTCTGAATTCTGTCACAGTGTCTCATTGTGCCTGAAGCGGTTTAGTCGTGCTGGCCACATGACCCGGAAAAGCTGTATGTGGACTAACGCTGGCTCCCTTGGCCTGAAAGTGGGAATGAGCGCTGCACCCCATAGTTGAATTCGACTGGACTTAGCCATCCAGGGGTCCTTTGCCTCTTACCTTATAGCCTATTAAGTGTTCAGATCAGAAGCATGCAAGATTGCTCCCTCCACAAAGGGGGGTGGGGAGTTTACAGACATAGCTGCCAAGTTATCCCTTTTTTTAAGGGATTTTCCCTTATGCTGAATAGGCTTCCTCGTGACAAAAGGGAAAACTTGGCAGCTATGTTTACAGAAGGAGGGAAGGAAGGAAGGAAGGAAGGAAGGAAGGAAGGAAGGAAGGAAGGAAGGAAGGAAGGAAGAGATGAGAGAGAGAGAGAGAGAGAGAGAGAGAGAGAGAGAGAGAGAGAGAGAGAGAGACTGTAATTTTCAGATGCAAAAATGGAGTGGTGCTTTCTGGACGACCAGATACCTTTCTGGCAACTCAAATTGGATGCCGCAATAATGAGAAATTCCAAAGAAAGCAGCTGTTTGTTTTAAGGGAGATAGAGCAGATAAGCTGGCACTTCATATTGATCCACTTTCTGTTTAGTGAGAGCATGAGCTTTCAAGCTTCACAGATCATTTGTTATCTACTCCGACTCTCGGGCCTCTGGAGCCAACACAATTGCCAAAAGTTCAAAATAAAGTCTTAAGGTACAATGCTACGAAGGTACAGTAATGTCTGGCAGCCCTAGGTGCGCCGTAGTGCCTAGTCACTTTGCACCGGGGCTCATAGCTGCCAAGTTTTCCCTTTTCTCGCGAGGAAGCCTATTCAGCATAAGGGAATTTCCCTTAAAAAAAGGGAGAACTTGGCAGCTATGCTCTGCTTAATGGTTTCATTTTTCAGGGTGAAATTCAGCATTGGGGGGGGGGATTGCAATATATTTTTCTCTCTCTTCTCCAGTTCCCCTTTGTTTATTGCTTTGTTCACAGACATTGAGTCTAGAGCAGTGCCCCGACTAAGCATCTCTTTAAAAAATCCTGATGCCCCCCCCCATGACATATAATTCTTATTATTCAAAAAGTGAACTCCTACTCATGTGGAGGAAGCCTAAAAGGCCATTCACTGTTAATAACTCATTCTCAAATTGCCCCGCTTAAAGATCAAAGTGCCTTTCTGTGGGAACCACGGGTCTAGAGCGTTCCAAGGCCTGAAACAAGTACGTAGCATGACTGCAACGGATGTACGTCTGGTATTTCAAAGGTGGAAGTGACGTCCAGGGAGAATTGGTCCTTGATCTTAGGCAAGTGTTGTTGTTGTTGTTTTTTGGGGGGGGAGCTCAACAACTTTCAGGGTGTCCTGGTTTTTACTTTTTAAAACACAACAACCCTAATTTGTGTGAACTGGTGGGCTCATATAATTCAGTCCCTTTTAACCAAAGCAAAGACCATGGCTTCTATCTTGCAGAGCAGCCAGACCGCTCAGTTAACATCTGAAGTGGGCCTAACAGATCATGGTTTAAGACAGGGGTTCCCAACAAAATTTTCCCGAGGACCCCCTCATCGAGCCACTATTGTGACAAGGACCCCCATTAATTCCTAATCCTAAAAGACAGGGTACCTGCGCAGTAGCGCACAAATGAAGCCGACGCGTGCAAAGCATCTTGGGGAGGTGAGCATTAGTAGAATGCGTGCGCTGCCTCTTTGCAAAACAGTAGTGTTTGTAAAGCGCCACCTAACGGCATACAGCAGAACTACTGCCTCTATCTAATTCTAGTTTTGCGCTAGACTCTGCTCATGCAGGAAGCGGCCAAAACAAAAAATCTGTTATCATACAAAATATATTTAATATAATTTTTATTCTAATAGCATCTTGCGGACCCCTCTGGCATAGCTCGCGGACCCCTGGGGGTCCCCGGACCACCTGTTGGGAACCACTGGTTTAAGACATGTGCTGCTGTTTTTAATTCAGGAAGAGGCAATATGGTGCTCTCCAGATCAGGTTGGACTACAACCCCCACCAGTCCCAGCCTCGGACATGGCCATTTTTTAATATATTTTTTCATCACTACTCTGATTTGTTATTGGTCTCATCTAATCACTCTTTGATTAATTAGGTTTCGTGGATTTTAGTGTCATTGTCAATTTGTTACTTTTCTAGATTGCCTTCTTTTGAATCGCAGAGAGTTGAGCTACGTAATTTTTAGGAATGCAGGAAGCCCGCAACTTGCGGTTACGTCCCAGGTATCGTGCCTGAAGCCAAAACCGTGTATGGTCCAAATCAGTGTTTCCCAAACCTTGGGCCTCCAGCTGTTTTTGGACTACAACTCCCATCATCCCTAGCTAGCAAGAACAGTGGTCAGGGATGATGGGAATTGTAGTTCAAAAACAGCTGGCGACCGAAGGTTGGGAAAGACAGGTCTAAACCCATTGGGTTCAGTGGTGCGTGGGATTGCCACAGTCATTCTTCCCAGAACACCCTGCCCTTTTTTTGGCCTATTTATAATTAATTAATTTGCCACGCAAAGCACAAGTTAAATGTGCGTAAGTTGTGGGCTTACTGTAATAAAATCAGGCAGATGGAGATGAGAGAGTGGAATCACTAGTAGTAGTAGTATCCCGTCCATCAGACTGGGGTACCCCAGCCACTCTGGGCAGCTTCCAACAAATATAAAAGCATAATAAAACCTCAAACATTAACAACTTCTCTATACAGGGCTGCCTTCAGATGTCTTCTGACGGTTGTATAGTTACCCATTTCATTGACATCTGATGGGAGGGCATTCCACAGGGTTAGCGCCACCACTGAGAGGGCCCTCTGCCTGGTCTCCTGTTTCTTTGCTTCTCACAGTGAGGGAACCACCAGAAGGCCCTTGGAGCTGGACCTCAGTATCTGGGCAGAACGATGGGCATGGAGACGCTCCTTCAGGTATATGGGGCCAAGGCTGTTTAGGGCTTTAAAGGTCAGCACCGACACTTTGAATTGAGGTCAAAAACGTACGCTTGTTTTCATTTCCAAATTGATGAGCAACAGGTGGAATGGAGAGGTGCAAAAAGAGGAGGTGAAAAGCATTTACACATTTGGAGCCAGTGTGGTGCAATGGTAGGAGTTCTTGACTAAGACTAGGGAGATCCAAGTTCGAATCCCCACTCAGCCATGAAGCTTACCACGTGACCTTATGCCGGTTACTCTTTCTTAGTCTAACCTACACCACTGGGTTGTTATGAGGATGAACTGGGGGGAAGAACACAAGAACACGCTGAGTTCCTTAAAGGAATAGTGGGATAAAATATAATAAATAGATAAAAGCTAAAAATAAATAAATCCCAAGCTTTCTCTCCTCTCAGCTGTGTGGCATGTGAAGTTAGCCTAAAATTAATACATCAGTAAATGAAATTTCCTATATCAAATTAATTGTGCGTTGTTCTCAAACCACAAGGCATCACATGCCTGCGAACATGGCCTCAGTCACTTTCAAAATTGGTTTCAAACTTTGCAAAAGAAATGTCATGCGTAGTTTATTAACAGAGAATGCTCATTAGAATGTCAAACAGAAACTTGCTTTCAGGGAAGCAAAAATATGAGGACTGCCAAGCTACGGTAAGCTGCTAAATTTAAAGTGTCTCTTTTGATTGTCAACACTAGACAGAATCTCTCTCTCTCTCTCTCTCTCTATATATATATATGGCACATTCATATAACAGAGGCTCTCATTTTCTGTTTACCCTGCCGCCGCCCTCAAATCCGCTCTTTTCATGTTATTTTGGAAGCGATTGCATTAGAGACACATTTTGAAGTACTCGGCAACCACACAAAAATGTAAATAAAAAAAACCACAGTCAGGGAAAACATTCGTGTGATTATTTCAGATGAATCAATTGTACCTTAGAGCACCTTAAACACTGATACAATTTAGAGATTTATTTATTTTTTAAAGAGTGCATTCTCACGAATAGCTGGGATCGTTGATTCCTCAGCAACCTTTTTGCATGAGGGCAGCATGCAAAAAAAAACCTCCTGACCAACTCATCCAGAATAAAAGGATGCAGATCTTGGAGATAACGGTAGTTCCTTAGCACTTAAGGAGGTGTGAAATGGACAGCCTAATTCACATGAGTGATCATCAGACTAATCTAGAGGAGAAATCTATGCACTGAATACTGGAGGTAGAGAGCCTTAAAAACACATGCACAGAAAGCAGGGAACACATCTCATCCTTTTTACCATACTCTAAACAACATGGGTTTTTGTTTTCAAAGGCTTACATACATTATGGCTTAATTAATCCATTTTAAATGGCAGTGACATGTGAACGGTGATTTAATCTGCATATGGGGGTTGTCCATATTTCAAAATATGAAAGTGATTTTATTTCTTAGTTTTCTTCAGATAATATTTTTGGACCAAGACACGTGAGCTGTAACCACGGAAATATTGGTCAGTTCTTAAACCTTAAGACACTGACTCTTAGCCCTGGGCTTGTTAGTAACTTTGGACTAACTACTGATCTGTTGCAAATCTCCTTTCTTAGGGAAGGTGGTGAGGAGGGTCGTGGCAGGGCAAGTGCAGACATTCTTGGATAATACAGATTATTATCTGGTCCGATTCCAATCTGGGTTTAGGCCTTGTCATGGGACCAAATTGGCCTTGGTCGCCCTGATAGGTGACTTTTATTGGGAATGGGGCAAAGGGAATATGACCTTGCTCTTTATTCTCAATCTCCCTGTGGTTTTTGATTCATTGATAGGTGGAAAACAGGGTCTTTAAAAGCTCCCTTGATGGCTGGAAAGCAGGGAGATGATCAGATTTTATTCCTGCTTTCCACCTAAGAAAAGGAATCTGTGTGTGTTTCACTTAAGGATGGAGGTGGACTTGAGTTTTTTCTGTTTCCATAAATGGGGAGTCAGCCATCCTTATGCGCCTTGTTCGCAACAGCCTTTGTTGCAACCTGATATCTCTGCAGTGGTGTTGAATTTGGCCACTTTTAGGCTTGTTGTCTAGCAGAGACCAATAACCAGGCAACAGGTAGCAAAAATAAAGAGTTTTATCCTTTCCCGGGGTGGGGGGCTATTGCCCGGGGTGGGGGGCGGCGAGGAAGGGTCACTGCTGCTGGGCTACTCCTGCCACCAGCAATCCGGTGCAAATGCCCCCACACAGCTTCCTTTCAGCAGCCGCGACTACCGCCTTCGGGCGCCGTACCCCACTCCTCCTTTGCGGGCTTCTGCCCGCCGAGGCTGAACTGGCTCCTGTCGGTGCACATCCTCTCCCGGCCCAGGAGGAGTCTCAGTAGCAATTCCTAACTCGGGGGTAGGTGGGGGTGCGGAGGGGGGAAAGGGGGCGGTTCCCAGCCCGCGGCGCCGACAATCGCAGTGCAGCCTACCGGGAGGCAGAGCACGGCAGTGGCTGCAACCAATGCAGGGAGCCGCGTCTCCTTTACTTGCCAGCCCAGCAGAACTCTTAGGCAGGAGAGGTTGCCGCCCGGCAGGACTTTCCATTGGGAGGCGCGAAGGCTTTAGTGGGTGGGGATTGGTGCAAATGTAGGCAGGGCGGGCTGAGAGGAGGAGCTGCCGCAGAGGAGCCGCGGCACCAGCAGCATTTCCTCCCCCCCTCCCCTGTCAACAAGCAGGGTGCCGGGTATTTGCTTCCCTAGTCGGGCCCGCGGTTTGGCCTTCTAGGGGGGGGGGCAGCTGCCCCTCCCTGCCCCATGCTGGGTACGCCCATGACCCCACATGCTTTTCTGGTTCCCCACAAAACAGCCTCCAAGTTACCCAACTGCAAGCATCCGCACCCCCATTTATCCCCACCCCACCTTTAGGCAGAAATTATCAGCAACCTTAACTACCAGTATGTATTTTGGGGACTTTCCGCTATATCTCCCTGCCCCCACTTAAACCTCCCTAACTTCCTTTGTTAAACCTAGCTCAACCACAAACTTCATCCATCGCCTTTTGGTTAAGCAAGTTTCCTGTTCTTGCCTGGAACAAGGTATTTGGAGATGCAGCTGTTAGTTGTTGTTTAGTCGTTTAGTCGTCTCCGACTCTTCGTGACTCCATGGACCATAGCACGCCAGACACTCCTGTCTTGCACTGCCTCCCGCAGTTTGGTCAAACTCATGTTCGTAGCTTCGAGAACACTGTCCTACCATCTTGTCCTCTGTCGTCCCCTTCTCCTAGTGCCCTCAATCTTTCCCAACATCAGGGTCTTTTCCAAGGATTCTTCTCTTCTCATGAGGTGGCCAAAGTATTGGAGCCTCAGCTTCATGATCTGTCCTTCCAGGGAGCACTCAGGGCTGATTTCCTTCAGAATAGATAGGTTTGAACTTCTTGCAGTCCATGGGACTCTCAAGAGTCTCCTCCAGCACCACAATTCAAAAGCATCAATTCTTCGGCGATTAGCCTTCTTTATGGTCCAGCTCTCACTTCCATACATCACTACTGGGAAAACCATAGCTTTAACTATACGGACCTTTGTCGGCAAGGTGATGTCTCTGCTTTTTAAGATGCTGTCTAGGTTTGTCATTGCTTTTCTCCCAAGAAGCAGGCGTCTTTTAATTTCGTGACTGCTGTCACCATCTGCAGTGATCAAGGAGCCCAAGAAAGTAAAATCTCTCACTGCCTCCATTTCTTCCCCTTCTATTTGCCAGGAGGTGATGGGACCAGTGGCCATGATCTTGGTTTTTTTGATGTTGAGCTTCAGACCATATTTTGCGCTCTCCTCTTTCACCCTCATTAAAAGGTTCTTTAATTCCTCCTCGCTTTCTGCCATCAAGGTTGTTGCTGTTAGTAGCTTAACTATTATTTCTGCTTTAGCCAATTTCTCCTGACCAGAGTGCCTCCATTTTCCAACACACTTCCGATACTATTGCAGCTTTGAATGTCTTCCACCTCTTCCCATATTCTGCAGGTGCAAACACATGGTGTTACCAAGATCTTCTCCCCGACCCCATACTTTGTGTAACATCTGGTTTGATAAAGTGGATATCATTTATACCAGGCATGTCCAACAGGTAGATCGTGAACTACCGGTAGATCACTGGATGTCTGTGGTAGATCACCGGTAGATCAGTGGCTCCCCCCAAAGAAGCTAAAAAACTTTGACTCCCCTAAAAAAAAAACCTCAACATCTTTGCCCTGCACCCCTAAAATGACCTGAACCACCAAAAACAGGGCTTTCCTTCCTAAAAAAAAAGCTCAATGTTACTTTCCTTCTTCCATAAAGAAGCTCAACAACTTTTACGTGAACCCCCCAAAACAGGGCTTTCCTTCCTAAAAAAAAGCTCAATGTTACTTTCCTTCTTCCATAAAAAAGCTCAACAACTTTGACCTGAACCCCCCAAAAGGGGGTAGATCACTGCCAGTTTTTAACTCTGTGAGTAGATCGCAGTCTCTTGGAAGTTGGCCACCCCTGATTTATACGATCCATTAATGCACATGGATCTGTGCTAAGTGAAATAGGGGCGGAGAGAGAGAGAGAGAGAGAGAGAGAGAGAGAGAGAGAGAGAGAGAGAGAGAGAGAGCCTGTAATATGTGCATTCCCCCCAAAAGAGCTGGGTATGGATTTTGTGTTTATTTTACATACCCCATGATGTGTCACTGCTAAGCAGCAAATGACCTTCCTTGCATTTTTAAAAATGTGTACCTTGATATAAGATGGACACCCTGGGTAGGGTTGTTTTGTCTCCCACCCCCCCACCCCCTCTGCCGATAGGAAGCATCATAGAGAAGTGGTCTGAGGTAATCTAAATGTCATTATGTGGACTTAGTTCCTTGATGTATTGGTCAAACTGAACACAGTGGCTCCCATTTATCAGCCTGTGATTCAGAACTTCTAGTAGGTTCAATGGGTTGCTGTAGTACTAATCAGCTGATACCCACAATTTGTATCAAGTCTGTCATTGCAAGGTCACTGCTGGGAGGGAGAAGGCAGTCGATGGGAGGGCCTGTGGCCATCTCGCAGGATGGCAAAACACAGTAGCAAAAATGGCAATTTACACCCTGTCTTTGGAGAACGTGTGAAAAATGTGTCTATTCAGACAGAGGAGTTATTTTTCTGGCTAACCCAGATACAGACTTATTGTGTGTGTGTGTGTGTGTGTGTGTGTGTGTGAGAGAGAGAGAGAGAGAGAGAGAGAGAGAGAGAGAGAGAGAGAGAGAGAGAGAGAGAGAGAGAGAGGCTAATCCCAAACAATATTAAATGGAGCAAGGTTCCGTTGATTTAAATGTAACTCACATCCAAGTAAACATATTTAGGGTCAGATTCTCAGTGTGGGTACCCAAGCTTTGATGTTCAACAGAGCATTTCACTGTCATCTTCTATCATTGATTATATAGAACGGAAATGTCAATTGCTTTACAGCAGGGGCCAGTGACCTTTCTCAGCCGTGAGCCGGTCCACCGTCCCTCAGACCATGTGGTGGGCCGGACTATTTTTTTTTGGGGGGGGGACGAATTTCTATGCCCCACAAATAACCCAGAGATGCATTTTAAATAAAAGGACACATTCTACTCTCATGTAAAAACACCAGGCAGGCCCCACAAATAACCCAGAGATGCATTTTAAATAAAAGGACACATTCTACTCACGTAAAAACACCAGGCAGGCCCCACAAATAACCCAGAGATGCATTTTAAATAAAAGGACACATTCTACTCACGTGAAAACACCAGGCAGGCCCCACAAATAACCCAGAGATGCATTTTAAATAAAAGCACACATTCTACTTACGTAAAAACACCAGGCAGGCCCCACAAATAACCCAGAGATGCATTTTAAATAAAAGCACACATTCTACTCATGTAAAAACACACTGGTTACCGGACTATCCATGGGCCGGATTGAGAAGGCAATTGGGCCGCATCCGGCCCCCGGGCCTTGGGTTGCCTACCCCTGCTTTACAGTGACTAAGAAGGTGGAGTCCAATAATAGGTTATTGTTCTCTATATTCTGCTTGTTTGTTCAAAATTTATATTCCTCCTTTTAGCCTATTTACCAGGTCAGTAAGGAGGCTTGTGAAATAGAGAAGCCATGTTCTTACTGAGACTTCTAGCCAGCCTAGGATGCTCCAATCCACCTTGATTTTCTGAATGCTCAAAGTACAATCCGGATGTTCTCCCAGGTAAGGATTGCTGGTGAATCGCAAAAAAAAGAAGGCTACAATCCTAAACAGATTTGTCTGAGAGGAAGCCCCATTGAACATAGTGGTGGAATGTACTTCCATGTAAGTGCATAGAAACGGGTTATAAAGAAGTCATCAGCAATGAAACACCCACAGACCAAAAGTAGTACGGCTTTTAGTTTGGGAATCCTAGGTATGTTTACCAGAAGTAACTCCTGTTGATGAGACTTATTCCCATGTAAGTGGGTACAGGATTCCAGCCTTAAGCAGACTGCCAAAAAGTATATGGAATCAGTGGCACCTTAATCCCAGCTCCTTGAAATGCGCCCCCCCCCCCAATTCCTTTTACCACGAAGCAACTTTTTGCCATTCACGGAAACAATATTTAGAAGAACTGCTGTGTGCCAGGTGGAAAGTGAAACAAATTAGCCGAACAAGGCGACTGGAATTAGAGAAAGGGAAAAGTTCATTTCTCCTCTTTCATCACTCGGCTGCCTGACGATCTAATTACTTCTAGAATTATCTCAGTGACTTTCAATCAAAGGCTGACTGGGATTATCCCACAAACCTTAACCGTGTCAGTTTATGAAGGTTTCTTCATATTTCAGACACACACACATCCCCACAATAATTAAAAATAAATACAGCTCTCGGCTACAGTGCTCTGCCCTTGTAACAATTCCTGCATCAGACATTGCCTTTCTAGAATAGGAGGGTCGCATTTCAGAGTTAAACATTCCTTGCCTGTTTTCTTTTTCAGCTGTCTTTTACTTAGCCATTAATGCCTACAAGCATTAGTTTAGTTTAGCGTTGCAGCAGTGAAACTTTGGAACTCCCTGCCTATTGATATCAGGCATGTGTGCCATTACTATATTCTTTCTGACACCTGTTTCATATTTAGACAAGCTGACCCAGATGTTTAGGAAGTTTTTATACATTTTAATTTGTTTTAGCTTTTGTGGTTTTAGCTTTCTGTGTGTTTTAAATTATGGCTGTACTCCCCCCACCCCAAGTGATCATTTTGTTTTT
Organism: Zootoca vivipara; assembly: GCF_963506605.1. Classification (NCBI taxonomy): domain Eukaryota; kingdom Metazoa; phylum Chordata; class Lepidosauria; order Squamata; family Lacertidae; genus Zootoca; species Zootoca vivipara. Next base: position 120,804,178 of record NC_083276.1, on the reverse strand, counting down.
TATCTTTTTTATATATAAACCGCTTTGAGGGTTCACCCAACCCACCCCTACAATCAAGCTTTATATAATTTGCATGAAAAATATGAAAACACAACCAGGCTTTGGCTTATATTTTATCTTTGTCTATAGCAGTGTTTCCCAAATTGGGGTCTCCAGCTGGTTTTGGACTACAATGCCCATCGTTCCTGACCACTGGTCCTGCTAGCTAGGGATGATGGGAATTGCAGTCCAAAACAGATAGGTTTGGGAAACACTGGTCAACAGGAAGGGTGGGGAAGATTTTTCACCCCAAATTCACTCCCACATCTATCTATCTATCTATCTATCTATCTATCTATCTATCTATCTATCTATCTATCATCTACAGTATCTATCTATCTATCTATCTATCTATCTATCTATCTATCTATCTAGGCATTCTCAGGAAGCATTATGTAGCATGGCATATTACATACTTCTCAACAGTCCCAGAGTCTTACTCACTTTGCCTAAACTCAGATCCCCCCGGTCTAATATCCCTAGTGCTGCAAGATAGCCACAAGAGCGCCTGGACTAAAATTGTCTATCAAAAACTTCACTCTTGTGGTTTACCCCCACAACAGCTACTCACTTTGGGTTTTAGTAAAGCAAACAGCCGAATAGATTCCTCACAAAAAATGCTTATGTCCCTGTGGAGATGGCAGTACCGAATCGGTGGCATCTGCCCTTCTGGCTTGCACTCTGTATACAGTAAAGACTTGAGGAATGAGGTTATCACCCCTCTTTTATTGTCCATTCTGGGATGCCCAACCACTGCCACAGTGTCCTTTCTCTTGGCAGATCAAGATGAGCAGGTGACAGCAAAGGTTGCAAGCTTTTTATTTTTATTTCTGTTCTTTGTATATCGTGTTGTTGTTTTGTTGCTGTGGCCGATGGCTGACGCAAATAAAGATTCATTCATTTATTCATTCATTCATTCTCAACAGTCCCAATTTGAGCAGAACATCCCGCTCAATGATGCTTCTGATTGGATCCCAGAATATTCCATTTTTTGGTCCAGCGCTCTGGCACGAGTCAGTTGCTTCACGCCAGAGTGCCGGAACAAAAGAAGCTGCAGGCTCACCTTACACTCCTGCCTCGTTGTTTGACTCTGCTTGTGATCACAGCCTGCCCATCCTTCGTGCCCTTCAGAGACATGGCCTTCTCGGCTTCACTTGGGGAGGCCACCTGTCACCTGACTGGGAGGAGCAGGGAGAGGCTGGGTGTGCTGGAGAGGCTGTTCACATGACTGTCCTGAGGTGCATCTGTCAGCTGTGATGTCCTGCGCTGGGTGAGCAGCTCACAGGAAGCCAGAGCTTCGAGGGCTAGCAACAGAGGGAGCAGGAAGCACTTTCTCTGCCGTCACTGCCACTGGGCCAGCTCCGAGGGGAGCGAGGTTGGGGTGGGAGCTATGGGGGCATCTCTGGGGGTCCCCTCCAGGGCTGCTTTAAGCATATGCGGCGCCGGGGTGCAAAGATCCACATGGCATGTGCCGCCCCCCCCCCCCGGTTTCCCAATCCCAGGTGCCACAGGAGGGCGAGCATCTCGCTGGCTTGGTCGTCCCTGAACTTGCGGCAGATAGCCACAGCAGAAGAGCCCGCCACAGTGCTCCAACCGGCAGCCAGGCTCTTCCCTGGACTTAACTCTCGGGCCCCGGACTCTCGGCCTGGTGCTCCTGAGAGCCTGCTGCCTTGGTGCCCTGCACCCCTAGCGCCTATGGGGAAGACGGCCCTGGTCCCCTCGAAAGAGCCCCAATGCGAAACCACCCCCTTTCCCTTTTGGGTCCTGTGTGGAGCTGGGAGCATCCCTAATTATTTTGATTGGAAGGATGTTGGAAGGCAAGAACATTCAAGGAAGATGCAAAGCAGAGATATAGCAGCAGCAGCAGCAGCAGCAACAATTTTATTTGTTATATGCTGCCCACCTGACTGGGTTGCCCCAGCCACTCTGGGTGGCTTCCAGCAAAATATCAAAGCACAACAAAACTTCAGTCATTAAAAACATCCCTATACAGGGCTGCCTTCGGATGTCTTTTAAAAGTCATATAGTTGTTTATCTGTTTGATATCTGAGGAGAGGGCATTCCACAGTTCCAATCTGGAGCAAGATTGCACTGATTTGGGGTGAGATCTTGCCCCAAAATGGATGTGATCTTGTCCAAAAATTTCACCGCAGGTGGTGACATTTCTCCATCACTGGTGATGACAGGACAAGCAGGGCACTCCTGGAGGCATGTCACCTGAGGAATCTCTGCCTCTTGCGGCTTTGGCCTCACCCTGCTTAACAGCTGAGGTGGTCCTGGTTTTCTTCCTTTGGCTTTGAGCATCTTGAAGTTTCGTTTGCACCTATTGATGTAGTGAGTAAGCTTTCCAGATTTCCAGAACCCATTTTGTTTCAAATGTGAAAAGACAGGCACCTGGAACCTGTGAGAGTCCATCCTCGGTTCATGGCTGAGGCAGTGAATGCCAAATACTCTACTTCTCCTATTATTCAGATCTGCTTGTTGTTACCTGTGCATTACAGTGCTGCTGAAATGTACTTTGTAAAAGCACTGGATGTTCCGCTGTGATAGCTGTAAATTTCCCAACCTTCCAAAATATTTATAACTCCAAACAAGAAACCGGTCACTTCTCCATTCATAATGAGCATGCTTTTGATCAACCTGGCTCCTTTTCAGTCCATAGCACATAAAGTTTCAGAAATCAGTTTATCTGATTTCAGTGACTTTAAAAAAAAAAAAGTTTGCAAGGATTACAGACTATGAAATTCGGCCATGTATCAGCATTGCGTTTTCACACTGGATAGAGAGCAATCTGGTTCTAAATGCAAACTGGTATCACTTGCTTGGGGATAGAGCAAGGGTAGAAGTAAAGGCAGTGCTACGATAATATTGAATGATCCATGTCTCTGCAATCCTTACAACAACCTTGTGAGGTAGAGAAGGGCAAAGTATTGTCTCCACAGTCATTCATTTATTTTATAGGCTTGTATCCCACCTTTTGATCAAACGATTCCCAAGACAGCCTTATAATAGATTACAGCAATAGCAAGAGACAAAAGCAAGCCCTGCAGCCATTATTCCAGTGTCTGGTAGCAGAGACACCAGAATGTCCTTCCCTTCATTAATGCACATTCCAAGTGAGGGCTGAGAAAGGATGGTTTTGCCTAAGGCCACCGGGTGAGGCCACAGCTGAGGTAATGAAGAATGAGAAAGGGGGTCTTTTCCTCTCTTATTTCATACTGTTAACCACAGTAGTACATCCAGGGGCGTACCCAGGATCAAAACTGGGGGGGGGGGGCGCAAGCCATGGTCGTTCAGGTTGTGACATTTCAGCACGGAAAAGGCGAATGAAACCAAAATTTTAAGTAACTTATATATAATTATAGCAGTGCTTTATTACGGTAGTTATTACAGTTATTTGCTTGAATTTTTTTAAATATTTTTATTCTAGTTACATGTCTTATACTAATATCATTTTTCTTGGGTTCGAAGAAAACTTGTTCAAAACTTTCGTTTCAATCCAGTCCTGATTTTCCTTGAAGAATTTCCGATGGACGCTCATCAAACACAACCCAGTCAGTCTGTCCTCTCCCATTGCACTTCTGAGCCAGGTCTTTACCCTTTAAAATTTAATTTTCTACAGAAATTACTTAACTTACCTTTTTGGAACCAGTTTCTTATATCCATTTAGGATATTTACATGTCTTCTAAATGTAAATAAGAAGGTAAACTAATAGCGGGCGGCTCAGTTTAGCGGCGGGCGGCTCAGTTTAGTGACGCAGAACTCACAAGACCCCTCTAGAAGATTCCCTCTTCTCTCTGCTAGAGCCTGCTAGAGACCTCGCCCTCCCTTGAATCCCAATGGCTGGCTGACATAGATTCCTCTACCAGTCGCTAGGTGGCTCTAGATACTTCTCGGGTTTTACACCATTTCAGTGTAGTAAACAACTGATTATTCGCCATCGCCCTACCTAATTTTGTTTCGTTTCATCACTTTATAACCATTTAATTTTTTTTTTTTGCTTCTGGGGGGGCAGCTGCGCCCCCGCCCCTCACTGGGTATGCCCATGAGTACATCTGTCCTTCCTCCAGGTATCATCAAAGTCTAGAGTGGGCACATAACTAATAAATGCTGCATGTGTGTTGAGAGGGAAACCTGCTTGGCTTGGAAGGTAAGAAAATCAGGAACCAGACTTATTCTAAACCATGCAAGGGGAGAAAGGTGTGTGTGTGTGTGTGTGTGAGAGAGAGAGAGAGAGAGAGAGAGAGAGAGAGAGAGAGAGAGAGAGAGAGAGAGAGAGAATGGATCAGTGTTTCTCCTTTGTTGTAGTTTGTTGTTTAGTCATTTAGTTGTGTCCAACTCTTTGTGACCCCATGGACCAGAGCACGCCCGGCACTCCTGTCTTCCACTGCCTCCCGCAGTTTGGTCAGACTCATGTTGGTAGCTTCGAGAACAGTGTCCAACCATCTTGTCCTCTGTCATCCCCTTCTCCTTGTGTGCTCAATCTTTCCCAGCACCAGGGTCTTTTCTAGGGAGTCTTATCTTCTCATGAGGTGGCCAAAGTATTGGAGCCTCAGCTTCAGGATCTGTCCTTCCAGTTTCTCCTTTACTATTCACTATAATCCTGTAATGGTCACAGGAAGTTGCACTCTGGGAAAGCCTTGGGACATGGGTAGGCAAACTAAGGCCCGGGGGCCGGAATCCGGCCCAACCGCCTTCTAAATCCAGCCCGCGGGAATCAGCGTGTTTTTACATGAGTAGAATGTGTGCTTTTATTTCAAATGCATCTCTGAGTTATTTGTGGTGCACAGGAATTCGTTCATTTTTTCCCCTCCAGAATATAGTCTCTCCCACCCCCCAAGGTCTGAGGGACAGTGGACCAGCCCCCTGCTGAAAAAGTTTGCTGACCCCTGCCTAAGGAGCAGAGGCAAGGCTTATTCTTTCAATGGAACCAATCTGCCAATTTCAGTCGCTCTCCTTTTCTCGTCTTACGTCCAGTTTGAGACATTCCTGCGCCAGTTTGTGGATTTATTTCCTTCCATTAAAATTCATCGGTATTTTAGGGTGGCACTCTATTTTGCAAGCAATGCAGCCTCATATAATGCAATGTTGTATATTTGGCATCAATATGTTAATTCTTCCCCACATATTGGTACACGTTTTGGGGCTGGAGAACTGCAGCACGAAATTTGAGAGGAGAACTGTGTTTTGGAAAGTGTCGATTTGGTAGGTCTGCAATAAAATGTGAACCCAACTGAGTTTCTCCCCCATCCCTAGATGTTAGACTTCGATATCTATTTCATTTGTTTGTTTACTAGAACCCCAGGTTGCAGAAAATTTAGCCTGTTGCAAAAGGAAGGTATACGGTTAAGGCCCAGGAATTTATTTTGTGCACCAGAATAGAATGCACCTCAGAGTTCTTCCACCACAAAAATCCATTCCTGCTAAAGTTTAGGGCAGCTTGGGAGTTATTTTCTTCCTGCTGATCTTAAACAACTGTGAGTCAGCTAGCCTTGCTGATCTACTTCAAGATCCAGTAGGTCTAGATCTACCTTCTGCCTGCTCCTGATCTAAGAGACAGTGGAATCTCTTAGCTGATCTGGTCACTGCCTGTTGTCCTGGTCGTGAGTGACTCCACTTTATAGCGAACCACCACCCTGGCAGAAATCGTTGGGTATGGCCGTATAAACAGGTGCTGAAACTCAGTGGGAGAATCTTCAAGGAGAGGAGCACTTGGCAAGCCGCCCTGGCAAAAAGGGCGCCCCTTTCGTGTGCTTCACTTTTTCAATAGCACCTAAGGTCAGGTAATATACAAAGCAGCATTAATATGATTTCTGTCAAGAGAAGCTTGACTGCATTCTCAGGTTAAGGGCAGAAGGCGTATTCAGTAAGTGCTGAGCCAGGAGGGAGGGAGGAAAGCAGTGCTAAAATGGTTCAGCTAAGGATATTGATGGCGGGAGGAGGGGAAACATGCATTTCCCCCCAGTGTTGCAGCACATAACAGAATCACCTCTTTTTTATTTTACTTTTCTTTAAAAAATTAATAATCATGAAATGGAGGCTGCGTTTGGATATAGTGCTAAGCCATAAACCATGGTTGTTGGGGGGGTTTTGGAAATAATTTTTACTTAAGATTTTCTTAATTACAAAAGATGGTGCAATGTCTCTTAGTTGAGCAAATTAGCTTGTCCAAGCTTGGTGCAAGCATTTTGAACTCTTCCACTTCACTCCTCCCTTCCTCCAGGTGGGAAGGAAGCCATATTGTACTCGGGCTGCATTCACGTGACAGTTTATTCCAGGCATCCCCAAACTTCGGCCCTCCAGATGTTTTGGACTACAATTCCCATCATCCCTGACCACTGGTTCTGTTAGCTAGGGATTATGGGAGTTGTAGGCCAAAACATCTGGAGGGCCGCAGTTTGGGGATGCCTGGTTTATTCTGTTTCCTTAACTGTTAATTTCCACGTGATATTTGAGCTTTCGCATGACGTCAAAGCCGCTTCAGGGAAACGAATAGAACATAGCACGCGTTTAGCACTCGTTTCCAGCTTACTTGGTTCCATAAAATATCTGAATGCAGGCCCCTTAACATGGGAAAACCATGGGAGTGAGCTGACATAAATTTGGGCAGCAGGGCCTAAAAATACCTGTTGAAGCACAAATGTTGGCAGGTTAGTCGTTTGTGTGTATGGTGTTCCAAGCTGCAGGACTGAGCATGCAATCAGGCACTAGTTTAAGATGGATTTCCTGAGTCTGTTCATGTTTGCATGTCCTTGGTGATGGAGGCAGATTTGAAAGGACCAACTCACTGTCTAGACCAGGGGTTCCCAAACTAAGGCCCGGGTGCCAGATGCGGCCCAATCGCCTTCTAAATCCAGCCCGTGGACGGTCCGGGAATCAGCATGTTTTTACATGAGTAGAATATGTCCTTTTATTTAAAATGCATCTCTGGGTTATTTGTGGGGCATAGGAATTCATTCATATATATTTTTCTTCAAAATATAGTCCAGCCCCTCACAAGGTCCGAGGGACAGTGGACCGGCCCCCTGCTGAAAATTTTTACTGGCCCCTGGTCTAGTCTACCTGAAGACACCTCCCCAGAGGGAGAAGGCACTTCAGGGATGGGAGTCCGCCTTCTCAGTATGTCAGTCTGCTGTGACATGTGTCCTAAGGTGTCCTAAGGTGTCACGAGTAAGCAGCTCCAAACCCCGTGCTTGGTTTTTACAGGATTTTATTATATACATATGTACAAGACAGAGCATCAAAAAGCTTGACTGTACTATTCCGATTCAGAATCCGGAAGCACCTCCCTTCGTGACCTCCGCCAACACAGCCCCCTGGGGACCTTGAACCTCCTCTGTTGGTCCCTCCTCTTTTCACCCCTTCTCTATTGGGGTGAGGGTGCTGGTGGAGTGCCTTCTCCACTAGAGCTGCTCAGTTGAGGGACTGGCACTGTAGCTTCTGGAGCCTCCCCCTCTTGAGTGCTTTGGTCCGCCCTCTGCAGCTCTCCCTCTGGAAACCTCGTCTCCTCAACATCCCTAAGGGTCTGCACCACCTCCTGAGCCCCAGTCCCACCTTCCGGAGGAAGCTGCCAGGCACTAGGCTCTGGGGCTCCAGCATCGTCCAAGAGCCCCTCTCCCAATCTACCGGGCTCTCCGCTGACCCCTGGGCTGCTTGGAGCACTGTCATGTAAATAAACCACAAAATCATCCGCATCCTCTGATCTTAACAAAACTCTTAAGTTGCTTTGCATTTCTGTGGGCTGCATTTGGTAGCCCAGTGGGCTAATGAAATGCAAAACCCCAAGGATGAAAGGAAGGCATGAAATATCATAATGGTAACTTGATTGGTTCCTTTGCTTACATGAGTCTTCTTCAACCAGCTTGCTATCAGTCCAGAAGGAAATTACCTTACGTGTTCCTGCCTATCCTTAAGACAGATCTGTGGATGTTTTGATGGAGTAAGGGGCTCCTTTCATCCCTCTCACAAAAACACAGCAAACTGTGCCGCATCAAAGAAATAATTCTCCTTTTTTATTATTATTTGATTTGCAAGGGAGATGGCATGCAGAATTGAAAGCTGCAGCCCAAGAACCTAGCTATCTTTGATCTGCATAGTGGCGAGCAGAGGACCTGATATTGTGACACTTAAAGCACCGAGGGAATGCTCCTCAGTCCTGCCGAAGCTCAGGAAATTGCCTCGTGTAAGAGATTTAATGGGTTTCTTTAATGCACCTGCAGTTTTCGACTGCAGGGCTCCCAGGGATCATGTTTGTTTGTCTCTCCCCCCCACCTTTTTTGAAAGCTGTTGTTTCTTTCTCATCTCTGGCCAGGTTGAGAATTTCTAGCTTTCAAGCACTTGTACACAGCAAAGGCTTGACACTCTCCTGCTACCTCTAGTAACACCGGGGCAATAAACACGCAGGACAATCCTCAACAGGATAGCAAGCTGGCTGTTGTGTTGGCTGGTTTCCTGGTAGCGATGTTGCATGTTGTTCCCTTAATCAACAGAGATGCTCTGCAGGGGAGGCGGGGAGGCTACATCAGAGACAGAGAAGGGGAGGGAGGGCACACAGCTTAAAAGACCAGAACATCCTGAGTGAGAGACAAACAGCAGTAGGTGAGATGCTACTTTTCAAACCTGTAAGATTTCGCCTTCTGAGTCATTCTCCCCTAAACGGATACATTGCAGTAATTAAGGGATGTAGCCACAGGAGAGTCTGTGGGACTCAGTACTGTCAATGATATAAACCAACAGTTTCACCTTGAATTGTTCAGCTTTTCAGTCATGAGGATATATGGGGAAATGTGCACTCAATGGTCTGTCACCTGATTACCTAATAAATAAATATGCTCCTAGCTGGAAGAAGTGTGGTGGAGTCTCCTTCTTTGGAGGTCTTTAAGCAGAGGCTTGACAGGCATATGTCAAGAATGCTTTGATGGTGTTTCCTGCTTGGCAGGGGGTTGGACTGGATGGCCCTTGTGGTCTCTTCCAACTCTATGATTCTATGATTCTATTAAATTCATCTTAATATTTGGCAGGTGCCTTCGTCCTACCCTTTCCAATGCCTGCTCAAAACTTCTTTGTTTTGTTTAGATGAGTCTCGGCAGACATTCAGTTTCATTATGCATATTTGTTTTGAAAATGGTGGATTTTATCAATGTTTGGATAATTTTATTTTACGTTTACTTGTTTTTTAGGTCTGTTGATTTTGGTTGGTATTTTCTAATGAATATTTCGAGTCATTTCATATTCATGGTTATTCTGCTGTTTTGAAGCGGTATATAAATATTGTTATAGAATAGTAAGCATACAGCTTCAGTGATATTAAACCAATTTATTTAGAGTGAGTCACATTAATTTTTGGTGCCTCCAGTTACCTCCTCACTGCAAACACACACACACACACACACACACACACACACACACACACACACACACACGAGATTGTAAAAGGGGGGCTAACCAAATTGAAAACTCTGATTTTTCTAGTTCATGCTCTCATACATCTGGTGGCTGCCACTCTGACAGTGAGAGCACTGAGAGGGGAACCCAAAGTCAGACAGGAAATATTTCTGTGCCAGGAATCCCCTCCCCCATTTTTCTCCCAGTATCGAGGAATAAGGGAGAAATTCACACTTCCTGAAGCAACATGAGAACCAAAACACAGCTCTCTTTTATAATTTGCACTTCTCTAAATTTTGTGATGAAGTTTGTAATTAATGCAAATGCTTGTGAAAATAGCATTTGAAACTGCATTATATTAATGGAAATCGCTTCCAGATGTGTGTATTAGGAGAAATGCACACTTAAGAGTTTGGTGAATTTTCATGGGGACTTCCTAAAGAAAATTACAGAAACATGCAGAAATGAACATAGGATGGCAAAAATGAGAATCTGAAAGAAGCCAAGATTGACAGATTCACCCATCTCTATTTTCAGCATTAATCAGAACTTGAAGCCTAAATATGTAAAATGGAAATGAGAAATGGTGGTTAGGTAGTTCTTTTGTTAGGCAGGTGGCCTTGAAGCTTCTTCAATGGGAGCTAAAAGCTGTGGGATTAATTGAAATACAGTACAGAGGTGGTTGGCAGGTAACCATCAGACCCTGAGGAAGGTAAACACCAGAGAGGGGGGGGAGCATACCTTTCAACATTTCTACAATGAAAATAGGGTTGTCTAGTGCTATTTTTCTAGAAAAATAGATGCCAGAACTCGCCATGAACCCCTCCCTTCTTCTATTAGAAGGGCAATGGCGCCCACCTGAGAGATGCCAGAACTGAGTTCCGGCTGAAAAAAGGCCCTGGGGGGCATCATATTCCAAACCCTCCAACATTTCTCTGGTGAAAATAGGGACGTCCTACCACAACCTCCAGCATTTCTCTGATAAAAATAGGGACGTCGTAAGAGAAAGCGGAACATTCTAGGATCAAATCAGAAACCAGGACGGCTCCTGTAAATCTGGGGCTGTCCCTCGAAAATAGGGACACTTGGAGGGTCTGAGGGAGTCAAGGGGAGGATACTGATGCAATGTATGCAATGTATGAGAGGAAATGGTACCTTGGAGAACAGAGCTTTATGCTAAAGGTATTGTTGTGGTTCAGGGGGTGTCAGATGTGGGATACTGAATCTGCTACCTTGTCAGGAGCTTGTGCTCTTTGTCACCATTTTATGCTCTACTGGTATATTTGTAAATGAAAGGAAATATTTTAAGACTATAGCCACAAACCTCCAGTGCATTCTCCTCTTAGGAAAGCCAACCCTGAGTAGTGCCCATCACAGCACATAGAACGCATCACAGCACATAGAAGTGTGCAACACATACCTGCACACCTTTTCTTCAACAGGTGCAGGAAAATCAAACTTTGGGCCACTTGACTGCTGGCATTGTAACTCAGTTCTGCCCAGAGGACTGGAGGTAGATTACTCCTTGAAAATTAGAAACCGAACATTGACAGAACTCGTCCATCTCTAACTTAGTGCCCCATTGATTGCAGCATCAGTGCTGTTTTACAATATCTCACTCTCTCCCTCCACGAGAAGAAAGACGGCGCTTCTGCATGGCAGATGAATGAGAAATATAATTCTCCACTTCCTTCTTCCCTTTAACTGTGATACTCACGAGACCCTTTTTTATGGGCGTGATGAAGTTGTCACTGGTTGGCCCTACAGCATCTTGTCCTACCAAGTTTGTTTACGGAAGCTGAGCCAGTAGATGTCACTCTAGAACAGGCATCCTTTGGTGCTCAGTCGAGCACCGCCTAAAGCAAATTGTCCACCCAGCCTGCGTTTCTTCACATGCATAGTAAACACCTTTCTTAGGCAATATGCCGCCACTGTTGTTCTTCCACCACCACTCAGCTGAACAGCAAATCATAACCATCCAGATTCAAGCCTACTATATGTGTTGCACATAACCTGGTTAAGGAATGCAGTGAGAGAAAAGGATGCTGCAAAATGTAATAATTATGATTATTGCGACCTAATCATTTACCTGTCATCTTAAAGGTAAATCCAGATTCTAGTGGGGGGTGATTAATATTAGCTCGGTCACTTCTGGTATCTTTTTCACGGAAGAACGAGGCCATTTAATTCTCTTTAAGAAGACTGTGTCATTTGTATTTTATTTTATTTGAGTGTTGTGGTCATGCACTTTGGTAGGGAAAAGCAGGAGTGACTATATTGTTTGCTATGGCTACTATTGGAACAGCTGCAACACCTATTAACGGGACAAATGAACTGCTAAGGATGGCCAACCGCACAGCGTAATTTAAAAGTGTTTCATTTCAGAGAAGCCTTAATTATTAGTCTGATGCATACCCAGTGCTTGGAATAAACTAGTTCGGTTTAACAAAGTTCACTGAAGTGATTCAAAAGCTTCAAGGAGCTTCCATAATTGCCGAGTGAACAGAACATGAATTGAGTTTGCTTTGGGAAGAACTTGGAACCATTTCTCGTCCCTCTTCAAGTTCATTCTCTTATGTATGTTTGTTATTATTTTTTTTGATACTTTGGGTCCCCCACCCCCGAAAGATCATACTTGTTGGAGAAAATAAATTGAACGATTCACATTCCACTGGGTGAGAGGGTGCTGACTCAATCTCAGGGCTGTGGGTTTGAGCCCCATATTGGGTGAATGATTCCTGCATTCCAGGGAGTTGGTCCATTCTAATTCTACAATTCTATGGTTCTAAGCAGCGCTATTTTTCTAGAAAAAGAGGTGCTAGAACACCTCCCTTGTTCTCTTATAATGGCAATGGCACCAACCTGAGAGTTGCCAAATACAGAGAATTCTGGCTGGGGGGGAAAGCCCTGGTTCTATTGTTTTATTTATATTTTCTTTGACATTCTGAATGAAGTGGGTTGTTTTTGTTTTTTTGTTTTTAGAATTGCCAACAATCATTAGGGTGAACCTGAATTGAACTGTGAACTGAACATGAACCCAACTGGTTTGTTTTGTAATGGAATGAACACGATCTGCATTGGTTCCTTTTTGCACATGTTGAACTCGAACTAGATACCTCTTGAAATGAACTTTCCAAGCTCTGTGCAAACGCCCACCCACATATATGCTCACTCGCCCGCAAAATGGAAACCACTTCCCTGAATTAATATATCAAATTCTTTCTCTAATCTTAATGCAGAGAAGGGGAACATTTGGCCCTCCAGTTGCTACTGAACTACAACTCCCATCAGCCCCAGAAAACATGGCTGATGGCCAGGAATTATGGGTGTCACAGTATTGCAACATCTGCAGGGCTAAAGATTTCACTTCCCTGCCTTCATGACTGTACAGTCATACCTCGGTTTAAGTACGTTTCAGTTTGAGTGCTTTCAGTTTAAGTACTCAGCGGACCCGTCTGGAATGGAGTAATCCATTTTCCATTACTTTCAATGGGAAAGTTCACTTCAGGTTAAGTACGCTTTAGGTTAAGTACGGAGTTCCAGAACCAATTACACTCATACCTCGGGTTAAGTACGCTTCAGGTTGAGTACACCGCGGACCCCAGGGGAATGGATTAATCCCCTTTCCAATACTTTCAATGGGAAAGTTCGCTTCCGGTTAAGTACGCTTCAGGTTAAGTACAGACTTCCGGAACCAATTGCGTACTTAAACCGAGATTCCACTGTATTCTAAATCCTACTTCCTTAGGATCTGGGGAGCTGCTGAATCTCTCAGCCATTTCTCCTAAGCAGTAAATCCTCTCTGTGTTCAGCAGAACACGCATTATGCATTGATGATCCCAAATGCAAGTTTAATAAACAAGACACATGAAATGAAACGCTATGGGTGAATGACAAGTATTTTGTTTTTTAAAATCCACAGACAGAAAAAGCAAGTTGCTAGCTTGCAAGCACAGAAGGCATTAGTGTTTGTTTCTTTCTTTGGTATATATTCTCAGTCACCTCTTTTGCGGTAAACAAATTATGATGCAGGCCACTGATAAACGTATGATAGCTATCTAGAAATGTATCTTGAGCATCAATGACTAACATTATCAGTACAAAAGGCTTCTGTTGAACAATCAGCCGCTAATGATTATTTGTACATTTCAGGCTAGCATTAGAAATCTTTGCTTGATGGTTAAGGATTTATTTGGCCGAGACAGATCATTTGTTCGGATTGTGTCCAGATAAGCAGCAGCTTGGAAGTCCCTGCTGTTTGTGTGCAATGACAAATTGTGCTCGTTGGGATCCTTCAGTTCATGATCTCCCCTTCGGGACTGCAAATGTCTCCTCTTGATTTATATCCGGGACCAGGTCAGATCTTGCTTTCTTCGGCGGGGGTCTGATCAGTCTCCCTGGTCGGACTTCAGGCTGACACCTGGGTTCCACCACGTCCTTCTGAGGGACCATCCATCACGTTCCCTCTGGGACAATGAATAAACAGTTGTAGGGAGGAAAGTGACTTTCTCCTCCTGCATGCCTCAGTTATCAATTCTTTCTGCTGCTGAAACCAATGAAAGCTCTGTTAAATCCCATGAAGGATATCTAACTCAACTTGCCACTTCTTAAAACTGCCTAAACTCTTTAAAAGCAGGTTGCCTCGGAGTGCAACAGCATACGATTTTAAATGTTGACGCTCTCAACTCTGGTGCAGTGGCCAGTATCTGACTTTGAGAGAGATGGGGAATTAAAAAGGAATATTCTCGCTTTCTCTCATTCTCTCTCTCTTTTACACACACACACACACACACACACACACACACACACACACACACACCATTAGGTAGCACATGAAATAAAGAAGCCAAACTTTATGATCTGATAGTATTTTTATTTTTATTATTATTAACAATAATAATAATTACCGTATTGGCCCGAATATAAGCCACACCTGCAAATAAGTTGCACCTTTAAAATTCAAGGAGGGAAAAGATAAAAAGACAATACCCAAATATAAGCCACTCCCTTAAAATTCTACAGGCACTCACACCCATAAATGGCAAATGTAGAAGAAAATCCTATGGCGATATCGTAAAATCCCATTTTTGTAAGGTCACAAATTTATGCCGCACTTTAACTTTTTGCAGTTGGAATTTGGAAAAAAAAGTGTGGGCCAATATGGTATTATTATTATACTCCACCTATCAGACTGGGTTGCCCCAGCCACTCTGACCAGCTTCCAACATATATAAAGGCATAAAAAAGGTAAAGGGACCCCTGACCATTAGGTCCAGTCGTGACCGACTCTGGGGTTGCGCGCTCATCTCGCATTATTGGCCGAGGGAGCCGGCGTATAGCTTCCAGGTCATGTGGCCAGCATGACAAAGCCGCTTCTGGCAAACCAGAGCAGCACATGGAAACACCGTTTACCTTCCCGCGATAGCGGTTCCTATTTATCTACTTGCATTTTGACGTGCTTTCAAACTGCTAGGTTGGCAGGAGCTGGGACCAAGCAACGGAAGCTCACCCCGTCACAGGGATTCGAACCGCTGACCTTCTGATCAGCAAGCCCTAGGCTCAGTGGTTTAACCACAGCGCCACCTGGGTCCCTATATAAAGGCATAATGAAACATTAAAAAGCTTCCCTATGGGGCTGCCTTCAGATGTCTTCTAAAAGTTGCATAGTTACTTATCTCCTTGAGGGCATTCCACAGGGCGGGCGCCACTACCTAGTGGCCCTCTGCCTGGTTCCCGCTAAGTTCACTTCTCGCAATGAGGGAACTGTCAGAAGACCCTCGGAGCTGGACCTCAGTGTCTGGGCAGAACGATGGCGGTGGAGACACTCCTTCAGGTATATTGGGCCAAGGCTGTTCAAGGCTTTAAAGGTCAGCACCGACACTTTCAATTGTCCTTGGAAACGTACTGGAAACCAATGTAGGTCTTTCAGAGCCAGTGTTATATGGTCCCGGCAGCCACTCCCAGTCACCAGTCTAGCTGCCACATTCTGGATTAGTTGTAGTTTCCAAGACACCTTCAAAGGTAGCCCCACATAGAGAGCATTGCAGTAGTCCATGTGGGAGATAACCAGGGCCCGTACCGCTCTGCCCTTGATGAAAAGCAGTGACTGATGAAAGAAATAATAATAATAATAATAATAATTTATTATTTATACCCCGCCCATCTGGCCGGGTTCCCCCAGCCACTCTGGGCGGCTTCCAAAAAAACAGAAATTCTAAAATACAGAAATCCATCAAACATTAAAAGCTTCCCTAAACAGGGCTGCCTTGAGATGCCTTCTAAAGGTCTGGTAATTGTTCTCTTTGACCTCTAGTGGGAGGGCATTCCACAGGGTGGGTGCCACTACCGAGAAGGCCCTCTGCCTGGTTCCCTGTAACTTGGCTTCTCGTAATGAGGGAACCGCCAGAAGGCCCTCGGAGCTGGACCTCAGTGTCCGGGCAGAACAATGGGGGTGGAGACGCTCCTTCAGGTATACCGGACCGAGGCCGTTTAGGGCTTTAAAGGTCAACACCAACACTTTGAATTGTGCTCGGAAACGTACTGGGAGCCAATGTAGGTCTTTTAGGACCGGTGTTATGTGATCTCGGCGGCCGCTCCCAGTCACCAGTCTAGCTGCCGCATTCTGGATTAGTTGTAGTTTCCGGGTCACCTTCAAAGGTAGCCCCACGTAGAGCGCATTGCAGTAGTCCAAGCGAGAGATAACTAGAGCATGCACCACTCTGGAGAGGCAGTCAGTGGGCAGGTAGGGACTCAGCCTGCGTACCAGATGGAGCTGATAAACAGCTGCCCTGGACACGGAGTTGACCTGTGCCTCCATGGACAGCTGTGAGTCTAAAATGACTCCCAGGCTGCGCACCTGGTCTTTCAGGGGCACAGTTACCCCATTCAGGACCAGGGAGTCCTCCACACCCGCCCGCCTCCTGTCCCCCACAAACAGTACTTCTGTCTTGTCAGGATTCAATCTCAATCTGTTAGCCGCCATCCATCCTCCAACCGCCTCCAAGCACTCACACAGGACCTTCACCGCCTTCACTGG
Source organism: Zootoca vivipara (assembly GCF_963506605.1). NCBI lineage: Eukaryota > Metazoa > Chordata > Lepidosauria > Squamata > Lacertidae > Zootoca > Zootoca vivipara. The sequence goes on along the minus strand of NC_083276.1, from coordinate 120,787,718 downwards.
TTCTGATTTAAAAGAGAGGTAGAGCTGGGTATCATCAGCATACTGATGGACACCCAGCCCAAACCCCCTGATGATCTCTCCCAGTGGCTGCATATAGATGTTAAAAAGCATGGGGGAGAGGACAGAACCCTGAGGCACCCCACAAGTGAGCGCCCAGGGGTCTGAACACTCATCCCCCACCACCACTTTCTGAACACGGCCCAGGAGGAAGGAGCGGAACCACTGCATGACAGTGCCCCCAGCTCCCAAGCCCTCTAGACGGTCCAGAAGGATGTTATGGTCGATGGTGTCAAAAGCCGCTGAGAGATCCAGCAGAACAAGGAAACAGCTCTTACCTTTGTCCCTAGCCCGCCGGAGATCATCGACCAGTGCGACCAAGGCAGTTTCAGTCCCATGATGAGGCCTGAATCCTGACTGGAAGGGATCCAAATGGTCCGCTTCTTCCAGGCGTGCCTGGAGTTGTTCCGCAACCACTCGCTCAATCACCTTGCCCAAGAATGGAAGATTTGAGACTGGGCGATAGTTGGCCATATTGGCCGGATCTAAAGATGGTTTTTTAAGAAGCGGTTTAACAACCGCCTCTTTCAGCGGGTCTGGGAAGGCTCCCTCATGGAGAGAAGCATTTACCAACCCGTGAAGCCCATCGCCCAGCCCTTCCTGGCTAGCTTTTATAAGCCAGGATGGGCAAGGATCAAGGAGACAGGTGGTTGGTTTCATTCGTCTAAGCAGCCTGTCCACATCCTCGGAGGTAACGGATTGAAATTGATCCCACAAAACTTGACTAGACAGGACTCTAGCACTCCCCCGCCCCGGCCCTGCTCCCACGGTGGAGTCTACCTCTTCCCGAATCTGAGCGACTTTATCTGCAAAAAACTTTGCAAAATCATTGCAGGAGATCATGTGGCCCGTACTGGGCCCGGATGGAGCAGGTGGTTCCGCTAAATTGCGAACCACCTGGAAGAGTCTCCTGCTGCTGTTTTCTGCAGATGCGATGGAGACGGTGAAGAAGGTCCTCTTCGCCGTCGCCATTGCCACTTGGTAGGCTCGAAGTTGAGCTCTAGCCCGTGTCCGGTCTGATTCAAAATGAGTTTTCCGCCACCGGCGCTCTAGCCGTCTCAACGACTGTTTCATTGCCCTAAGCGCCGGGGAAAACCACGGGGCTGTCCGGGCTCCATGCAATCTGAGAGGGCGCTTCGGTGCCAGACAGTCAATAGCGCTGGTTAACTCCGCATTCCAGCGGGCCACCAGGGAATCAGCTGAAAGGCCATCGACATGGGATAAAACATCCCCTACCACTCTTTGGAAGCCAATTGGATCCATTAAGTAGCGGGGGCGGACCATCCGAATCGGTCCCACCTCCCTGCAGAGGGAAAGGGTTGCGGAGAAGTCCAGTTGCACCAGAAAGTGATCTGACCATGGCACTTCTTTTGTTTCGCTTTTACTTAATGTCAGATCACCAACATCCATAGAGGTAAACACCAAGTCCAAGGCATGTCCGCGGCTATGAGTTGGGCCAGACTTATTCAGGGACAGCCCCATGGTGGCCATGCTTTCCACGAAGTCCCGAGCGGCTCCTTGTAAGGTCGTGTCGGCATGGATGTTAAAATCCCCTAAGACAACCAAGCTAGGTGTCTCCAGGAGCACATCCGACACGACCTGAAGCAGCTCGGGCAGGGAATCCTTGGTGCAGCGGGGAGGTCGGTACACCAAAAGGAATCCTGTACTGCCTCTATTGCCCAACTTCCAGAACATGCACTCAGAGAACTGGGTCTTCCCAATAGGACGCCTGGTGCAAACTAATGACTTCCTAAAAATCACTGCAACCCCCCCTCCCCGCCCAGATGGCCTGGGTTGCTGTGCATAAGAGAAACCTGGTGGGCAAGCAGCGCCAAGAACGGGCCCATCGGCTTCCTCCAACCAGGTCTCTGTCACACATGCCAGGTCAAATCCTCCATCCACAATCAGGTCGTGAATGGCGGTGGTCTTATTCATCATCGACCTGGCATTGCACAGCAGCACCTTCAGGTCATGTGGGTATCCCTTGCCTATTCCAATATCCGTCCGGTCAGGACCAGACCTGGAGGCAGGGATAGTCCTCAGACAACGACTAAGTCTGCCTCCTCGGTAATGACATGGTCTGGTCTTAGCGTAACTCCTCCTCCTACCCGTGACCACTGAGATCGGTTGTTCCAGTGCACACACCCCTGTGGAATCTGCCCCAGCCATTTTGCTTGCTGGGACCCCCTCCCGGGCAGCCCTGACCCCTCCCCTTAAAAACAAAATAAAACCTCTGTAAAAAACAGCAAAGAACTCAACAAAAGAAAAACACAAAAAAGACAATAAAACAATAAAACCAAAAACAATAAAAATTACAAATACACTAAAATTTAACAGATTCCCACACCCAACTAAAAATCCCTCCCACCTACCACCCCAAACACAATAAAATAAAACCAAAAACAATAAAAATTACAAATACACTAAAATTTAACAGATTCCCACACCCAACTAAAAATCCCTCCCACCTACCACCCCAAAGAAGATAAAAACATTAAAAAATCTTTAAAAAGCATTTTAAAAAGAACTCTGTGCTGTTTCAAGTTCCCCTGGGCAGCACCAGCAGCAGAGCGGCGACAGCAGTCCTTTATGAGGCCTTCCAGGCCCCGCCCTAGACCAGGTGGAAGGAGGCAGGGACAGGGCCTGTGGGCACTCACAGCAGGAGAGAGTCCTGGGCAGCACCAGCAGCAGAGCAGCGGCAGCAGTCCTTTATGAGGCCTTCCAGGCCCCGCCCTAGACCAGGTGGAGAGAGGCAGGGACAGGGCCTGTGGGCACTCACAGCAGGAGAGAGTCCTGGGCAGCACCAGCAGCAGAGCAGCGGCAGCAGTCCTTTATGAGGCCTTCCAGGCCCCGCCCTAGACCAGGTGGAGAGAGGTAGGGACAGGGCCTGTGGGCACTCACAGCAGGAGAGAGTCCTGGGCAGCACCAGCAGCAGAGCAGCGGCAGCAGTCCTTTATGAGGCCTTCCAGGCCCCGCCCTACACCAGGTGGAAGGAGGCAGGGACAGGGCCTGTGGGCACTCACAGCAGGAGAGAGTCCTGGGCAGCACCAGCAGCAGAGCAGCGGCAGCAGTCCTTTATGAGGCCTTCCAGGCCCCGCCCTAAACCAGGTGGAGAGAGGCAGGGACAGGGCCTGTGGGCACTCACAGCAGGAAGAGTCCTGGGCAGCACCAGCAGCAGAGCAGCGGCAGCAGTCCTTTATGAGGCCTTCCAGGCCCCGCCCTAGACCAGGTGGAAGGAGGCAGGGACAGGGCCTGTGGGCACTCACAGCAGGAGAGAGTCCTGGGCAGCACCCAGGATTCATATACTGAGAGCTCTGAGGTGAATCATATCATGGAAGAAGTTGCCTTATTGTCCCAAAGACATGTCCACACAACAGTTGGGCAATGTGAACTCTGTACTGTTCAATAATTAAGCTCCATCTGCAACATATATTTAAAACAGTATCATGCCACATAAAATGCTCTCGGCTTCCCTGAAAAATCTTAGTACCGGTAATTCAGGTTTCTTAAGAGTGCTGAGAGTCGATAGGGGACCCTTACTGCCTTTGCAGAACTACAGATCCCAGAGTGGTTTAACAACCAATCCCTCTTCCCAGAGAACTCTTCCTACGTCCAATAGTTTACATACCAGCCCAGCAAAAGTCAAGGGCTTCTCTCGGGATATTTGGGGATTCTAATTAAAACAGAAATGGGAGCAGAGATCAGAGATCAGAGCAGGAGCTAGGCGATCTTGTGCCCCTGGCAGATCCGTCCAGATTGCGCCCCCTAGCCACAAAAAATAGGGGGAAACAGGACCCCTGCATATCATATAAAGACCCTCTATTTAAAACCTTTTCTTATGAGACAATGATCAATATTTTTATTTATAGACATATTTTTAGCTGATTTTGTACCCCCCCCTTTCGCCTGTGCCCCTGCCGGGGGTCTTCCTCACCACCCCCTAGCTACGGCCATGGTAGAGATTTTCTGGTGTTTGTTTATTTGTCCAGAATGGACATAAATATGGTGATCATGATCAGCATTCACCATTGTTGTTTCGGTCTGCAAACGATGCCGAATTGACTAGGTTTCCCCCATATGTGTTGCATTTTCTCTGCACTGAAATGAACGGGGCGGAAAAGGCAGTGAAAATGCAATGTATGCAATTTACGATGCGGATTCTGCAAATCACATAAGTTACGTGATTTCACCGCAGCGAGGGGCAAGCAAGAAAAACAACGTAGTTTCTGGTGGAAGATGAACTGCAGCAGAACTGAAACAGGGATGCAACAAATACAGAGTGGATCAGTGAACAGCACCTTCCTACAGTCCTAATCAGGGCCATCTTACTCATTGGCGCTAGGGGTGCAGGGCACCTGGACGCCGGGCTCTCAGGGGCACCAGGCTAAGAGCCCGGGGCCCGAGAGTTGAGTCCAGGGAAGTGCCCGTCCGTTGGTCGGAGTGCCACAGCGGGCTCTTCTGCTGCAGGTGGCTCTCCACTGCAAGCTCGGGGACAACCGAGCCAGCAAGACGCTGAGGCGGCTGGCTGGCTCCGCCCTCCTGCGCGCCTGGGACTGGGCAACCGGGGGGGCACCGTGCGGATCTTTGCACCCCGGCGCCGCATATGCTTAAGACAGCCCTGGTCCTAGTGTCTACACAAACACCTCCACACACCTCCATCCAGAGAAGCAATGTGTTATCGCAGCTCAGGGTCACTTTTCAGTCAGGAAAAACATTTGAGAGGGGTATAGAGCAGGGCTGCGGAGGGGCCTGGGGAGAGATCCAAGGACCATTTGCTCTCAATCCTCAAATGTAGCTTGTTCTTAAATGTGGTAGGGCTCTTTTTACAGGAACAGAGCACAGCTGGGTATCTTGAATGGGAGCACATTTTGGGTGCCAGTCATTAATTCTCAAAAGATTTAACGTTTACTGGGTACTTTACAAAATTCGTTTAAAGGACAAGGGCCCTTTCCATCACCAGCCTGCCGCTTTCGTGAATGTGTTTTTAGTTGGACTAGAGACAAAATGAAACTGCCAGGACCTTGTTAACAGGACCTTATGCGCTAATGAATTAAACATGCTTTTTTACTTCTGACGGTAATCTATGTGCTTAAAGTATTAGACCGGTTGCATTTCACTGGAGTAGGTAAATGTGGGCAGCAGCTTTTCAGAGGCAGAGGGAAGGAGGGAGACGTAAATTTACGAATTGCTGCGAGCTACAAAAGTGAAGAATTTTAATGTGGATTTGGGAGCTGATCCGGTTGGCAGCCCGTAACTTCACAATGTTATATGGATAACAGAGGACAATGTTTCAGTAGCCAAGGCATAAGAGACTGGAAGACCAGGCAAAGCTAGAGGTTCAGGTGACCCCCAAGAAAGAGCAATGTAGAAGGGAGAGGAAAGGAGAGGAGAAAGCTCTTTAAAGCAAGAGAACATTATATTACATGTGTAAAAACATGCATCAGCCTCCATGTAAAGCTAAGTTGGAATTTTCAGCAGATTCCGAATGGTGGTGATTTTTGTGACTGTGTCTGCTCTTTAAGTTTTCTTTTGTTTTTATTCAACCTTTTAGTTAAGATCTCAGTTTTGCTTTGAGCTATTATCAAGGTCTCACCCTGCTGCCCACCTGCCTTATTTGCTCGATCCTGTGCTACTGATATGAAATATTTCTGAGGAGAGAATGGTGAGGCTCAAAAGCTCTCTGTGTTGAACAACAAAAGAAATCGCACCGTCTTTGCTCCTTGCTTGTATTAACAAGGTGTCTCTAACTACATGGATATGCGTAGTGTTACTGTGGATGAAACATCAGTGTTGAAACTTGAAAAAAAGGACCTTGTGGCATAAACTCCCATGCTATGTTATCAAGTAAATTCAATAAAAAATTAAAAGAAAAAAAATATTTTGCTGAGTCACATATTGCGCCTGTCTGGGGGTCAGGGAATAATGCTTTGTAGCCTTCAATGGAATACCAGCATCTGACTATGGACAGCATGTTTTCATTTGTCTTTCTACGAATATTTTTAATAGCTCAGCAATCATTATAGTGAAATATATTCACGGTGAGTTTGCAAGAGCTTTAACTTAAACCTGATGAAATTTTGCTTTTACTCCTATTCTTTGCTGAGCTTACAAGCATACACAGAGCTCCCCACCCCCAAACACACAGCACAAACATGTCGTTAAACTTCCAAAACTATTGCCATTAGTGGCATTTGCATTTTCCTGTACACTGACCCCAATGGCATTGTTTACCTTCAATTCTCATTACAGTGGTACCTCGGTTTAAGTACACAATTGGTTCCGGAAGTCTGTACTTAACCTGAAGCATACTTAACCTGAAGCGAACTTTCCCATTGAAAGTAATGGAAAGTGGATTAATCCGTTCCAGACGGGTCCACAGAGTACTTAAACTGAAAGTACTCAAACCGAAGCGTACTTGAACCGAGGTATGACTGTATTCATTTCCCCAGACATGTTTCTAGGCTGATGCCTTTTCGTGTAGCTCTGAGTTGTAACCAACAACCTTGCTTAAGTAGATGAACAGAGAGATCAAGCCTTTCCTTTTCCATTTGTCATGAGAATGGAGCAAATGCACGCCACACGACCACTGTCTTGATCAAATGCAAGCTATATAATGACACATGTCACTGGGTTAGGGGGATTGTTAAGCCGCTAATGTCTTCAGAACGGAAGGAAGCCTATGCCCTTTGCAATCGGTCAATATCTTTATTAAAGAGTTTACATTTAATTTTAGAGTGCTTCCGCACAGTCCCTCCAAAGTGATGAGAGCAGATTAAAAGGCACATGAAATTAGTGGTGCTTCCGTTCCTTCTTATGTTTTGGGAAATGCATCCTGCAGTTGACCTCTGGATTTTTCACTGTGATCCTGGCCAACTAAACCCAAGTCATTTCTGTATTACATTTTCATAATAATAGTAAAATCTATTGTTCAGGGAGTGCGTCACACAGGCGGGATAACCTATTCTTGGACATCGCTACAGTATTTAGGATTATGTCTTCTGGGTGGTAAACTCTATTGATATTTGTAAACTGTTGTAACTGGCTTAGGTCACAACCCTAACCCAACTTACCTGGAAGTAAGCCCCACTGAACCCAATAGGACTGCTTTCTGAGTAGACATGGTTAGGCTTGTACTGTTAAGTTTGTTAAAGGATTAACATTGTTTCCCATTGTTATGTGTTATATTTTATATATGTTTTGTTCTAAGAGTGCTGTGGGCTGCTCTAAGTGGGCATTGCCTAAAAGGACAGCAAATGCATGTGATTTGATTTGATTTATCATATTTCCATGCTGCTTTTCATTCCAATGAATCCAAAAGCGGCTTGCAAACAATAAATAACAATAGCAGAACATAATAGAGCATCACAAACACAGCATAAATATCTAAAATAATTAACAAATTGTCAATAAAACAATTACTATCCGTAAAGCACTATTAACAAAAATAAGCTTAACATCACAATTTCAGCAGAAGTCATATTACTTGATTAGCAAATCAATTCAGCATTTATAATGTATAAAGCAATGTTGACAACATTAACAAAACAGCAACTTAAAAGTAAGCTAAACATCACAATTACATGTCGCATTATATTATGAATGAATCCATACGGCATTTATAATCCATAAAATAGCAATTTTAAAAAATAAGCTAAGCACTATTAGCTTCCTATGCACATTCCCCAGACCTTCATGACTTCCCCTCTATTTAGTTCTAGATGCAGTTTATCAATGCTTGGGCCATAGGCTATTTGCATATAAGATAAAGAAGCACAGGACCAAACCCAACAGTATAAAATACTGCATAAAATCATGTTGCTGCCTAGAATGATTCAGTTCATTAATGCCCATTGTTAAGCCAGCTGGGTCAGATGCTGCACTGGCTGGGGTCCTTGAGTCATGGTGGAGACAGTGGGTCTCTCAGACCTACTGCCGGTGGCAAGGTGGATGTTGACTCCACACAACCAGCCCAGATGCTGTTTATGAGGAACTCGCCCACATCACTCTTGATAATCAGCAGGCCCTCCCACTTGAGGAAGTCGGAGATGAGCCCGTCCCTCTGGAGAAGCGAGTTGCGGCTGTACCCAGTGTCAAGGCCGACCAAGACGTCCAGCAGTGCCTCCACACTGAAGAGGCTCTCGTTGCATGACAGCCCATCCGCCAGTAGCTGCTCCTGCTTCTTCTTCAGCTGCACCTTGGCCAATAGGATGGCAACGGCGGAGGCTGCTGAGGGAAGTTAGCGGGGCGACTAGTTAAGTCCAGCAGGCAGGAAGAAGAGGCCACGATAAAGATGCTGAGGAAGCCTCAGCAGGATCCCAGCAGCCGGCGAGTCAGCGCTACGCCTCGGCCTAGGCATCCACGCCGCTGCCCATGGAAGGTGTGATTTCATGAATAAATCGATAGATTGTTTCTACGCGTCCAAAGTCATCTCTCTCTTTCCACCCTAGATGATGCTCAAGGCCATTCACACTAAGGGCCAATTCAATTTCGCACATTGCATTGACTGACTGCTGAAAGAGAGACTTGCTCTCTGCTGGAGGCTTCCTACAGATGGCAGGGAGCATGATGTTGTGTCTCCCCAACTTCCCTCATTAAAGGAGTAATGTGTGAACAATTAACTCTTGCCTTCAGCATCTATTTTCACTTTGTTTTGAGCAATTGATGAACGACAAGTGCGCTGCATGGGCAGAGAGTGAGGCTAGTTGGAGGGGGCAGGAGAACTCTGGAGCCCCTGCCATATGCCCTGCCAACCTAGGGATGGGGAACCTGTTGCTACTGGACACCAACTCCCATCAGCCCCAGCCAGCAGGGGAGAGGGAGCCAAACAACTTCTGGAGGGTTAAACATTCCCCAACTCCCAGTGGCATAGCATGGGGCAGTTCCCCCAGGCACATAATTATCAGGGGCACAGCATTTCAACACCCGGTGCTGCCTCAAAATATATGCTCGCTTCCATCTATCTCCATTGAAAACGGCTTCTCCATGCTAACCAGGAAGTGACCTCCCCAGATAATGGAACGACTCTTCTTTTTTTAAAAACATAATTTTTATTGATTTTACAAATTACAAAAAACGGTACATACATAAACACCTTTTCCACCTTCTTCCCACCCCCCTCCATGGGACCTCCCCTGCCACAGAAGTATCCCACGCAGGTGAACAGTCAGAGATGGTCCATTTTATGGTTGGATTTCTGTCCCCCTCCCCCTCCCCTGCCCCCAAAGCCCCCCCCCTGCCACCAGAGAGCTCCAGGAAACCAGGGCAGTACGCAGGAAACTGTTGGGATCCACAGAATGCTGTGTGAAATAGTAAATCTGCAGGCCTGAGTGCACTAGTAAAGTGAAACTGGCTGATGCAATACTTTCTGTAGAAGTGCTGGGTCAGAATGACTCAGCAGTAATGTGCTGTCAGTTGATTGGCTGTCAGTGGTTTAAAAGGGAAACCTATCCAGCAATGTTGGTGGTGGTGTTGTAGAAGGGTGTGGTCAGTGAGAGGTTTAGAGAGTGTATGAACTGCTTGTGTATGAACTGCCTGTAGATATTTGTATATAGCTCACAATAAATATACTGCACTAAAGAAACTGGAACTCTTAACATCTCTGCTAAAGCGCCGTGAAGAAATTCGCGACAGGGTTATGGGCCCAGCACGCTTCCGCTGCGCAAGAGTCCAGGTAGCAGTTGTCTAGCCGTGAGGAGCTGGAGGTGAGCTGAAGGTATGGAGCAGTCCAGAGCTGGCGTGTTGCTAGAGAAGCTGACGGCCACAAACTACAGCGTCTGGTCGGTCCGCATGCAACACTTCCTCAAGCGTGAGGGTTTGTGGAAGGTGGTGGAAACTACGCCACAGTCCCCTGAGGAGGATTGGGACGATGATGAGAAGCTGGCACAAGCGGTGGCCGAGCTAGAAAAGGATGAGAGAGCACTGTCTACTATTGTTCTTGGAGTGGACGATAGCCAGCTTGTCTACGTAACAGATAAGGTGACGGCGAAGGAGGCGTGGGATGCACTCAGGGCTGTCCATGTGCGTGAGACAGCTGGTTCACTGATAACGCTGACCAGGAGAATGTACCGGTGTCGGAAGAAACCGGGCGACTCTCTGGTAAACCACCTAAAGTTCCTAACAGGCTGTTTCCAGGAGCTAGCCTTAAGAGGGAAGCCAGTGGGGGAAGAGGACAAAGTTTTCATAGTCCTGAGTTCCCTTGACGACAGCTATGATATGCTGGTCACTTCTCTCGAGTCGGTGGAGGCTGATAAGCTGACCCTGGAATACATCACCGGGCGGTTGTATGCAGAGGAGGACAGGCGTGCCGAGCGAAAGATGACCTCAGCCCAGCTGTTGGAGCATCCCAGAGGGAACAACAGCCGGGAGGAGCAGAGGTGCCAGCAGCCAGAGAATGAGCCAGGAGGAGCTGCTGCAGACCAGCCGGTGGTCAACAAAGTAAAAAGGTGTTTTTGCTGCAAGTCCAGTGCACATCTGCTTCGGGACTGCCTGAAAAAACACCAAAAACAGCAGAAGCACAGGAGGCAGCAGAGAGAGTCTACCGCCTGGGTGTCTGCAGATGGTCAAGAAAATGAAGAGCTGTGGGTTCTGGACAGTGGAGCTTCTCAAACTTTTTGTAAAAGAAAAGCATTGCTGACTGATGCTAGGGCTTCAAACAAAAAACATGTAAGTCTTGCTACAGGCCAGAAAGCTAATGTGGTTTGTGAGGGGGAGGTTGTGTTCCCACAACTGGGACACACATTCAGGAATGTGTTGTGTGTGCCTAGTTTGCAAAACAATCTCCTAAGCATTCCTGACTTGGCAAAAGCAGGCTTTGAAGTAAACTTTGTGGGAGACCAGTGCCAGATAAAGAAAAATGGGGCAGTGTTGGCAAATGCTGACCTTAGAACTAATATGTATGTATTACGGAGTGAGTCTAAGGTTGCAAATGTGCAAAATGTCCCAACCCACAATATGTGTATTCATCTCCTGCATAGACGCATGGCTCATGCTAGCTTTAAGGTGCTGAACAAAACGTTGGAGTTGTGTGGGGGGATGAAAAACATTAAGAGTTGTAGTAAGTACTTGGACTGCAATATTTGCAAGGAGGTTAAGAGTAGGGCTTGCCCAGTAGCAAGAGCAAGCCAGAGAGAAACCAAAAGACCACTGGAGTTGATTCATGCCGATGTAACAGGTCCTTTTCCACCAAGTGTCTCCCGTAATAAGTATTGTTTAATTCTGGTGGATGACTACTCTAGGTTTGGCTGGGTCTACCCATTAAAGCAAAAGTCTGAAGTGCCCCACACTTTGAAGTTCTGGGTAAGAAGGGTAGAAAGGCAACTTGGCCAAAAGGTGTTTTCTATTCAGACAGACAGGGGAGGTGAATTTATGGCAAACTCTCTAAGAGACTGGTTGCGAACCCAAGGGATTAAACATAGGCTTGCCAATGTGGCAACTCCTCAAGAGAATGGTGTAGCAGAGCGTAGGGGAGGAGTTTTGCAGACACAAATGAAAGCATTGTTAGCAGATGCAGATCTTCCAATTAAATATTGGGCTGAGAGTATTAAAACAGCTAATTATATTGGGAATCGCCTATGGTCAAGTGTATTAGATGATATACCCTACAAGGTTCTCTATAACAAAAGTCCCAGTTTGCAACATTTGAGAATCTTTGGAACAAAGGCATGGGTGGATATACCTGTGAAAAATCGAAGAAAAGGTGGAAAAAGAGCACAGCAGTTGTTATTTCTTGGGTATGAAAGCGGAACAAAAGCTTACCGGTTTGAAAACGATAAAAACCTTTTGAGTTTTAGTCGGTCAGCCAGTTTTAATGAGCAAAGAAATTGGCCCAAGATACATGCAAACCAATTGCCAGAAAGTGTTTTACTGCCGAGTGTATCTGATAAGGCAGTTGAAACAAAGCTAAGAATTGGCAGCTCTCCCAGTAAAGTTGAAAGGGAGGAGGTAAAGACTGAGCAACTTTCTCCAACTACTCGAGTGGAGCAAGGGGAAAAAGAAAGTGTAACCAGGACAGGAGGAGGTAAATCTCCAGTGTCAATCCACCCCAAAAGCAGTCCTGAAGGTAGCCCAGGGAGTGAGATTAATGAACCTAGGAGGTCTGAGAGAAGTAATAAAGGTCAACCTCCAGCCCGTTATGGGTTCACAGACAGCATAAATCAGGTGTGTGTAATTGAGCCAGAAAACTTTGAAGAACTGCAAGAGTTACCTACTCTAGAGAAAGAGGCGTGGTTAAAGGCAATGCAGGCAGAGTATGACTCTTTGCTAAACAACAGTGTGTTTGTACCTGCAGAATTGCCTAAAGGTAAAAAGCCCATAAGCTGTAGATGGGTTTTTAAAGTGAAAACGCTGGCTGATGGTAGTTGCCAAAGGAAAGCCAGGCTAGTTGCCAGAGGCTTTACGCAAAAGAAACTGATTCACTATGATGAAGTCTTTGCCCCAACAACAAAATCTGAAACAGTAAAATCAGTTTTAGCAATGGCAAGCCTGAGGGGGTTAAAAGTTAATCATTTTGATGTTGCCTCAGCATATTTAAATGCTCCCATTGATGCAGAGGTGTATTTGCAGCAAATACCAGGTTATGAGCTGGAAAGAGACAGCATGGTCTTAAAGCTGCAGAGGGCACTATATGGTTTACACCAAAGTGCACGTCTATGGCATGAATGCATAGACACAACTTTGAAAAAGATAGGATTCAAACAAAGCCTGGCTGATTCCTGTTTATATTCAGCAACAGTACAAGGAAGCGTTTGTTATTTACTTTTGTATGTTGATGATATTTGTCTAATAACAACTGCACAAAAGCAAGTGTCTTGGTTCATGAACAACCTAGGTAACAAGTACAAACTGAAGCATTTGGGAGAAATCCAAAATTACTTAGGAGTAGAGGTTCAGAGGAATGAAGAGGGTGTCTACTCCCTAAGTCAGAAGGAAAAGATTGAAAAATTACTGAAGACATATGGAATGGAAAGGGCAAATGAGGCTGACACTCCCATAACTACACAGTATAAAAATGAACCAGAGGGGCAGAAATGTGAGAATGCAACAGCATTTCATTCTTTGTTGGGTTCTCTGTTATATTTAAGTTGCTGGACGAGACCTGACATAACATTGGCAGTGCACATGTTAAGCCAAAGAAGTGCAGACCCAGCTCAGAGAGATTGGGTAGCACTTAAAAGAATCCTGAGGTATCTGAAAGGCACAAAAGATTACAAACTGGTGCTAGATACAGGGTGTGATCAACAAGTATATGCATATGCTGATGCCAGCTGGGGAGACAGAGAAAATGGAAAATCTACCACTGGCTATGCCATATATATTGGAAATGCCCTGGTTCAATGGAAAAGCCTCAAGCAAACGTTTGTTGCCACAAGTACTTGTGAAGCAGAGTACTCAGCCATAAGCGAATGTGTGTCACAAATAGAGTGGTTTGCTTGCCTAACAAAAGAACTAGGAATACCTTCAGAAATGCCAATCACTGTGCTCAGTGATAACATGGCAGCACAGCAGCTTGCCAACCAACAGAACTTTAAGAGCAAAAGTAAACATATTGCAATAAGATATGGCAATGTTAAAAATGCTTTGGAAAGAAATGTGTTAAAAGTACAACATTGTAACACAAAATGTAATGTGGCAGACTTATATACAAAATGTTTGGATGCTTCTAAATTTCGAGACTTAAGAGAATTGTTAGGTCTCAAGCCTTTGACTTAAGGAGGAGTGTTGGGATCCACAGAATGCTGTGTGAAATAGTAAATCTGCAGGCCTGAGTGCACTAGTAAAGTGAAACTGGCTGATGCAATACTTTCTGTAGAAGTGCTGGGTCAGAATGACTCAGCAGTAATGTGCTGTCAGTTGATTGGCTGTCAGTGGTTTAAAAGGGAAACCTATCCAGCAATGTTGGTGGTGGTGTTGTAGAAGGGTGTGGTCAGTGAGAGGTTTAGAGAGTGTATGAACTGCTTGTGTATGAACTGCCTGTAGATATTTGTATATAGCTCACAATAAATATACTGCACTAAAGAAACTGGAACTCTTAACATCTCTGCTAAAGCGCCGTGAAGAAATTCGCGACAGAAACCAGGGCAGACTCTTCTTTTTTTATCTCTGTGGCTGTGATCTCTTGGGTGCCACAGGCTGCCATTAGGCAGTTGAATGTCCCTCCCACCTCCCCTCTGCGTGGCCCTGGGCACTGGCAACCCATGCTATGCCACTGCCGACTCCTAGTGGAGAGCATTGGTATTGAACTAGTGAAATGGAACAACAACCTAGGCCACATCTGAACCAGGTGAGTTCTAGGAATGGCCCCCGTTTCCTTTCTTTTTACATATATATTTAGGGTATTTTTAAGAGATGGTGAAAAAGAGGGGGAAGTAGAATACAAAAAGCAAAGGGTGAATCATGCATGCCCACACAGAGGAAGGTAAACTTAATATGGTATGTAGCCAATGAGTTCCAGATATACTGCAGACAGGTGCAAAAATGCTACAAAGCTCTTGCACCTTTAATAGTTGTTCAGAAAAGTTCTTCAGCAAGCTACACCTGCTCAAATTCCTTCCTCTGCCTTCTAGTTATTAAAGGTTTTGGGGTTTTCTGCACCTGGATGCCCTGTTCAGATCTGAAAATATTGAAGATTTGTTTCAATGAATTTTTTAGTGTAAACTAATGCACCTTGTGTTGCCCCTACTTCTAGTTTAATTTATATTAGGAGGGTGGGAAGTAACTTATAGTGAGGCCGATATCTATGGCATATGTTGTTTGATTAAAGTGCTTTATGTACTCTGAGGATTAAAACCGTCACTGCTGGAACTACCAACATGTATGGATTGATTGCCACTGTGCCAAAAAATAAACTCACATAAAATTGTCATCTTCCGAGATGAGATTGTAAACTAGACTGCCTGGGATTCCTTGAAAGCTTGGAAAGGAGCATTGCCAAAAAGAAGACATTATTTTAAAAACGAAGGCCGGGGTGTGGGGAGAGACTTTCTATATGCAAAGAATCATCTCTGTTTTTTATTGATATTGCAGGAATTTATTTCCCATATTGCATTCTGTCGCTGATTGCAAAGTCAGAAAACATCTCACTAGTGAATAATTCCCTTCCCCTCTTGCCCCCCCAAATTAAAAACACAACGGATATATTAACTTGAAGATGTTGTGCAGCGGTATCATGAGAAAATTTTTGCAATTTGGAAAAAGGCATCTGCATCCTGTAGACACGAAAGCAGAGGAAAGATTTGGGTTTGCATATCTTTTAATTTTGCACAGATCATTGGATTCTTAATATCACTCACAACCACACGCCAGTTAGCTAGTCTTTTTTTTTGCACATCATGGTGCCATGTTGGCAGTCGCAGCTTCTGAAACAACCTTTCCTTTCTTTCTTTTCATTAAAAAAGAGCATCTCAACTACTCAAAGTACTTTTGATTAATATTGATAGCATGTTTGAGATTCTCAGTTCAGATTACAGGAGACCTTTAAATATATCTCTGCTGCATTGTCTGCATACTTAAGCACCTCCACCTATTTCAGGACTGCAAGCAAATCAGCAATCTCCCAGAGGAAGGAGGGGAGGGAGAGGAAACGGAGCTCTTAAAAAGATAGAGAAAGTGACCTCTTTAGAAATGGCACGAAACGGGCGATATTGCATGAAGAAGTAGCTGAATGAATCCTTCTAAACCTAATAATGATTAGAGTACTAAGTCCTAAAGATAGCTCTTCCAGTTTGGTCAAATGAATTCCTTGATCAAAGCTTCTTGACAGATGCAGATTTATGCTCATTCGTAATTGGCATATAAGGAAAAAGGGGGGCAACTTTACATTTTTTGCTGTGAGTAATTGTGATGGCGAGGGAAGCCGAGTGGTTGTGAACTTCTTGGATTTATGGCAGAACTGCAAGGATCACAGAGGGGTGGAGGGGTTTTCCATCTCTTCCCCCTTGCAAAATGCCAATCATTGATCACGGTGCAAAAAACTTAATGTAACGAGGTCAAGATGCATTGCTGCTTCCATGTGGCCCGGTTCTTTCCCGTGACCTCGGGCTGAGCTCAAGGCACAGGCTCATGTAAAAGCTGATACAGTTATTCAAGGGTGCTGACTTCCAGCGACAACGTCATTAACATATGGCTATTAAAAATCCCATGACACTTTTTTTCCCTCCAAATGTAGAGCTGTTAACCTTGGTAATTTGGCCAAGGTCCAATCCTCATAATTACATCCGGCCTAACGAAATTTCCAGTGTCGTTTCTACAACTGCTTCTAAAGTGCTGAGCTGCAGGAGGAGTCGTTTGAAAGTGGTTGGGGGTGGGGGGTGGGGAGGCAGATTTATGTGGGGTGGTTGAGGGAACCCTGCAAAAACCAGAATTCCTCATCTGTGCCTGAGAGGCTACTTACGGTACGTTGTCAGCGGATCATGCGGTGAAGTGCAGGCAAATGGGTTAATGAGTTCTTGGAGTTTTTAAGCAGTTAGTAGGTGTAATGGGGCAATGGTGTGGTGGTGGGGAGTTGCCCAGGAGATGGGCACAGCCAAATAATTTGTCTTCAACTTGGATTTCTTGGGGATAAAGAGAATAACCTGTGCTGTACATTCTTTAGCAGAACCAGTGTCTTTCCTGAAAGTGGGGCATTCTGGGTAAGGTCCCTGGGGAAGCACCTGCCACCATGGTTTGCTGCAGTGGCCAGACACGTTGTTTAAACTTAAGGGGAAGGGGGAAATTGAAGTACCGGTACCAAGGACAGCCGTACCTTGGTTGTTGAACAGAATGCATTCCGGGAGTCCGCTCGACTCCCAGAACCATTTGAAAAGCAAAGTGCAGCTTCCAATTGGCTGCAGGAGAGTCAATTGGACGCAGTCAATTGGAAGCCGCGGAAGCCCCATTGGATGTTCAGCTTCCAAAAATTGTTCAAAAACCGGTACACTCACTTCCGGGTTTTGATTGTTCAGGAGCCGATTTGTTCGGGAGTCAAGGCTTCCAAGGTACGACTGTAACTTCAACTTTTTTCCTAAGTTCCAAGTGCCTTTCTAGCTGTTGTGGTAAATAGCAATTGCCCAGGCCCTTGACCAGCCATCTCTCTCTCCCTCCATCTCTCTCTCTTATAATAATTTTTTATTAGTCTTTTACACAAAATTTGACATTGTTCAATTCTCATTCAATATAATAATTCCTCACATGTTGACTTCCCATCCTATTGTGATCCTTTATCTGCTGCTCTAAGCACCATTCATTTTCTACTATATTATAACTTACATTGCAATCATTTATTCTTTCTCCTTCCCCTGCTCGCGATTTCTTAAATAGTTTGAAAAGAAAGTCCTCTCTTTGACAGCCCATCTCAAAATATACCTCACTTGACCCTTCCTCGTGAGAGAGAGAGAGAGAGAGAGAGAGAGAGAGAGAGAGAGAGAGGAGCCAATTCTGCTGCCACTAACAAAATAACAAAACGAAGGGAAAGAAGCAGACAAGCAGAGGAAGAGAGGAAGAATGAGAGAGGAAGAATGGGGGTGGCTCTGGGAACTTAGGCAGAACAATATTTTGTCCTGGCCATAGCTGCCAAGTCTCCCATTTTTCGTGGGAAACCCCCGTATTTAAACCCGTTTCCCGCTGTTATCCCAAATAGAGAAAAATCCTGTAAATCCTCCGGATTTTCTACCTGCCAGGGAGGCTCCTTCTGCGCATGTCTGGACGCATGTCTGGTAAGAAAAATCCGGACATGTCTGGACACATGTCTGGTAAGAAAAATCCGGGATCAGCAGCGGTGTGGCACCGGAAGTCGCTTCTGCGCATGGGCCCAGACATGGGCAGAGCGGCACCCGAAATTGGTTCTGTGCATGTCCAGACATGTGCAGAAGCGACTTCCAGTGCCGCACCGCTGCTGATCCCGGATTTTTCTTACCAGGAGTTGGAGGGTATGGTCCTGGCCCTGTTTTGTGGTAGTAATTTCATTCCAGTAGGAGTCTGGCATGATTAGATGCACTGTTTCATATGTCTGGTCTGCTTAGCCAGATACTTTTGTCTGTAAACTGTTATTTACAGTAGTTTTGCTGTTACAGGTTTTTTTTTTGTTCAGCCCTATCCATTAATGAGCTAGTAAAGTTTGCCAAGCCCTTCTGCTTCTGGATCCGGCCTGCTTGATTTAGCAAGTTCTGCTAACACACTACTTCCTCTGACAAGTGCTCTACTCAGAAGTTCTGGGACATGAAGAAAGCAAAGATTACAAGGGTCTGATCTTCTGTTCATCATCATAAAGCAAAATAATAATAATAATAATAATAATAATAATAATAATAATAATAATAATAAATGCTTCCCAAAACTGATGGAACCATTTAGTCAAATATCAGTGCTTTGGTATGTGGAAGAGAGAACTTTTGTAGGTCAAGTTTGTCATGCAGGGCAGGGAAGCAGCAGAGAATTACTGTTCTGTAAAAGTCAAAAGTATAGATCTCTATCTCCCTTTGCATGAGTTTACACTAGTGATGTACACCGAATGGCTAATGAGGTGTGTTTGGTACCAAAATACACTTTCTAAATAGAAAAGTCCTCTTGAAATCAATTAGACTCCTGTCCAGGTCGCTGCAAAGCATTGCTGCCTTAATAAATCTTAGAGGATGTTGGAAATGTTGTTTCACATTCTCAGTACAGTGGTACCTCAGTTTTTGAACGTAATCCGTACCGGAAGACTGTTTGAGTTCTCAAATAGCCGACAGCTAGGCCTCAGGATCTTGCACTCAGTGGAAGCCGCGTGGCATGTTCAACTTCCGAGGTGTGCTCGAAAACCGAAGCATTTACTTCCGGGTTTACAGCGTTCGAAATGTTCGTCCACATAGACATTCAAAAACCGAGGTACCACTGTGGTTTAAAGTGGTGATGAAAGAGACAGATACCTTGCTGCCTAAAAATAATTGTGAGTAAGATATTACACCTAAGTATTTTGGGGGACCATTTTACCAAACATTCTCTGGGCATGGGAGAATTTTCCAGACTTTTTTTTTTCATGGATGAGACTCACAATTAGTAATGGCATCAGCGCCCGTTTGTCTTCTTTTTCTAAAGGGTTGTTGTTGTTGTTGTTGCAAGTGACAACAGCAGCAACACATCCTGGACACCATGGGGCATTCTCCACAATGACCCAGAAAAAAGTGAGTTTGGGGTTGGGGTGAAATAGCAGACTCTATAGGAAAAAGGGAAGAAAGGAAGAAAATTCAGGGACTGTCCAGCCAAATGGCTTTCAGAGAATGGGGAAAATTATATTTCCAGTAATTTTCTCAGAAAAAAATGTTTTGGCTCAAAAATAGCCTGATGCAAACATTTGTATGCGATTCATATACAATGCCTCAACGATCCCTTCAAAGAACAGCATTCTCATGCCCATGATGCAGATTTGGGAAAGGAGACAGGCTGATATTTATGGTGGATTGCCCAATGCAACCAGGTGTATTTGCTTATTGTCAGTAACCAATTTCAATTCCACTCAGAAAAAACACACCAAGTGGATAGTTGTTGTTTTGAAGAAAAGAATCCCTTCACTTGTTCCTTGCAGGAACCCAGCATTCACCCAAATTCTCATCCCCATCCCCCCCAGATTTGGAACTCAAGCTGAAAGTGCCATTCCCCCAGGTTGTGAAATCTTGGCATCCTCCTTTCTGTCACTAGGCCATTAATTAGAATGTCAGAACATTCGCCCCACACCAGGAGAAACTCAGGCCCTGGCTGCGCATTTGATGGCTATCTCATTCTCTGAAAAGAAGCAAGTCCCCCAAGAATGCCGACTTTGGAATCAAAGCCATGTGCATAATTTAACTCTGGATCAATAGGAAGACTTTTCAGGGACGTTGGTGCTGCAGGTCACACACACAATTAATTCTGCAGCGCTGATTTCCAGCGCTAGCAGCAAAGCCCCTCCTTGTAATAAGGGATCCTGGGCATGCACACCTGAAGTTTAAAATGGGGACTCTGAGCAGAATGAATTTTCGTTTAGAATGCAACTTCATTAGTCAATGAAGGGAGTCTTTGCTTTGCTTTAAAAAATATATATCAAATCAAAATCAATTACAGGAGGTTTGAGTAGATTGTAGCCTCAAATATAATGGTGATTGTTTTCCGAGTCAATCCTGTAATTTATTTATTTATTTTTGACAGGCCAGCTCAAACCACACATCAAAGAACGTACACTTCAAGGGGTTTTATCTGTGTAGATGAGACTATGTGATACAGGAATTAGGAAAGGGATAAAGCTGGAATTAGCATTAAATCCACAGTAATATTCTGCTGTGAGATTCCTCGACCTATAGTCCTTTTCTAAGTCATAGTATGTGCACCTCAAGCCTGCTTGGATGTGTTTGTAATGAAATATTAAGGAGGGGAAGGCTTTTGGCAACTGGGGAAGAAAGTTCAGCTATTGCTGCACCAAGTATTTCTGGTTTTATTTTACAAACGGCACCGCCGTTCTCTGCATTTTTGCGTGGAGATAATTCTGAGCCAATGTTTAATGTGGTTAAATTGCAAGTAAGTGTGAACGGGGTTGAAGCCGCAGTTAAAAACAGCCCATTTCTTAAGACCGCTAGTCATGTCACTATCTCCCTCTAGCACTGAAAGTTGTAGATCATAATTAGACTTCTTATTAAGATCATTATACTTAACTTACGGTAGGTTCTTCTCTTTACCATCCTGAATTGCTTCTGTATTTCTTCCCACCCTTCCACCCTTCTTAAATTGTGGTGTTTAGAACTGGATACAGTATTCCAGGTGTGGTCTGACCAAGGCAGAATAGAGTGGGACTATTACTTCCATTGATCGCAGGGCTGTCTTAAGCATGCGGCCCAGTGCCCCCCCCAGTTGCCCAGTCCCAGGCGCGCAGGAGGATGGAGCCGGCCAGCCGCCTCAGCATCTCGCTGGCTCAGTCGCCCCCGAACTCGCTGCACAGAGCTGCCCACAGCAGAAGAGCCCACCGCAGCGCTTCGACCAATGGGCAGGCTCTTCCTCGGACTCAACACTCGGGCCCCTAACTCTCAGCCTGGCGCCCCTGAGAGCCCAGCGCCCAGGTGCCCCTCACCCCTAGCGCCTATGTGTAAGACAGCCCTGGTTGATTGGGACACTATACTTCTGTTGGTGCAGCCTAGAATAGTGTTAGTTTTGCTTGCTTGCTTGTTTTGCTGCTTTATCACACTATTGACTCATGTTACGTTTGTGGTGTACTATGATCCCTAGATTTTTTTCGCATGTTCTACTGGAAGCAAGATGTTGCCTTCTTATATTTGTGTAGCCGGTCCTTCTTGCCTAAGTGTAGAACCTTATATTTATCCCTACTGAAATTCATTCTGTTAGTTTTGGCCCAGTTCTCCAATCTGTTAAGGACATCTTGAATCCCAATTCTGTCTTCAATGGCATTGGCTACCCCTTCCAGTTTGGAGTTATCTGCAAATTTGATGTATATAAAGCTGTTGAACAACAATAGGCCTAGGACAGAACCCTGCGACACCCCACTTGTCACTTTCTTCCAGAATAATAAGGTACCATTGGGTTTGGTCAGTCAACCAGCTATAAATCCACCTAATAGCTATCTTGTCCAGTCCACATTTTACCAGCTTCTCCAGAAGAATACCATAGGGGACTTCATCAAAAACCTTACCAAAATCAAGATATACTATGCCCACAGCATTCCCCTGATCTACCAAGCTTGTGACTTTATCAAAAAAAGAAATGAGATTTGTCTGTCATGACTTGTTTTTGAGAAATCCATGATGGGTCTTAGTAATCACAGAATCCTTTTTTAAGTCCTTGCAGACCGACCGTTTAATTATCTGTTCTAGGACCTACCTTGGTCAAGTGCATCTGATTTTGCGGGTAACTTGGCCAAGTCACTTTTTTGTTGTTGTTAAATTGTATGTGCTCTCTGCTTTCATTTGACACCAGATTCATCTCTCTGTGATTATACAAGATTACCCAAAACTAGTGTTGATTTCGCAGGGACAGGCAGATATTGCACATTTCTATGAGGATTTGCTGTGAGATTTACAGCTTTTGTCAGCTGCCGTTGCTGAACTATAGGCATAGAAATGTAACTGTGCTTGCTCCTTTGTGTGTTTCTAATAGCCACATTAAAGGGCTGAATGAGTTTTTTTCTCTGCTGTGTTGAAGATCAAACCCCTATGCAAATGTCTTACAGCTACGGTTATCTTGCTAACTGGGCAGGAAGCCCAGTTTCAAACAACAGAGATTTTGTGTAGAGCCCAGGCTCGTGACACCAGAGCCAATGTGTGGTTCTTGAAAGTGTCATGCATGGACCTTTAAATAAGTGTAAGATGTGGGGGGGGGATAGTCAAAAGCTGTTAAGATTCCCTTTTGTAACTCTGCCCCCACCCTGCTCTCTCTGTAAAAAATAGCACTCCAAAAGGGATGCACATTCAATTAGAAGTGGCTTGATTTGGATCAGGACTGAATTGAACAGTGAATATTTGCTGTGAAACGGGAGTTCACTACCCCAGATTTCAAAATTCATTTGTAAATGGATGAACCTCTGCATGAACTTGGTAGCTACTCTAACAGAGACAGAACTCATTTCCCTCTTCATCCTCTGGTTTGGTCATGAAGGCACAAAGAGCAGAATCTATCTCTCCTCCATATTCTTCCCATCCTGTGGTCCAAAACATGGGCAATGTAGTTGTCCCAAGGGCAACTTATGTGATCAGGTGTCCTGGGGGGGATTACCGTATATACAGTGTACCAAGTACTGAAAAGGGGAAATAAAAATAATGAGCCTTTGTCCCCCCCCCTTCCTCTTTTCCTGGCCCTGCTAGTATTACTGAGGTAACAGCATTTGGCAGTAGAACACCAGCCAGATGTCTGGGTGGTCTGAAGATAGTTCTTCTCTGGTTTTGACAAAATTCAGAGCCAGAAAATAACATGGAGGTCACAATGCTCACCTGTGTTGGACCGTCCGCCTGACTCATTGTAAGGCAGCTCACTGAATATTTTCTAGGGCATGTTAAGGATGGGAAACAGTAGTGGTGCATGCTCTAGTTATCTCCCGCTTGGATTACTACAATGCGCTCTACGTGGGGCTACCTTTGAAGGTGACCTGGAAACTACAACTGATCCAGAATGCGGCAGCTAGTCTGGCGACTGGGAGTGGCCACTGAGACCATACAACACCAGTCCTGAAAGACCTACATTGGCTCCCAGTACGTTTCTGAGCACAATTCAAAGTGTTGGTGCTGACCTTTAAAGCCCTACATGGCCTTGGCCCAGTATACCTCAAAGAGCATCTCCACCCCCATAATTCAGCCTGGCCACTGAGGTCCAGCTCTGAGGGCCTTCTGGCAGTTCCCTCACTGTGAGAAGTGAGGTTACAGGGAACCAGGCAGAGGGCCTTCTAAGTAGTTCTGTGGAACACCCTCCCATCAGATGCCAAGGAAATAAACAACTATCTGACTTTTAGAAGACATTTGAAGGCAGCCCTGTTTAGGGAAGTTTTTAATGTCTGGTTATTTATTGTGCTTTTAAATCTGTTGGGAGTTGCCCAAAGTGGCTGGGGTATAAATAATAATAATAATAATAATAATAATAATAATAATAATAATAATATGTTGTTGTTGTTGTTGTTGTTGTTGTTGGCTTCTTTCTGTCTCAAGAGACAATGGAGTGCACCTTGGAGGGTGAAATCAAACCACTGCATTAGCAGCACCAAAGTGACCTCTGAGGGGAGCAAGCCTTGACTGTGTATGGAGGTCCTGGGTTGCTCAGATGACAAAACCCTCCCCTCTCAGCCCTCTCAGAGCAAGATGTTTGGCACCAGCTTGACTGCAGGAGTTGTTAGAAGCAAGCCAGCAAGGCACCGTAGTAGTAGTCATAGTCGTAGTCGTAGTAGTAGTAGTAGTAGTAAAGGTAAAGGATCCCTGAAAGTTAAGTCCAGTCGCGAACGACTTCGGGGTTGCAGCGCTCATCTCGCTTTACTAGCTGAGGGAGCCGGCGTTTGTCCGCAGACAGTTTTTCCGGGTCATGTGGCCAGCATGACTAAGCCGCTTCTGTCGAAACCAGAGCAGCGCACAGAAATGCTCTTTACCTTCCCGCTGAAGTGGTACCTATTTATCTATTTTCATTTTGACGTGCTTTCGAACTGCTAGGTTGGCAGGAGCTGGGACCGAGCAACGGGAGCTCACCCCGTCGCGGGGACTCGAACTGCCGACTTTCCAATCAGCAAGCCCTAGGCTCAGTGGTTTAGACCACAGTGGTAATTAATTAAATTTGTATACTGCCCTTCATCATTAGATCTCAGGGTGGTTTATAGCATAAAATTATGAGATAAAAACACAAAAGACATAATAAAAACAAGAATAAAAGAAGCCAATAACCCCCTCCACTCCCAAAAACCCATTTAAAAGGATGTGGGACGTTAGCCATCCAAAGGCCTGGATTAAGAGGAACATTTTCGCATGTCCCTTAAAGGTGTATAATGAAGGCAACAGGCAAATGATGTTATTAACAAAGTAAGGCTATAGGATTATACCTACAAATAATCCTGTGTACTTGTTAATATAATACAGTGGAACCTCGGTTTATGAATACCTCAGTTTACGAATTTTTGGTTTACGAACGCCGCGGACCCATCTGGAACAGATTAATTCACTTTCCATTACTTTCAGTGGGAAAGTTCGCTTCAGTTTATGAACAGACTTCCCGAACTAATTACACCCATGCTTCGGGTTAAGTACGCTTCAGGTTGAGTACTCCGCAGACCCGTCTGAAACGGATTAATCCACTTTGCATTATTTTCAATGGGAAAGTTCACTTCAGTTTATGAACGCTTCAGTTTAAGTACTCCACGGACCGTCTGGAACGGATTAATTCACTTTCCATTACTTTCAATGGGAAAGTTCGCTTCAGTTTATGAACGCTTCAGTTTATGAACAGACTTCCAGAACTAATTGTGTTCATAAACTGAGGTACCACTGTAAATGCAAGCTTCTGTCAAAATCATATGCATCTCCATTACACACTAGGGAGATAAAATTCAGGCAAGTTCAATAGGCCTAGTTGCCTTTTGTGACTCCTGCTAAGCGAGCAATGTCAACAATGCCTAATGGGGATTTGCATTAAAAATAAATAAAATCATTTGCTTATGCTAAAGAAAACCAACCTTTCTTTGTGCCTTCCCTACCGCAAGCATCACATTCTACATGGTGTCCCTTTAAATATGTAAAGGAACGACTTGCAATTAAAGGATGCGAGAGGAAAAGAAAGGAGTACAAAGGAAGGCATTTCAGCTTTAATGAAATCCATTCCCATCTTAATTCAGATATGAAATTATTTTGACAGCTGGAGAGTAAAGTTTGCTCCCGTGGGACAGTCTTGCTCTGTTTGGGATTTAAATGGAGCAGAAAAGCCTTCGTAAAGAGAGAAAACCCTTCGGTGTAAAAAGGAGGCACTGTGAACTTAAAATGAGGATACCCAATGTAGCCCCCACCAAAACTAAATAAAATGATGATGCTTCCCAGAAGTAATAATGGGGGAAGGGGGACACACACAGTGTGCCATGGGACCTTCCTGCCAAAGTATCCCCACACCCTGAGTTCTTCCTGTGTTTCTCACAATATCACTGGGGAGATGTTCCCCGCTTTGGTTCATCCATCTTCCTTTCTCTTCATGTACAAATAGTCTTGCCTTTCAACAAAACAAGAACCTTGTTGTACAAACTTCAGAGGCACCTTCTTCCCTGAGCACACGCAGAGCTGTTTAGGAAAATGAAAAGTGTTCTGTGCGAATCCTCAAGCCACTGCGCGTGGAATTCAAAGTAGGAATTAGAGCAGTAAATTGCTGCAGCCCCAAAGCGCACGGAACTTCCCAAAGAAGTGATTTATGAATTCCTCCACTCGCTACATGGGATAGAAGACATGGCACAATTTGTGTACCCAATGCCTGTAAGAACACCATGACAGCAATATCACACAGCTGGATGTAAGTACTGTCGGCAGTGATATTAACTGAAAGTACCATGGGGGTATTTCGAGAAAACTAAGGTCAGAATGGCTTGTGTTACTCTCCTTTGAAAACAATAGATATGACAGAGGTCTGCAATGCATCCCACAGTTGTGCAATATGTGTGCCCTTGGAAATGGAATCAATCCAATAGACTTGGAAGGGCCCCAAGGGTCATCTAGTCCAACCCTCTGCAATGCGGGAATCGCAACTGAAGAAAACCCCTGCTGAGGGGAAAGCGAAAACTTCTGTAACAAGGGGCAGTCAGGTAAGAGTAAAATTCCCTCATAGCCCTGTCAGCCAGCATCCAAACAGGTTCCCAGCAAGGGGCCTGAACCGAGAGTCAGTTGATGCCAAAGCCACACACACAAAAAAAACAAAGAGGCCCGGGCCTCTTTAAATACAGTGGAACCTTGGTTCTCGAACTTAATCCATTCCGGGAGTCCATTCGACTCCCGAAACTGTTTGAAAACCAAGGCGCGGCTTCCAATTGGCTGCAGGAGCTTCCTGCACTCAATCAGAAGCTGTGTCGGACGTTCGGCTTCCGGAAAAAGTTCACGAACTGGAACACTTACTTCCGGGTTTGCGGCGTTCAGGAGCCAAGCCGTTCAGGAGCCAAGCCATTTTGGGAACCAAGGTACCACTGTAACAGGAAGCCTTCAGTGGTACGCAGTGAAATTTTTCGTAGGGGAAGAGTTAGGGCCAGAGGGGCTAGCTTGCGAGGGCGATGGGGAGGGGAAGCATCGTCATGCATACCTAAGCTGAGCAGAAACTTCCTGGGCTTCGGGAAGGCGGGACCAGGCTTCTGACTGGATTATTGAGTTCTTCTTCTGCCTTCCCAAAGTCAGGTGGGCTTGGGGAAGGTGGCGGAAGGGCTCTTGGACCCCGTCACAGCATTGTCCCTCCCTCCCAAAGCCAAGCAAAAGCTTCCTATGCTTTGGGAAGGAGGTGCCAGGCTGTAATACTTTAATACTCTAATTTACTGGGAAGATTTAGGGGGCTAGCCTAGTCCCCCTAGTCCATTGGCTGTCCGCACACCACTGGAAGCCTTCTCAAGGAATCTTGCAAGAATGCCATGACTCCTGGTAGATCCTGCGAGACCAGCCAAGTCACACAAATGTCTGTCATTCCCCAGGGCTCGTGGTGCAGTTTGCACAATGTGGCCCCACTGCAGGCAGAAGGTGGCAAAGCATGAGTTATTCTCAGGCTTCAGGGAAATCTGCTTCCTCCCCTGTGGCCATAAATGAGCAGATCAAACAAATTCTTACCAGCTAGTTTCTTTAATAAACACAGCAAAGGACAAAACAAAGCATCTAACCAGAATGGCGGTGCTCCCAATTAAGGTCACTTCCTCTTTTGTCCCTATTAATCTATGTCACTCCTACTCTTGTAATCTGATCTTGTAGCCTCTGAGCTTTCTGTTCTGACACTTTCTGAGCTCTCCGTGATTTTGGGGAAGGGAGGGGGATACTATCCAGAGACTGTGAATCTGTTAACTCTCTCTCTCTTCCAGTGTTTCTTCTCCTAGCTGTTCCCCATCCAGTATTTCCCAGCTTCTGCCTACTGAACTATGTCCCTCTGCAAACCACTGTTCCAAATCTATACTGCCCTCCTGCTCCTGGGAAGATTCAGGATGAGGAGTAGGGGGTGGCTCCCACCATTCTTCCTCAGTGCAGCCCTCCTCAGCACAGTCCCTGACAGTTATATAAAAAATGCCTTCATCCTATCGCACCGTTTGCTTCAAGTGGTGTGAGTTATCATTAAGAATCAAGCAGCAGAACTTTATTTAAACAAGCTTGAATTCAGCTCCTAACCCTCTCTGCCCCCTCCTGCCCTGTCTCTGGACCGTTTGTGCTGACTCGCTTCCTGGTAGCTGTTCTCTTAATCCATGCCTTCGCTCTGGGTCACTGAGTTTCTCCATCCGCCTGCCGTCCTCTAACCCTCTCGCTTACCGTAGTTCCACATACACTGATACACTGGGCACATTTTTGGTCATCATCCTTCGAATGAACACCATAAGCATCATATTATTTGGCTGTGCACAAGGGAAAGGGAAGAATTTTGAGTGTTCCCCTTTCATGCAGTTCAATGATTCTTGCGTTGCAGTAAAGGAGGATGTCATGAGGCAGTCAGGAATGTATCAATGAATGCCAAATGCACGATCTCTCTTATATTATTCCTTAGTCACTGGTTCTCCCCCCCCCAATCAAAAATAAACAAATAAACTGAGCCACAGCCTGTTTAGATTTCCATGAAGAAGGTGTTTCGGTCAACATGTTGATGGTTATAATTGCCCATACTGTATTTATTTTGTTTGTTTGCGATGCTTGCCACATTTATTTTCATTTTCTAATTGAAGGGACCTTCAATGGGACACTGGAAGAGAAGGGGGGGATAGTGGGCGATATCTTATTGTACACAAAACTCTCCCAGTGATTTCATTATTACTATCAGAGTTATTTCATTATTCAAGTATTGTTCCTGGACTGGGGGTGTATCTTCTCCACCGACATTACTCACCCACTTGCAAATCAATTAATTGATTAATCTTCTACAAACAAATGAATATATTTGTTAGTTAGTTAACTAGTCAGTCAACTAACCAATCAATCTTTTCAGTTAAATCACCTTCGCATTTTATTTAAGCAACCAGTCACTGGAAAGTAAATCCATCAATCTAATGCTCAATTATAGAAGAAGAAGAAGAAAAGGGGGGGTCCAACAATATTGTTTCCATACCAGTAAAAATAAATAAATCACTGATTTGTTTAAATGAGGGAATGACCCTGACAGTGTTTCACAGCACAGCTGAAATTCATTTCTGTAACAGAACTAAAATATGTAGAGGGATTCCTAAAAGCAAAATAAATGCCATCTTACACACATCACACAACCTTGTTACAATGAAGTACTTCCAATTTTACTTTTATTTTTTTGTTTTATTTTTTGTAGTCACCTTTCTTTTCAATAAGTTAATCATTACAACAATGGCCAAGCATCCTCATGGCTCATGGATATGAGAGATGACTGTCTCCAGATCTCTGAGTCATCATTTTGAGTTTTCCTTCTGATGGGCAAATAAATGGCAACTCTCCTCTAGCCTTAAACAGTTCACAAGTGGCAGGAAAGAATGACTCTGTGTGCTTGGCTAGGGATTGTGGGTAACAGTTGGGTAACTGTGACACGACCAGGGATATTCATTCATTCATTTAACCTTTATTGGAATCATTTCCAAACATTTAAAATACATAATCCGGTGCAATCTTGTCGCCAGATTATCAGAACAGTCACTTGCCAAAGGACCAGCAATTTATTTCACCTCTATGGGTATCCAGTGGGGACAGGATTAAACCGCTTCTGACACCATGACGAATGCCAGAGAGCACAGAAACGCTGTTAACCTCCCCGCTGCAGTGGTACCTTTTTATCTACTCATGCTGGTATGCTTTTGAAATGCTAGGTTGTCAGGAGCCGGGACAGAACAACGGGAGCTCACCCCGTCACGTGGATTCAAACCGCTGACCTTACCACTGGCAAGCCCAAGAGGCTCAGTGGTTTAGACCACAGTGCTACCCTCATCCCCAGGCTTCATTACCATTGCTCAAGAGAGACTCTCTATAGAAGTGATACAGCCAGTACACAAGTGTATATTCACCACTCGTTGACCGCAGAAGTGGGGAATGGCTATGAGAGCTCACACACAACAGACCTGGCTTTTATGTAACCTTAGACACACTTTTCAGCAGAGTTATTCCGCCCTTTCAGCTGTGAGTCACCATGTAACAACAAATGAAATGCTGTACATGAATCTGTGAACAGGGTCATAGAATCCCTTGCTTTTCATTCTGCTCAAGATATATAGCATTTCTTTGCAGCCTTTTCGCCTTTGCAAAAAAGATAGATGGATTAACCTGAGAATGATTCGTTATTTATGCCATAGCACATTTCTCGTGAAACTGCCTAGATTGCCCTCAGGGTGTAATAGTCTGGTTTTTATTATTAATTGTACTTTAGGAAGCGAATTTAGCTGATTCCATTTTGGTCTTGTATTATATTTTTTTAAAAATTCTACCAAATTGCTTTCTGATTAAGAACACAATCATTACCTTAAAGTACTCACACGTGTGACATCATAAAGCATGTAATTGAGTTAAGATACCAGTGGCAGGTAGGGAGACAATTATTAATGATCAAATGGAGCAGAAGTGCTTTGAAATTTCATCCACGTCCCTATTCATTTGATTGCTCAGTGCCATTAACTGTGAGAGTGAATGTTCCCAATGAGTGGAATGAGTTCCCACATAAGACAATCACTTATCATTTATTCCCCCCCTAGTGCGAGGCTGCTGAGCAATGCTGCAATCTGTTGCCGCTTCTCTCATACCCAAATCTCCAATGCAGGAGCCTAAGACTATACATTACTGAAACAAATACCAGCCTAGATGATTTTATAAGTAGGTGTGATGCTGTTCGCTTTAATATAGTGACACGGTGTGTGGAAGAGAGGTTTAATCTTCCGTTGCATTAACCTGCCGTCAAAAGAATTCCCATTGCCTTCTCAAGTTCAAGTTCAAACTCATTAACCTAACTCAACAACTTAAATTACTCTGAGGAACTGCTAGTAGGTTGCTGTTAAACCAAACAGTGACCAGCACTAGTACTTGTAACCCCCCCCCAAAAAAAATTGTAATTTTGATTAGACAGTGGCACCAACTCCCAGGCAACCACAATATAGTTGTTGTGGGTGCTCAGCCCCCACAGTCTGCCACTCCCTGCTCCATGCTGTCTTACCTTCCAGAGGCCATGACGGGTCTCGTTGGGCCTCCTTCTACTACATGATATCACACCGTGATGTCACAGGCCCACGCCGGGCACCCACAAAGTATAGCCCCTTTGACTAGGTGTTTTGGGTTTGACCCATTGTCTGCCAATCAGTTAATGATATGAAGGCAAGCTAGCTAAGCGATGCTCCCTTGTTCAGAAGCAATGCACTTTTCAATACCAGCTTCATGGGGACGAAGAATAAGGAAGGGGAATTTGTGTCTCACTTGAGGAATCTTCGCCTGGTGCAGTTGATAGCCGTTTTATATGTGCAGGGCTTCATGAACCCCTCTTTGGGTTATGCCACCGTCCTATTTTCCGTCTATTCCATAATGGTCGCTGTCTTTTCTCTGTACCATGGCAAGCAGTACTCTTCTGTTGTCCATTCTCTCTCTCTCTCTCACCACAATACACTAAAGCAGCTACAAGGAACATGTTAAGGCCAAGGGCTGTGTTTCCTCCTGGGTAACTTTCCATGTCTCAAAGAAGAGGCGAGCCCCTGCAAACCCCACCGTTCTTCTCTGGCTCAGATTAAAATCTGAGTCAAAGAAGAATTCCCAGTTTACACCCTCTTCCCAGCCAGCCCTCAACTCCGAATATAACAGCATGCAAGTCTCCCAGATCCTTGGCTGTCAGATGGCAGTTTAGCACAGTCTGAACAGACATAGGCAGCCTGTATCAGCAAAAATGATTGGCTGAGTGAAGCTGGCATTTGATAGCCAAGAAACTGGGAGGCTGGCAAGCACTCCCTGACTCCCAGGTTGAGGGGAAGGGAGCTTCAGATTGGCTCAGAAATGGCTTGGCTGATTTCTGCTCCAAGTTTCTCTTCCCTCTTTTACTGCCTGCCTCCTCCATTAGCAATTGTGAAATAATTCACAGAAGGGTGCTAGTGGTTATTTCCCTCCCGCTCACAGTTGTTTGGACCCAAGCCACAATTCCCAGGTACATGCAGCATGTAGATACCAATGTGGTGTAGTGGTTAGGATGCAGGAGTAGGGAGCCCAGAGTTCAAATCCTCACTCAGCCATGAAGTTCACTGGAAAATCTTCAGCCAGTCATCGCTTCTAAGCATAACCTACCTCACGGGGTTGTTGTGAGGGTAAAAACAGGGAGGGGGAGAAACACATATAACACCTTTGAGGAAAGGTAGGTTATATATGTAATAATAATGATATATTGGTAGGCCTCAGCCACATCTCTAGCTATGCTAATCACTAACACCAGGCCCTGGTGATCATCTCTGTTGAAGGCGAGATGCATGCTTGGTAGTGGTAGAATGATTATGAAAATCATAGAATCATAGAGTTGGAAGAGACCACAAGGGCCATCCAGTCCAACCCCCTGCCAAGCAGGAAACACCATCAAAGCATTCCTGACAGATGGCTGTCAGGCCTCTGTTTAAAGACCTCCAAAGAAGGAGACTCCACCACACTCCTTGGCAGCAAATTCGACTGTCGAACAGCTCTTACTGTCAGGAAGTTCCTCTTAATGTTTAGGTGGAATCTTCTTTCTTGAAGTTTGAATCCATTGCTCCGTGTCCGCTTCTCTGGAGCAGCAGAACACAACCTTTATCCCTCCTCTATATAACATTCTTTTATCTATTTGAACATGGCTATCATATCACCCCTTAACCTTCTCTTCTCCAGGCTAAACATACCCAGCTCCCTAAGCCATTCCTCATAAGGCATTGTTTCCAGGCCTTTGACCATTTTTGTTGCCCTCCTCTGGACACGTTCCAGCTTGTCAGTATCCTTCTTGAACTGTGGTGCCCAGAACTGGACACAGTACTCCAGGTGAGGTCTGACCAGAGCAGAATACAGTGGTACTATTACTTCCCTTGATCTAGATGCTATACTCCTATTGATGCAGCCCAGAATTGCACTGGCTTTTTTAGCTGCTATATCACACTGTTGACTCATGTCAAGTTTATGGTCTACCAAGACTCCTAAATCCTTTTCACATGTACTGCTCTCAAGCCAGGTGTCACCCATCCTGTATTTTTGCCTTTATTTTTCCTTTTTTCCTTTTTTGCCCAAGTGTAGTACTTTACATTTCTCCTTGTTAAAATTCATCTTGTTTGCTTTGGCCCAGTTGTCTAATCTGTTAAGGTCATTTTGAAGTGTGATCCTGTCCTCTGGGGTATTAGCCACCCCTCGCAATTTGGTGTCATCTGCAAACTTGATCAGGATGCCCTCAAGCCCATCATCCAAGTCATTGATGAAGATGTTGAATAAGACTGGGCCCAAGACAGAACCCTGTGGCACCCCACTAGTCACTTCTCTCCAGGATGAAGAGGAGCCATTGATGAGCACCCTTTGGGTTCGGTCAGTCAGCCAGTTACAAATCCATTGAATGGTAGCATTGTCTAGCCCGCATTTTACTAGCTTCTTTACAAGAATATCAAATCTTTCCAACCTCTCCAGCCTTCCAACAGACAAGCCTGTTTCTTTCAGAAGGACTGATCAGAAGCTGTGTTGGGATACAGATGGTGAAAAGCAAGCTTGATTTTTTAAAATAAAGTAGTATTTCTTATACCCAGACATTTATTTATATTTAATGACCTAGTGGGGTCAGCATATCTTTTTAAAAAAATATGTATTTATCTGAACTGGAGTTAGGCTGCTGTGCTTGAGATGCATTGTTTTATCTTACAGATATTGTACTTTGAAGCCATGCTTTGATGGTTATTCTTAGTATTCTTTTTTCTTAATTAAAGCAGAAACAAGTGATTTGAGGCCCTCAGGCTGAATCTGTCGGAAATTCCAAAATAATTGTTCGTTACTTATGGATTAAGCAAAAAAAAAAAACACTCCATCGCTGTGTCGGGGAATGAAAACATGCCTTTTTGTTTTGTTTTTACTAATTTACTTCCAGGTGGTTCTATATATCCTCAAGTGGTTTATCCTTAAGTTTTGCTTCATCTGCAGTGTTCAGAAAATCCCTTCATAATTGCCTTTGTTGTAGGATCTCACTAACTCCACTGCAAACCAAGGTTATTTCGCCCTGCCCAGTTAATATTTCAGTCTATTAGCTTTGAGGAATATAGATTATAAACAGGATACAGACTGAAAAGGGGGTTTCTTCAAGATGGAAGGAGAGAAGGAGGAGAATGTGAAAGTTCACATTATATGACTGCACCTTCGTTTCTGGAAAGCCAAAGATCGCTACCTGATGACAACCTGGCTAATTGAATGCAAATACCTCCAATGTATGCAAATACCTCAGCTTGCTGATCAGAAGGTCGGCGGTTTGAATCCCTGCAACGGGGTGAGCTCCTGTTGCTCGGTCCCAGCTCCTGCCCACCTAGAAGTTCGAAAGCACATCAAATGCAAGTAGATAAATAGGGACCGCTCCGGCGGGAAGGTAAACGGTGTTTCTGTGTGCTGCATCTGGTTCACCAGAAGCAGCTTTGTCATGCTGGCCACATGACCCGGAAGCTGTCTGCAGACAAACGCCGGCTCCCTCGGCCTACAGAGCGAGACGAGCGCCGCAACCCCAGAGTCGGACACGACTGGACCTGATGGTCAGGGGGCCCTTTACCTTTACCTTTACCTCCAATGTATGGACATATCTGAATGTATTAAGCAATGACTGATGTAAATCGTTACACTTTGAATCTGACCACTCGATCTGGGGGACTTACGAGATAAAGGAAACCGAATATGTAAAGGAGAATGTGATAAATAAAGAGTGTTTCAATCAGATTGCGTCTGCTGCTGCTGCTGCTGCTGCTGTTGTTGTTAACCAAATCCTAATGTTAAGCTTCTGAGGCTTTAAATAAGGTCAATAGGTTGCCTTTATGCGTTCCATATTATCTTTGGCTTTCGTGTTGGCAGATCCTCCTTTTCCTTGTTTGTGCAACATGACACGAGAGAGCCAAGTTTGTAATGTCAACTCTTTTCAGCTTTCTGATGCTTTTATCTCCAGAGGGCTGCTTGCAGCTTGAATAGGAAGGGAGCGCGAGGAGTGAAATCAGCCTGTGATTTATGCTCCCCACCCCCCACTCTGACTGGCAACCAAGCCACCAGCACCGTTTCCTTGTCGGTCTTCTGCCATCCCTTGTTTTGAGCAGACTTCTGACTTATTTCAATGAAAAAAGAACAAATAACTTTGGTTCCTAAGATACCATGTGCATCAGTTTGTATGTTTTGAGAGAGAGAGAGAGAGAGAGAGAGAGAGAGAGAGAGAGAGAGAGAGAGAGAGAGAGAGAGAGAGAGAGAGATTCAGTCAAAGACATTAACTGCCATATAGTGAGATTTCATCCTTGTAAACACATCTAGGATATAATTAATGTTGCCACATCGCCAACACCAGCAAACTAAGGGAGCTCTGTTGCCTGAAGTAATAGGAGGCTTGAATCTTCACAAGAAACTAATCTTTTTTTCCACATGGTTAGGTCATTGGTTTGAATGTGACTCAGGCCCCATCTGCATTATATATTTAAAACAGTATCATGCCACTTTAAAAAGTCATGGCTTCCGCCAAAGTATCCTGGGAACTGTAGTTTGTTAAGGGTGCCGAACACTCTTAGGACATCCCGTTCCCCATCAGAAAGCTACTGTTCTCAGTTGTTTTAAACCAGCGGTCAGCAAACTTTTTCAGCAGGGGGACGGTCCACTGTCCCTCAGACCTTGTGGGGGGGGCGGACTATATTTTTTGGGTGGTAAATTGAACGAATTCCTATGCCCCACAAATAACCCAGAGATGCATTTTAAATAAAAGCACACGTTCTACTCATGTAAAAACACCCACCCAGGGTGTCATCCCTGGGGGGATGACATCACCGTGCCACCCCCCTGGGACGCTCACCGTGGGTGGCACCCCCAGGACGATTGCTGCACACAGCTAGCCCTGCCCCTGCGGGCGGCTAGTCACACCCCCGCAGGCGGTTAGCCCGGCCCCTGGGTGCACAGCATTTGCGCCGGTCCAGGTGCCGGAGCAGCTAGCTCCGCCTCTGGGTGAGGTGGGAAGGAATCATGTTCACTGCCCTGAGGTAGTCGGAGGAAGGATGAGATAAAGAGGGAACGCGAACCAGGGCTGGAAGAGTAGGAAGGAATAAGCACAGAACGAATTGAATATAGAATAGGCTTAGGAAACCCAAAGGATTAGAAGGAAGAACTTCAGACATTCAAGACATTTGAGTCTTCTCTAACCAAGTGACAGAGATTTCCCTCATGCTCATCTACCTGAGAATAGAGGTTGGTAGATTTTTGCTGCAGCCACAATTCCGTCGTGTGTGTGTTTTATTTATTATTCCATAATAATAAAAAACATGTTAGTATATTACTCTGCAAATATGACGGCTTGGTTTATTCTGATGCAAGTGGGAAAGAGGCTGTTTAAAATTTCACCCAGATGCCTGCTTAATTGATTACACTTGTTAGGTTTTTATTTCATGGTACCAAACAGCTCTCCCGAGAACTGTGTACATATTCCAGGACCCAGAATAACAACCATCTCTTTTTCAGTTTGAGCGTCACTGTTCACTATGGGCTCTATTTTTGTAAATGCTGTTTTCCCCAAAGAGACTATAGTCAGCGGAAAGATAAAGGAAGCATGTGCTATCAGAAGAAACTTGAGAAAAATCATGGTTTTTGTGTCTGCATTTTATTTCTATTGAATGTTAAGAAGGAACATTTGGTCTTAGGTTCCCCTCCGACAAAGAATGAAACCTCTTGTTATAAAATATACACAAGGGTTCTTTTCATCAAAGGGGGGGGGGAGTTGTTACTAAATATAACGTAGGTATCTAGCGCTTTGAAAGCATAATGCTAAATCTTTGCTCCCCTTGGGCCATATCATATGATCAATTTTAGTGTTCTGGCCTGACCCAATTAGTATCAATGCTAATGAGAGGAAGTAGAGAGAAATGTATCTTAGAAGGTTAATAAGCCATCGAAAAAATGCTGTTAGCATGCCCAATCCTTAATTATTATGATTCCTTCCAATATTAGATTACCTGGAAAGGTGCTTCATGGAAAGGGAATAGGAGAAAGTAAATGGATTTTATCAGACAAATTAGCCTTACATATTTCCTTGGATGGTTTTAGAGATGACCACTGGACCCAACATTCAAACGAAGGAAGGTACTTCTCAATGAAAGCCATCTGTTGGTGCCAGAGCTTGGAATGTTCATTTTGATAAGAAACTCATTCAGGTTCAAGATGTCCAAAAAGGAACTCTTCCAATTCCATGTTTCTACATTTACAAAATGAATGAGTTCAGTTCCATTCAAGCTCATTTGAATGATGCTCAGCAAATAAAAAATTACAGCATTCAGAATGTTACAAGCTGCTGTGCTTAAGTATAAAATATGCTATAAAAGACTAGGAGAACATCAAAAGACATATGCACAGTGAAAGGAATTGTTTATTTCCCCCAGTAATTATGAACTCTAAGTTTAAAGGCCTAAGAAGCTACAAAGTAAGAGAGAGAGAGAGAGAGAATGAACTTGAAAATGAACTAGAAGTTGTTTGAAGTTCCAAGGCAAAGTGAACTACATTCACACATCAATTATAGGAACCACTTTAGTTTAGAGATTTTTTTACCACTTCAGTGAACTTTGTTTAATAATAATAATAATATTTATTTATACCCCGCCCATCTGGTTGTATTTCCCCAGCCACTCTGGGAGGCTCCCAACAGAACACTAAAAACAGAATAAAACTTCAAACATTAAAAACTTCCCTAAACAGGGCTGTCTTCAGAAGGCCCTCGGAGCTGGACCTCAGTGACTGGGCTGAATAATGGGGGTGGAGACGCTCTTTCAGATACTGTATACTGGACCGAGGCCGTTTAGGGCTTTAAAGGTCAGCACCAACACTTTGAATTGTGCTTGGAAACATACTGGGGGCCAATGTAGGTCTTTAAAGACCGGTGTTATATGGTCTCGGCGGCCACTCCCAGTCACCAGTCTGGCTGCCGCATTCTGGCTTAGTTGTAGTTTCCGGGTCACCTTCAAAGGTAGCCCCACGTAGAGCGCATTGCAGTAATCCAAGTGGGAGATAACCAAACTAGCTGTTTGCGAGCACTGATTAGTGCATGTAGGTCCAAGAATAATAGAATTGTAGAGTTGCAAAGGACTCCAGGGGCAATCTAGTCCAAGCCCCTGCAATGCGGGAATCTCAGCTAAGGCATCCATGACAGATGGGCACCCAACCTCTGCTTAAAAACCTCTGATGAAGGAGAGTCCACAACCTCCCGAGAGAGACTGTTCCGCTGTCAAAGGGTGAGCCCCTTCTTTTGATTCAGTGCACCTATTGCAAACCCCGTTGTTAAGGGTGGGACTCGCATATTCTCATTCAATCAATCATCGGTGTTGTCCTGTCATATACCTGTCTAATACACTAGGCGCCATTCTGTCACCGAAGCAGCGGCATTTGTTCCACCGGTTTGCTCACACTGGTCAATATCCACTGGTTAGCTATTCATAAGCTAAGAGATGTGAATCCGTATGCAATAAATAGCTGAAAGGCTCATTTAGAATCTTAAGTGGCTTGGCTAAAGTCTCCAATTGGCATGTTCCTCTCTTGTCTTCTAGGCAGGAAATGCCTCCAGTCGCAATCTATTATCCATTTCAAACGTCTGTCGCTTTTTGGGTCTTTAGCTCCTGCCAACCTAGCAGTTCGAAAGCACGTCAAAATGCAAGTAGATAAATAGGAACCGCTACAGCGGGAAGGTAAACGGTGTTTCCATGTGCTGCTCTGGTTTGCCAGAAGCAGCTTTGTCATGCTGGCCACATGACCGGAAGCTATACGCCGGCTCCCTCGGCCAATAATGCGAGATGAGCGCGCAACCCCAGAGTCGGTCACGACTGGACCTAATGGTCAGGGGTCCCTTTACCTTTACCTTTATGTGCCCTTATATTCCAAGGCTGTAGTGTAACCAGGACATGTTGATTTTGATTAAAGCAGTTGACTTAAAAGCCTGTATATGCCATTAACAAATTGGATGAGCAGCACAACGAAAGAACAGGAGCCTAACTACTGTTTATTTGGCTTGGCAGCATTGACTCTGTGGTTTGCCATATCATTCCTCTGCAATATGAATTAGTTTAATTACTTGTCTGGAATCATAATACAGTTGGAGGGTTCCTTCTCCAGAAGTGGAGATGGATGTCTGTATGTCTGCATATAACCACCCACAGTGAATGCATATTATTATTATTATTATTATTATTATTATTATTATTATTATTACATATTACAACGTTAGCAAAAAGTATGCATGCATCTATTGTTCCAAGTCATTTTATTCATTCATTACATGCACTCAAGATAGGGTCCATGGTTTTCCCTCGTCTCCATTTCATACTCACGTCAACCATGTAAAGTGAGTTAGGCTAAGAGACAGTGGCTGGTTGCCCAGTGAGCTTGATGGCTGAGTGGGGATTTGAACCCTGTTCTCCCTGGTCCTTGCCTGCTGCTCTAACCACTACACCACACTGGTTCTCCCTCTGCACCACAGTAGCTCTTATCTGCTGATCAACTCCGGAACACAAGTTCAGGAACACCCTAGATCACACCCTACTGGTAGATGGAAGATCTGCAATACAGTCAAACCGTGGTTTCCAAACGCCTCCAAGGAACATTTTGGCTCTCGAATGCCGAAAACCCAGAAGTAATTGCTTTTGAACAATTTTTGGAAGCCGAATGGTTTCCGAGCCACGTTTTTCATTTTTTCCGCTGATTGACTTTGCAGCCAGCCCATTGATCCTCGGTTTTCAAACTTTTTGGAAGCCGAACGGTCTTCTGGAATGGATTGAGTTTGAAAACCGAGGTTCCACTGTAGATCATTAAGGGTTTCTTAATGAGCAACGCAAAGTATCTCTTCTCTTGATTTGTGAAGTGGATGATGTAGTCAGTGGATTGGGACCTCTCATCCTGATGAATAATTTTTGGAGGCCCAGTGGTGAACTATACTCTCTCTCTCTCTCTCTCTCTCTCTCTCCTCTAAATGAGGTTGTCTGAACCCTCATCAGATTAGATCTGTACTGGAGTATGGCTCCTGGCAGATGCAGGAATCTTTGGGCTCTTGTCTGGAATGAGGACACAGAGTGTTTGTGAGCAGGCGTGCCAACTCTATGGGGCTGAGGCCTCTACAGCCCCCCATCCATGTCCACCGGGATGGGGCTCAGCCCCCCAATCATGAGGGGGCAGAGGAGGCCTGGCACATAGCTGCCAAGTTATCCCTTTTTTAAAGGGATTTTCCCTTATGCTGAATAGGCTTCCTCGCGAGAAAAGGGAAAACTTGGCAGCTATGCTGGCAGGATGTCGCCCCAGGCCAATCAGCCTGGCCTAGTGCACAAATGTCACATCAAGGGGAGGCCCAATTGGCCTCTCCCGATGCAACAGTCATCATGCGCATGCATGATGCATGTGACGTCATGCACACACTCAGCCCCTTCAATGTTAGGCGCAGCATGGCACGTGTGTGTGTGTGTGTGTGTGTGTGTGTGTGTGTGTGTGTGTGTGTAAAAAGCTAGGCTATTGTACCATAGTAACATTGACATTTATTTCCTCACCCGCCCATGCCAGCCTGCTCTGGCATCCTGCTTTTCAAGCACTAACACCAATATGAAGAGAGCTGGAGGTGGGTGAAGTATAAGTGTCACTAGATTCACCTAAAACATCCTTTTGCTGGGGAGTACTTGATGTGGCTTTAAGTGCCTCTCTTTGTAATTTAACATGGGGGTACGTGTGCAACCGCGCTGCCAGGATCACTTAAAATCAAAACTTTCCAAACTTTTCCCCTGTCAGGGGGTTGTTGTGGCTACTCTCGAGTAAAGACGCTCCAGCCCGTGCCGTCTTTAAGAGTTTTATTGTGCATACTATTTACAGTGCAGAGATAGCAGAAAACATGACCACCTAGTCACTTTCAGAACCCAACAATGGCTTCCCTCTGCCTTGGGGCCAGCATAAAAGCCTGGGCACCCCGAAATGCCACCCCTTCGCTCTACATGTGGGCGAGTGCCTCAATTCGGGCACCAGAAGGAGAGGTCTCCCTTCTTGCTGGCTGGGGCTGAGCCCCTCGCTGAGCCCCTCATCCGCTGTCCCTTGACCAGAGCGTAGCCACGGCTCAGAGACCTCACTGAGTCCTCCCTCCATTCCGCTCCATTCCTCATTCCCTCCTCCTGACTCGCTGCTCGTGCTATCGCTGGGCGAA
This sequence comes from Zootoca vivipara, assembly GCF_963506605.1. Taxonomy (NCBI): domain Eukaryota; kingdom Metazoa; phylum Chordata; class Lepidosauria; order Squamata; family Lacertidae; genus Zootoca; species Zootoca vivipara. The sequence goes on along the minus strand of NC_083276.1, from coordinate 120,746,708 downwards.
GTGCTGGTCAGGATGGCGGGGGGGGGAGGCTCCCTGTAGGGAGTCCCCCTGACAACACCAAAAATTGAAAACAAAATTCCCTTCCCAACCGACTTGCAGTCAGTCGAGGGGCCAAGCTGTTGACCGACAAATTTCTTCACCATGCAAAGTGAATTAGCATCACTGGCATTCTCCAGCCTTTGCCACTAAGATGGGAGCTGATGTTGTTTGGATGTGAGATCTATGCTCGACAATTTCACCAGACATTAGGTGGCTGAGGGAGGTCAAGCTTACTTGCTGAAAGCAAATAATGACAAGCAGGAAGAGGCAGTGATTGAAGATGTTGAGCTTCCCTTCAGCTCTCTTCTGCGGTCCTGCATGGGAGCTGAGCTCCATCTGTGCTTCGGGAGAGGAGTTGTGCTCCCTATTCATCCCCTTGCACATAAATAGTGCTGTGTAAGTTCCAAAGCTCTCACTTCTTTTACATGAGAAGTCATATCCTTTCTCGGTGAAGCTTGTATTTGTCTGTTATGTACCATATATTCCAAGGGTCCTTGTTTGTTTGAGAGAGAATCTAATTTCTTGCAAATCACAGCCCCTGTTTTACCTGGGGAGGGAGAATGCGGGTTCACCATTATGGTGAGCACGATTTGCGGTGGGGGCTTAACAAACCACACCTGAGTTGCAAAGGTGATGTCATTCACACACTCAGCCCCTTCAATGTTGGGTGCAACATGGCACGTGTGTGTGTGTGTGTGTGTGTGTGTGTGTGTGTGTGTGTGTAAAAAGCTAAGCTACTGTACAATAGTAACATTGACATTTGTTTCCATGAGTGATCACCATTTGATAGGTCCCTGGCTGTTGTTGGGCAAATTTATATGTTGCAAGTTGATGGGTCAGCCCCCTTGGTATAAAAGCCAAAGAGAGAAGTTTCTCTTTCTCTTTGGCTGCGTTTTCGGATCCCCACCCTCCCTCCGCTGTTTTCAGGCCTCTGTGTTGACATTGCTGTGCCTCTCATGGGGTCGCCTGTATTCAGGGGCCTGGTAGGAATTTTTCCATTTGGCTGATTGGCTGGTGCCATCTGGTTTTTGCTTACTGCATAGCAAATAGTCACAACTTGTAAGGTTGGCGGTTAGGCATTGGTTGTATATGGGGTCTTGTTGACTGTGTTGGCCACTTGAGTTAATGTCTGCGTGTTGGGGAAATTCTGGTCAGGAATACAGGGGCTCTATGCAGTGTCCATAACCCCAGTCGGGGGCCAGCAACACGCATGAGTCCCTGGGAGTCAGAGGGGAGAGCCTACTGGACCCGACTCCCTGTTGGGTTTCCCCTTGTTGACACGGCGAGTTTATTTCTGTCCTTAGGTGACAGTTGGAGAACCAATGCCTACGCAACCACTCACTTATTTTATATTTGTATTTCAATAAAAGTTGTGTCCAAATTCATGCCAAAAACCATGAAACAAAAAATTCTGCCTATGGTGTGAGTTATTTGAGGGGTGGTTTTGGGGACCTCCACATGCAAAGACTTAAGCATACTATTTGAGCATTATGTTGCTTAACTTGCCATTCTGGCAGAACCCCTCCTGGTAGTCTCTAGTAGTTAAATCTTTGAGGGTATTGGTGGAGACATCTTGACTCCGGTTGTTGTTGTTGTTTAGTTGTTTAGTCGTGTCCAACTCTTCGTGACCCCATGGACCATAGCACGCCAGGCACTCCTGTCTTGCACTGCCTCCCGCAGTTTGGTCAAACTCATGTTCGTAGCTTCGAGAACACTGTCCAACCATCTTGTCCTCTGTCGTCCCCTTCTCCTAGTGCCCTCAATCTTTCCCAACATCAGGGTCTTTTCTAGTGAGTCTTCTCTTCTCATGAGGTGGCCAAAGTATTGGAGCCTCAGCTTCACGATCTGTCCTTCCAGGGAGCACTCAGGGCTGATTTCCTTAAGAATGGATAGGTTTGATCTTCTTGCAGTCCATGGGACTCTCAAGAGTCTCCTCCAGCACCACAATTCAAAAGCATCAATTCTTCGGCAATCAGCCATCTTTATGGCCCAGCTCTCACTTCCATACATCACTACTGGGAAAACCATAGCTTTAACTATACGGACCTTTGTCGGCAAGGTGATGTCTCTGCTTTTTAAGATGCTGTCTAGGTTTGTCATTGCTTTTCTCCCAAGAAGCAGACTCAGGTGCACATGTGCAAATGAATGTATGAACACAAAGGTGTCACACGTGGAACCTGCAACAAAATGTTGCAGGGCAGAGTGCTCTCATCCAGAGTGTCATGTACCCCAATAAAAGTTCCTGAGTGTTGGGGAACCCTTTAGAACTGTATGGTAGGTACATGACATGGGAGGACTGCAGTTGCTTTGGGGGTGTCGAGGAATTTGTGGAATAATGTGCCTTGTCCTCACCCAGTGGAAGTACTTTCATTCACACACCTACCATTGAATACAACCCAGTACCTGCCCTCATCTCTAGGAAGTTTGGGCAGATCACCAGAAAAAAAACCCAATTTCCCAGCTGGCAAACAACTAATTAAGAGCACACTCCTCGATCTCTGTTTCTGAGGCAGGGAGGGTACTGTTAAATGATGGCCGCTAGCAGACTCCAGCAATCACAGTGGGATAAAGAGAAGCTGTCCGTAAAACACCCCGGCCATCAACCATTTAGTCTTTTATAGGTCAAAACTAGCACTTCTCGTTATTCCTGAGAGGCAACAGAAATAGGAAGCCCCTGGTGTAATCTTTTCCCTGTGACCTGAATCGAGAGGTTGGCCCACTGGATTTGGGAGAAAAAACGATGATCAGCACAAATAAAGCAGTGCCCTAAAAATAAATTGGGATGACTCTGTGGTACAATGAGTACTAGAAACAAATGTATATTGAGTAACGTCTAATTGATCATCTGAGCTCTGTTGCTTTGGTAGAAGTGTCTTCTAGCAGAGGGGGTTTTTTTTGCCAAACTGTACAAGACTCTCCAAAACTAATGTCAGGGGAATGGGGGGCTGAAGAGGGGGGAATTGGCAAAAATTGCCTTGGCTGCTCATCCATTCGCAGAATCTTTCTCAGGACCAAAAGGCTGCTTAAGGGCACCAATTGGATACAGCCCATTGCATGTTCGCACCTGTAAATAATATCTTACATACATCCACACCATAGCATTTAAAGTGCTATGAGGCCACCTTAACAGCCCTGCCTTTCCCCAAAGAATTCTGGGAACTGCAGCTTTTAAGGGTGCTGAGAGTTGAAGACCCCTTGCAGATCTGCAATTCCTCCTGCTCTGGAGGGAAGGACTCGAACCAGTGCCTTCAAGTTACAAGAAAGGATATTCTGACTAAACATCAGGAAAAAAACATTCTGACGGAGGTTTTTAAGCAAAGGTTGGGTGGCCATCTGTCCTGGGTGCTTTAGCTGAGATTCCTGCATTGCAGGGGGTTGGACTAGATGAGCCTTGGGTTCCCTTCCAACTCTACAATTCTATGATTCTAATAAAGAATTATTTGCTGGAAGCCGTAACTCTTAAAGCAGCATAATAGCGTTTAAAGCATATGGCATGAATGTGACCAAATTGTACTAGGCATGTTACAGGGTAGGCAATTGTATTGGGGCCACCCGCAGGAGTCCTTTCTGCAAAGGAGAAAAAGTATGCCACATAAATGAGAGTTTAAACCAATCAAATCTTAGAAGGTGTGAGACCAGCCATTTTTGTAGTGAATTGCTATTGAATCGGGAGTCGTAGTGGCAACTTCAGATTACCTGATCTCTTGATTTGGGTTTCTTGGGTGGTATAAATGAACCAGCGCATTACGCTTTTCTATAGTCTGCCTAAAAGATAGATTTGATGTCTGTGAGCAAAGACATGAAATTGCTATAGGCTTGCGCTCTTATAGCCTGCCACCTTTTTGATTTATATGATAAGTGATCTCCGATGACCCTCCAAGGCACCGAACCGTTAGAGAGTTATGTTGCGCAGTGATAAGAAATCTTCAGAGATACCTAAATCTTCTCCCTACTCTTCTATTCTTCTTCTCCGTTTTTCTTAACCATTGAGAGTTCCATCAGTTCTGGAATAAAGTACATTTTAATATCCGATGCGGCAACGGTGTGAGCCATCGTAATATGTGGAAAGATAAACAGGCGTAAATCGGCGGCAGCCTGATAAAGACGTTAAAATGGGCACATTTGCCAAAACATGTCTGATGGCTCTTTTAGTGTCTGCGTGTTTTCCTATCGTTAAGTTCTCTGAAGGTTAAATGGCTCTGCAATGTTAGTACAAATTCAAGGTCCCTGCCATTAATCCTTTGACCAGATAGGAAGCTAATAAGTGCATATTCTGACTCCTGGCCTCAACAGTGATACAGCGGCAGACGCATACTCTCCAACATTTCTCTGATGAAAATAGGGACATCCTATTCC